>NC_056744.1:615549935-615883685 GCF_019279795.1 Protopterus annectens
TAAGTTGCCAAATCAACTCACGAAATTCTAATTTCGTTTCCCAATCACCTCCCCTCTCATTGGGTATTACTTCTTTCAGCACCCAAAACTTAAATTCCGCTTGGTGGCATACTAATTTATGCCTGTATAACGCATTGTACTCATTTTTCTTATTTACATCCCTCATATGTTCATATATACGTTGCCTAAGGCATTGTTCTGTCTTGCCTATGTAGTATGCCCAGCATACTACACAATAGGCAAGATAAACAATCCCCTTAGTATAGCAACTAGCATATTTCATGGCCTTCAACAAATATTTAATACCAGGAATAAATAATTCTTTATTGCCAACTATATGTGTGCATTGTGTGCATCTCCTGCATTTAAATGTACCTATTCTAATGCTAGTTCCCATAGTTATCTCTGTCCTCTTCTGTTCATAAATTTCTTTGAGATTCTTATTCCTCCTGAAACTCACTCTCACGGGTTTGGAAAAACTTTTTACCTTGGACAGTATTCTCTTAAACATGTTACAAACAGTATTTATACATCTTTTGACCCATCCAATATTATTGTGGTATGTCAATATCAAATATGGATTAAAATCCGCACATTGTTCATCACCAACTCTAATGCTCTCTTCCCTTTGTCTATGCATACTTTCGCTATTCAATAGTGGCTTATATGTATTGCCCCAACCGTGAATAATACTCTCTTTTATAGGGCCAATGACCATATCAGGATACCCTCTTTCCTTAAATAACTGATGGACAACGTCCATTTCGTTCAGAAATTCATCTCTATCACTGGTGAGACACTATTCAAAATTGTATATTTCTTGTTGCAGTGGAGGATTAAATGTGCTTCTCCTAGTCAAGGCATAATTTTTATCATACACATTAGGTTTGTTTAAACAAATGTTCCAAATTTAACTTCCTTGTAAAAAGTTTGATATCTATTATTATATCCTCCATTATTCAGAAACTTAATCGTAACCCTTTGGGTACGATACTCTTCTGAACACATTGTGCTAAATACCAATTGTCTAAAGCAAGCGTTTTATATTTGGTTAAACGGTATTTTAATTTCTTACATTGTTCGTTGAATGACCCCACAGGCTTATTCTGTTTAGAGTCACTTTTACCCTTCCTGTAAAAGAATTGTCCAGCCAAGAATAAAAGTCCAAAGTCCCATAATGTTCTTGCAAATTATTTTGCTCCAAATTGCTCTCACCACGATGTAAAGCAGTCCTAGATCCCAAACGAGTTTCCTTTGTTGTACGCGCATCATATGCATCTCCATCTTGCCTTCCTTGTCTTCCTGGGCTTTACATTGAGGTGAGAGCAATTCGGAGCAAAATAATTTGAGGAACATTATGCTAGTGGGTATACTAAGGGGGTAGTTTATCTTGCCTGTTGTATAGTATGCTGGGCATACTACATAGGCAAGACAGAACAATGCCTTAGGCAACGTATATATGAACTTATGAGGGATGTAAATAAGAAGAATGAGCACAATGCGTTATACAGGCATAAATTAGTACGCCACCAAGCGGAATTTAAGTTTTGGGTGCTGGAAGAAGTAATACCCAATGAGAGGGGAGGTGATTGGGAAACAAAATTAGAGTTTTGTGAGTTGATTTGGCAACTTAGGATGGATGTCCACCATCCTGGCCTTAATATCCATTTATCCATTACCCAGGTTCTCAAACTGAAAGCAGCAGACCCAAAAAGGGTAGAGATAACTGAGTAATTATTTTATGTATGTTTTACTGGTACTATATATGTATGTTTTCAAATGCACATATATGTATATATTATTAATATGTTTTAATTATTTTTAACATAGGGTTTATTATTGTAATCTATGCATATTTATATGTAGTATTTTAAGTTGTGTGCATATATACTATATACTAAATTATAGGGAACTTGAGCTTTAAAAATTGATCACTAGTTAATTAGCTTGTTATACAAACAACCAATGAGCTGTGCCTCTCAAGATGGAGAGGTATATATAAATGATTTTAAGCTGTTTTGTATTGATTCTGATGAAGTCTCTGGTTATGAGATGAAAGCGCTTAATCCTTGAACTGTATTATATTCTGTGAATAAACTTCGAAGCAAATTGCTGTGGACTGAATTTCCTAACTTGTGGTTACATTGTGGACAGCCTCTATTGGAAGACAGCCTAGTTTTGGTATAGTGGTGAACTGTTTCTCTAGTGGTGCTGCGGTAGCATTGTCGCCTCACAGTATGACGTTGTCCTGTTCGATTCTCAGCTAGAGCGTCTTCTGTGTGGAGACATGCATGAATGGGGGTACCTTCATTGAAGGTTGTGTGTCAGAGCTGGCAACTCAGCACGTAAAAATCTACCGCCAATCATTAGTGGACCAGAGTTCCGCTGTGGCGACCCCTAACTGGGAAAAGCCGAAAGACACAACAATATATATATATATATATATATATATATATATATATATATATATATATATATAGATACACTAGAGAATCTCGAGCCTAAAATGGCAAAACTTTGAAATGCCGAAAACGTAAAAGGCTGACAATCAAATAACCGACATACAGGCGGTCGACATAGAGAAGGTCGACAATCAAATAACCAATATCAGAATGTCGAATATTAGGATTGTGCCTTTATTTAACCATAACAGTGTTCTGGTAAGCCTGTAAACACCTGAGTATGACATCCTCCAACCACAGTGTAACAGTAGTACCCCAAATGCAGCACGTACAAAATGCACAATCCATATCGTCCCAATAAGAACCATACCTTCAGAAGTCAAGTTATTGCCGTCAGAAAGTCCAAACAACCATATGTTACTCTGTTCTGCACCACATTTTCAAACTGGCCGTGACGTTTTACAACATGCCGGCGCTTTGGTGAAGGCAGACAACCACATGTCATACAAGCCCATATCTCCTCTACCGTGTCCTGTTCTCTATATAAAACATGCATCAATACACACGAATTTGTGGCTCTGCTTCCCAACAGTGATTTTAATCTGTGGTGCCACGCTTCCACGCTGTTTTGCGTTCATGGAAGGAAAAAAGTATTCAATGCAGACACATTCCAAAACGATACAGGAAAGAGTGGGGGGAAATCTACAGCACATTGTGGTTCTCATAGCAAATTTATGAGCCTTACCAAAGATATACCAGTCTCCAAAGTATCTCAGTAGGTCTTTCCCCTCACTTGGAAATGATTCCCTCAACAGATTGAACACCGTTATCATTTCCTCTTCTGGTAAGAATGGTAGGGCAACAAGAGACTTAACTGCCAACTGGAATGGCATGCTGGTATTATACATATGTGCTAATCCTAGTTGTTGCACTTTATGCCAGATATTCTGGCTAAAATGGAAAAGGCACCCTTTGGATGTTACACCTTGTAAGTTCCCTTTAATACTCTTGATAGCGGCCACTTCAAAGTCCGCTAACACATACTTCAACTGTGATTCACAGCCATGTTCAACCATTAATTCCAACACACAGTGCCACATGAAATTATATGCTTTAAGGGACGTTTTTCTCATCAAACAACACAGTAACAGTACAGACCTATTGAAGCCACGATATTTTACCAAACCATGTATACTGTACAACTGGTAACATATGATCCCTTTGTGAAAGAAAGTGCCATCCATTAACCATATAGTGGCTGTACTAAGATCAGTTAGATTCTGTACTGTAGTAAACACCACTACCACTGTGTCTGTACTGCTGTCACTTTATCTTTTACTGACAAATGGTCCAGACTTAGTGGGCGAAGTCGTCTATATTGATATCCTGCAATGTACTAACACTGGCACATTAACCTTTAACCTGCTTTCTTCTCACCCTCCCCACTTGTTGCAACAGTGCCTTCCGATTTGGTAAATTAGGCACAATATTCCTGGACGTTGATGCCAGGGCATCATCAACTATTACACATGATCTGTTGCGTGATATCTTGGATTTTAGCTTTAAGGTAGCACACATATGATAATGTTCTACTTCATATGGGTCCCCACTATGGTTATGCCCTACTGATTTTAGCAACAATTCCCTCTCGGCACACTTTGTGTAATATCCCTACCTGCTGATTGAGGGCTCAGTGTCTGTTATTCTAAAAGTGTATTAGTTCTGGTTTAAGCACTTGGGCTTCAGGCCAGTTATTTCACATTAAGAAGGTTCGTGGTCTGCACTCTTGTGGGAGGAGAGGCTGGACTCTGCCCTTCTGAGCTGGGAATTTCTGGTTAAAGACTTATAGTGCCTGCATATTTGAACTGTTTCTTACTGAAATTGGTACACCTTGTTTGCTGTAGCATAGACTAGATCCAGGCCTGCTGAATCTAGCTTTATTTGTATGCTTGTTTGCTTATTTCCCTGAAACGCTAATTCCACCTAAAATGCGGCTTTTCAGCGCTTCTGTGGATACCTAGTGATATCTGCATTGCTTACTGTACTTATTTCCTTGTTTCACTTGAAAGAAAGTTACTGTTTTTCGTTTTTGCATTTAAGTTACCTGTAACACATTGCATTTAAGTTACCTGGCACTTGCTCACTAAAGCAATTATATAAGTCAGCACTAAAATATTAAAAGCACTACACCCTCACAAACTCCCCTTGAGTACCTCTTTCCCCATTGGCCCTTTTTTTTCAATTATAAAGGAATTCCCAATACTATTCTAGCATGTCCAAAGGTCAGTTGTCAATCTCCTCTCTGGTCCAGCTGGTGAATCTGGGAATCTTGAGGCAATGTTACAACTACCTCATGTACACAGACAACCCTCTCCTCCTCCCAACAAATTCCAACACATGTGAGAGATGCAACCATACAGCCATACTGGAGGCTAAGCTCTCTCAACTCAGTACTGGCGAAACCAGTCAGGAGGAGAAGGAAACCACACTCACTACAATTCCAGTCTCACATAGACCTACCATGACAGCAAACCAAACACATAAACACACAAAAACATACTCGGAGGCTCTAAATAAAAATCTGCCTAAGCAGCAGAGACCTCCAAAGCAGACACCCAAGCAACCGCTACCCCAAAACAAAACACGTGCAACACATAGCTCACAAAGCCAGTGTGCCGAACAGTCACAGCCCTTAAAGCTAAACAACACACCTGATACACTTGTAATAGGTGACTCTATTGTCAGGCACACTGACGTCCCGCTAACCAGTCTGAACAATGAGAAGGTTACGGTGAGCTGCCTGTCGGGTGCTAGGATCCGCCACATAACACAAGCACTCAGGTCACTTCAAGGCAAGTACAAATATTACTCAGTCATTGTCCATGCTGGTGTGAATGACCTGAGACGTACCTCCCTGGACTACATGAAAAGAGACATAGAGGAGCTCTCTGAGCATGTAGCCCAAGCCGGTATGACCCTGATCTTGAGTAGCATCTTACCCTCACCAAGAATGATGCCACAATATGAAGACAAGATGATCAATTTCAACAATTGGCTTAAGTATTGGTGTCATTCAAAGGGGATCCAATGCCTGTCAGCCTGGGATGACATGCTCGACAAGCCACGATGCTTCGCTAGGGACGGCTTGCACCTGTCACCCTGGGCTTTGGATATTGGCAAAGGCTCTTGCTACCCCCATAGTGCCTTTTTTAGGCAAGGCTCAAAAGACAAACCCACCTCCATAGGTATCACAAGGGATAAGAAACTAAGAGTAATGCTACTCAATGCCAGAAGTCTAAACCTCAAGATGCACGCACTCAAAACTCTCCTTAGCATGGAGAACATCGATATCTGTGCAGTAACAGAAACCTGGTTCAAGGCTCCCAAGAGCACCCCAGCACTACCAGGTTATACCTCATACCATGCTTTTCGGCCCCAAAACTTGGACCGAACCACAAAAGGAGGGGAAGTATCAATATTCGTCAAAGATACCCAAACCTTCAGGTTGGTGGCACAGCACGAAGCATCAGAGACTATCCATGTGCAACTAACAGTGGGTAAAACTGCCTTCCAGTTTATAGCCTGCTACAGACCACCCTCCCAAACCCAGGAACCCCACTCGGCCTTCCTGAGAACACTGGAAAATATGAAGGTCTCTCCAAACACCATTATATTGGGCGACTTCAACTACCCAAACATAGACTGGGAGCATTACTCTAGCTCCAACACCCTAGCCCAAAGGTTCCTAGAATTTATAAATTCAAATGCTATGGAAGAACTTGTTACCACTCCCACAAGAGGGGAAAATATACTGGATCTGATCATCACCAACATGGGGACTCTATGCTCCAGACCAGAAGTGTATCCCTCACTGGTAAGATCAGACCATAAACTAATCTCACTGGATATTCACATCCCGACTCCACCCCCTGCCCTGAAAACCACAGTGAAAAATTTCTCGATAGCAAATTTCACACTCCTCAAAACCGAGGTGGAATCCTTCAAAGCCCCCGGGCCTGTGGAAAATACAGCCCAGACTGCAGAATTCTTTATAAACACATTCTATGAACACCTTTAGGAATGCATGGATCAATCAATCCCAAATAAAACCAAGACCCAATCCTCCAAAGGCAAACGTCCTGTCTGGTGGACCCCAGCCATAAACAAACTATACAATAGAAGGAGGAAGCTACTACATGATAGAGCAAAATCCCAAAAAGGGAAGGCCTCTCTGATCAGTATTAGCAAAAAACTACGGGCACTCATAAAATCGTCTAAGGCCAGCTTCGAGAGAAAAATTGCACAGGACACTAAGGATAATCACAAGGCTTTCTTTAGTTATGTTAGGAACCTGGGTGGGAATTCCCAGTTATGCTCAGAATTAGTCCAAAATGACAAAAAATACACCAAACCCACAGACATTGCCAATATCCTAGCTGACAGGTTCAGCGCAAACTCCCCCCCCTCCCCACCAAAAGGGCAAATATCTATCCCAGCAGGGTGCTGCCCCCCTGACATCTCAGATGCTCAGGTAAGAGCTGCCCTCTAGAAAGCAAAAAACACAGCATCAATGGGACCAGACGGTGCCCCGGGCTGCATCCTACATGAACTACAAGAAGAGCTAAACCCAAACATAAAACTGCTGTTCAATCTCAGCCTTACTACAGGATATGTACTCAAAGAGTGGCGTACAGCAACAGTGGTCCCTCTCCACAAAGGTGGTGCCTCAACGGATCCTGGAAACTATCGCCCCATAAGTCTGACTAGCTTGGTCTGCAAAGCTATGGAAAGGATCATCATGGACCTCATAAATAAAGATATTGGGTACCTACAGACACTGGATCCTACCCAGTTCAGCTTTGTTAAGGGCAGATCCTGCCTCTTAAACCTGGTTGACTTCTTTGAAACAGTCACCAAGGCCATTGACGAGGGGAAGGTGGTCCACACAGCCTACCTGGACCTCGCAAAAGCCTTCAATACAATACCCCACTCGGGCATTATAGATAAGCCCACCAGCTTAAATATAAACCCATATGTCACTAGATGAGTGGCAAACTGGCTCAAGGACAGAACCCACATGGTTAGAATTGCTGGAGCCGTGTCAGACTCCAAACCAGTTACAAGTGGCATCCCACAAGGCTCAGTCCTGGGACCTCTCTTGTTCGGTATATATTTCTCGGAGGTACAGGCCAACATGGAAGGACTGTGGCTGACCAAGTTTGCAGATGACTGCAAACTGGGTGCCATAATCGACTTTCAAGCTGACACAAGCATCCTCCAAAAGGGCCTCATAGAAACAGACAACTGGTGCCAGAGCCATGGCCTCAAGCTAAATGCCAAAAAGTGTGTAGTCATCCCCTTTGACAAAAACAATGTGCCCACAAATTACCACATAGGTGGTAATCCATTAAGTACAGAAGAAGTAATTAGGGACCTGGGGACCCAAGTTGATAGCAATCTCTCATTTGACAATCACGTGGCCAAAGTAGTTAGAAAAACATTTTATATAGCCCACCCAATCATGAAGGGATTCACATCTAGATCAGGGGAGGTCATCGTGCCTCTTTACTCATCTCTCATCAGGCCCATAATTGAGTATAATGCCCCTTTTGGGATGTACCTTACCAGACACCTGCAGCAACTGGAAAGACCTCAAAAGTACCTCACAAAGATGATCAAAGGGCTCAAACAGATGCCATATGCTGCCCGGTTAAAGAAACTCCAGCTCTACTCAGTGGCATACCGCCTGCTCAGGGGCGATCTGTGCCTGACGTATAAAGCCATGTCCAACCCGGAATTAATGGACATGCTGCACCTCAGAAAATCCAAATCCCATCGAGCTATGCGCTTGAGAGACTTGAACCTCAGCACTGGAATAAATAGGACATGGTGGAGGGACAGATTCATAACCCAGAGGCTCCCTTCACTCTGGAATAAAATCCCAGTCCAGGTTAGGCAGAGTCCCTCATTGACTCTCTTCAGGAGGAATCTTGATGAGTGGATGGGAGATCGTAGGTTTACCCCAGGTATCACTTCTGTGTCACTGTTAGACAGAGGCACAGTATACTAACCTCGAAAAAGGGCATAGCAAAATTAATTTAAAATGGGTGGGGAAAGCCAAACACATTCTGGCTAGGCTTATAAATGCTCTAGGGCAGATAGCCTAGTATGAGCCTATGAACCTACCTTTACACTTTTGGGAACATTTCCATTTGCAGCACCAGTACTTCTTCTCATTATTCGGTTTCTCACGGTTTAATATGTACCCATCCAAAAGTAGTACAGGATGTCCCTTTTGTGATTTTATAGTGCTGAATACTGTGTCGATAGTTCCAGGAGCAATGGCTGGGTTCTCTGCCATGTCTGTTTGTCTTTTCAGTGAAAGTCAGGATTCTGAGGTAACGCTTGCTTGCTGTGTAGCTTATCTATGGCAGTTTCAGCTTTGCAAACGTCTCGCTTTTGACCTTCCGACATTTCAAGATTTTGCCGTTTTAGTCTTGAGATACCAAAATCCGAGATTTCGGTATTTCAAGATTCTCTAGTGAATCTATATATATATATATATATATATATATATATATATATATATATATATATATATATATATGGGTCTACTTCAGTAGACAGACTTACCTAATCACCGAAGTGGATATAACCGAGACAACAACTCCTAACAAACTATGGTACCAAAAGGTCAGAAGATCGTAATTTTAACACGGGGAAAAGAGTCAGTTGACTAACATGGTGACCTTTGCCCTTTTCCACACTGCAGTATGATCTCTGAGTTGGTATATTTAAGTAGTGGGGTGTGGGGGGTACTTGGATATGTTTAATTGTATGTGGTTTGTTTTCATGGTGTTGGTGGACGACTGATTGGTTCCCGGTGTAAGTTTACGATATTTTGACCATTCGGTACCATAGTCTGTTTGGTTGTTTCTTCTCGGTTATATGCATTTCAGTGTTTAGGTAAGTTGATCTACTGAAGTATATCTATCCTTTTAAAACCTATTCTTAAGGAGAATCAGTTATCACACAGCTAATTGTGTCTGGTACTCACCAATAGTAGTGTAGAATGTTTTAATGCTTATTTATATAAGGTACATTTTTAATGTGTTTTTATGGTCTGATGAAGTGGTAGTTCCACAAAACTGCTTACCAATAATAAAGAATTATATGCAAGCTTGTTTTTGGTGTGGTCCAGGTTTTTTTTTTTACTTTGGTGTTGACATTTTACAAGAACTCAGTGAGCTCTGTCACCCTCAACTCAAAGCCAGAGCTAACAGAGGGGAACCCATCTCAGTTGAAACTAAGGTATGTGTAGCCTTAGGTTATTAGCTGCAAGTACTTTTCAAAGTCCAACTGGGGACATGATGGGGGTGTCACAGGCATCTGCATCTAGGATGATCCACCATTTCCTGGATGCTTTGCTCCCACATGCCAGTGAGCATATATCTTTTCCCTTTTCCCCTGAGGAGAGGGCCAGCAATATGCAACACTTCTACCATGTAGCACACTACCCTGAAGTACTGCGTGCTCTAGATACATCAAGGCGCCACCTGGTAAGCACAGGGTAGAATCTGTGTTAACCGCAAGGGATACCACTCCATTAACTGCCAAGTTGTGTCCAATGCCCAGGGGATTATCATGAATGCTGCTGGCAACTCTAGCAGTTATCAAGACTCTCATATCTGGCACACATCACACTCTACCAGATGTTTGCTAGGGGGGACATTCCACAGGGTCATTTACTGGTGGATGCTGGCTATGCCCTGGAACTGTGGATGATGACACCCATCAGAAATACACATCCACCCACTTAAGAATGCCATAATGAGGCACACGCACAAACTAGGGATATCATAAAGCATGTGTTTGGGCATCTGAAGTCACGGTAGCAATGCCTCAATATATCTGGTGAAGCCCAGCAGTATACTCCAGCCACATGTGTACAAATATTCACAGTATGTGCTATGCTACACAATCCGATCCTGTAGAAACAGCTGCAGCAGGATCAGCAAAGGGATACCCAGCTCCCTTACCAATGCCTAGTTTACCACAGCCACAGTCACAGGAGGACTCAGAGGAGGAACACCTTGCTGATGTCCCTTGTAGGCAGACATAGACGTGCTCTGTATGTCCTGGCTTTGGCTTAGAGACAATGCATAGCACATTCACTGAGGTGATTGCATTGTGAGACACACAGATGGCCCTTTCACCAGGTTGGATAAGGAGAAGATCATGGTCAGCTGTCTTTCAGGTGCTAGGATCTGCTGTATCACACATGCACTCACATATCCCAACAACAGGTACTGTTGTGACTCTGTCATATTCCATGTTGGTGTGAATGACTTCAGGCATACTTCTCTGGACTATCTGAAGAGACACATGACTGAACTCTCAGATTATGTGTCTCAGGCAGGTATGTCCCTAGCCTTAAGCAGCATTTTAAATTCATCTAAGATGATTCCTCAATAAAAACAGAAAATGATTGACCACAATAATAACCTTAATTTCTGGTGTCATTCTCAGGGGATACAGCATCTGTCAGCCTGGGATGACATGATCAATAGGTCTCAATGCTTTGCCAGGCACTTGCCACCCCCATAGTGCCCTTTTTAGCAGTGTCTCAAAGACAAAAGTCCAGACATGAAAAATCCATATAATAACGACCTCAAGATTATGCTGCTGAACACTAGGTGTTTTAACATGAAACTGCACTCACTGGAAGGAGTCCTCCCCTTGGAAGACTTACACACTTGTGCAGTCATGGTGACCTGGTTCATGGCTGTGAGAGCACTCTGGCCATATCTCGCTACACCTCCTTCCACACATTCAGACCACAAACTGAAGGCATGAAAAATAAAGAAGGCGGTGTATCAATATTCATTACAGATAAATACAACTCCAGATAGGTTAAACATTAGGATTGTCTGGAGATATTTCAGGTGCAATTAACTGTTGGTAGAACACCTATTCAAGTCATTGCCAGCTACAGGACCCCGTCTGTGAATCAGGACACCTACTTTGCCTGTTTGGATCTACTTCAGTCTGTCAAGATACATCCGAACACCCTGGCTTTGGGCGACTTTAATTAACCATCCATTGACCGGGTAAATTACTTGTGCTGTACCTCACTTTCCCAAAAGGTCCTCGACTTCATTAATGCCAATGCACTTGACCTGCTAGTTAATAGCCCCACAAGGGGTGCCAACATCCTGGAGCTGGTGCTTACTAATATGGGGGACACTCCAGCACCCCCACTGTGAGGTTTTCCCTAGTGATATCCGACTACAAATCACTGTCATTCAAAGTAACTATCACACAGCCCCCCCCCCCCAGCAGTAAAGAAACTAAAACACTTCTCCAAAGCACATTATTACCTCTTACAGAATGGTATAAGTAGCTGTACTGCACCTCCCTCGCTCAGATGGAACTGGCAACTCTGACGAGTTCTAAACCAGTGCTTTATACAAACCGCTGTTTAACTGCATTGACTTGGCCATACCTGATAGAACCTAAACAAACTCCACAAGAAAGAGCAAAGCTGCCTGGTGGACTACTGCCATTAATAGGATTTATTATGAGAGGAAAACATTTCTGTCTAAGAGTAAAAGAGAGGGAGCCCTGAACTAGAAACACTCCCTCCTCAGCTTAAACGAGCCAATAAGACTTCTTGTGAGGTCCTCAAAGGCAAACTATGAATCCAAATTAGATTCCTCAACTAAGGACCACCATAAGGCATTCTTTAGTTACATCCGTTACCTAAAAGGACATGCCCAGATTTGTGCAGAACTGGTAGTTAATGATACCACATATACTGAGCCTGTGGACATAGCTAGCCTGTCAGTTGACAGGTTCTGTGAAAACTTCAGTCCCCTATTCCTGCCACATGTACCCCATGACATCCCTACCAACTTTTCCCCTACAGAATCTCTAAAGAGCAAGACATACATGCCCTCTCTTAGGCCAAAAACACAGCATTTATGGGACCTGATAACATCCCAGGCTGCATCCTACATGGGCTCCATCAAGAATTAGCAACAACATTGGGTACTCTTTTCAGTCACAGTCTAAGCACAGGCTTCATCCCAGATGAATAGAAAATGGCCAGCATTATTCACCTGCACAAAGGTGATGCTACCACTCACCCGGGAACTGTAGTCCTATTAGCCTTTCTAGCCTTATCTGCAATGCCATGGAGCAAATCATCATGGACCTTATCAACAAAGATATAAGTAAGCTCCAAACACTTGCCCCTACTCAGTTTGGATTTGTCAAAGGGAGATAATGCCTGTGAAACATTGTGGACTTCCTCGAGACCGTCACCAAGGCCCTGGATAAGAGGAAATTTGTGTGTACAGCCTACCTAGACTTAGCCAAGGCGTTTGACACTATCCCCCACTGAGGCATCATTGACAAACTCACAGAGGTAGGTATTAACCCTTATATCGTTAGATGGGTCACTAACTGGCTCACTGATAGAACCCATATGGTCAAAATAGGGGAATCCACCTCCAACAGCAGACCTGTAACCAGTGGTGTTCCACAGAAATTTCTCCTGGCACCTCTACTGTTTGGGACCTAGTTCTGCAAAGTACAAGCTAAAACTAAAGGTCTGTAGCTGACAAAATTTGCAGATGACTGCAGACTGGGAGAGGTCATAGACTCTTCCAATGATATCAACATCCTACAAGAGTGTTTTATAGACACAAATGATTGATGCCAAAGTCATGGCCTTAACTTCAGTGGAAAAAAATGTATTCTGATCTCTCTCAGTACGTGCAATGTTCTTGCTAACTACCACATCAATAACAAATCACTAAGTATGCACTCACTGTTGAGAGACCTAGGTACACAGGTTGACAGCAACCTTACCTCTGATCACCATGTCTCCACAGTGGTAAGAAAGGCATTCTGTATTGCGCATCTCATAAGTAAGGCCACTGCATCCAGAAAATGACAGAAGTTATAACCTCTCTGTACTCTCCCCTCATCAGGCCAATAATCAATACAATGGGCCTTTTGGTATTCACCTTTACAAGCACCTTCAGCATTTGGAGAGACCACAAAGGTTCATTAAAATGAGAATTCAAGGTCTTCAGCATCTGTCCTACGTGGATCATCTGAAATCACTGTCACTTCATTCTCTTTCATACAGACTACTCATAGGTGATCTATGGCTTGCATATAAGGCAGTCTTTGACCATGCTTTATTTGAGCAGCTGCATATCCGCAAATCAAAAAGTACATGGGTTACTCACTCTAAAGACCTTAACCTGGTATGTGACAGTAGTAGAACATGCTTGAGGGTAAGATTTGTCTCCCAGAGGTTACCATACCTTTGGAGTGGACTCCCACTTCATTTCAAACAGAACACCTCATTGGCCCTCTTCAAATGCAATATGGATAATATGTGTAACCATAAAATCATCATGGGGGTTCCACCTGTGTCCCTCTTGGACTGGGGCAATTGGTGTTGATCGTGGAAATAAGGGTAGAACTTTGGTAGGCTTGTAAGGACCCTAAGGTTATTAGCCTAGTAACTTCCTATGATACAATTCAGTCATAGTCCATGTGGGAGTACATGACCTGCGACATACCTCCCTAGACTATACTTCGAGATACTTACTGGAGCTCTCAGAAGACATCTGTGTGGTCACTAACAGATGACTTAAAGCCTTGAAGAGCACATCAACAGTGAAAAGTTATGCCCGCTACACATTTAGATCAGCTAACTCACAAGCAGGGAACTAAAGGTGGAAAGGTCTCTATATACATCAAAACTAAAGATACTTCAATGCTGGTCAGACAGGACAAAGCACTTAAGCTGCTCCAGGTACAATTCACAATAAGCAAAATGCAATACTTCTTCCATGCAAGCTATAGGCCCCCCTCTATGACCCAGGACACTCATAAATCATTCCTCATAGCGTTCCTTTTAGGCATTTACTTGTCTGAAGTCAATGCCATTGTCAGTGGTCCCTGGCTGACTAAATTTGCAGATGATTGCAAATTAGGAGCTGTCATTGAATCCCCACACTGACACAGATGTTCTCCAGGAGGGGCTGACACAGACATACAATCATACCTCTCAAACTCTTAGAACAAGAAATCTGGACAAAGTCATAAATAATGTGGGGGGGGGGGGCAAAGGCCAAAAATAGGGACAGTTTTTAAATATTGCTTTTACAAACTTAAAAAGTCGATAGAATAACAGGTTTTGCATTAGCATGAATTTTCTGAAGGGTATGAAGCCTGAAACTCAAATGTCTGTCTTTATTTTCTGACTTCAACCCTGAATGATTTGGCAGAAAACCACAATTATATGAGAAACAAACCAAAAATATGAGGCAAAAATCTGGACATTCTGCAGAAATCTGTACAGTTGAGAAGTATGCATACAACTGGTGTCAGAGCCATGAAGTAACATTAAATGCCAAGAAATGCACAATATACCGCTTTGGGAAGTCATCCACTCCTGGTAACTATCATACTGACAGCACACCTCTAACAGTTGGCCCAGTAGTCAGGGACTTAGGCACACACATAGACAGTAATCTAGCCTTTGACTGTCACTTGTCTGCAGTATTGGGGAAATCATTCTATGTTGCTCAACTTATAAACAAGGGTATGGCATGTAAGTCCAAGGAAGTCATTGTTCCACTGTATTCGGCATTCATCAGACCTGTCGTTGAGTGCAGTGCCACCTTTGGTATGTACCTAACCAGGCATATTCAACAATTGGAACATCCATAGAGGTTCCTCAGTAAACCAATACAGGGCGTACATAAAATGTCCTATGCAGACCACATCAAGGCCCTATCCCTGTATTCTGTATCCTACAGCCTTTGGAGGGGAGATGTATGCCTGCCATACAGGGCTTTGTCAGACCCCACTGTGGACCTCCTGCATATCTACGTAACAACTAGCACCAGAATTACCCATTCTACAGACCTCTACACCTTGCCTGTGGTATAAATAGGATGTGCTAGAGAGACAGGTATGTATCCCAGAGACTACACCTTATATGGAACAGGCTCTCCATCCATGTGAAGCAGAGTTCCACCCTAACACAAGTCAAATGCAAGTTACACAATTGGATGGGGAACAGGGCAATCATCCCTGGCTTGGGACCTATGTCTCTAATGGACACAGGGAAACTGTAAATGGTTCATCTCCTATGCCCTTGCTTGTCAGTGTTTCATCTCCCAAAACCCTAATTACACTTATCAAACCATGTCAAAATTTTGGGATGCATGGCTAAGCTTAAAGAATCCCTTGTGTTTGTTAGCCTAAGTAAACATCTATGAACCTATACTGTATTACCTTTCTGATGACATTTATCTCCTGTGCTGATATTCAATCATGTGCTGTGACATTGATGGGTTAATTGTAGATGTGTACCCATAGGTGTGTCCAACACAATCCTGAAAGTGAAATGCAAACATTTCCATGAGGCACATTTCATTGTGTGACTCCAGAGCCCTTACAACAGCATCCATTGTAATGTACACAGATTATGCTATACACATTTTAAATGGCAAAGTACAATATCTGTAAATGACCAGTACAAGTAGCATGTCTACAGCAACAGTGAATGAAATTAATTCATATTAATGTAGATGGTCACCATGTGCATCAGACACACAGCTTTATTTCTGTGCATCCATGAGAAAGATGATAGGGATTTGGCACAGTTTTCATCACTTCCACAGGCTGTTGTGTGGGGGTGCAGGAGGTCTAAACTGACCCAATAGGTTAGCAAGCATGTATGTGAGTCAGGAAAGGAAGCAGACAAGATGGACCATGAAAATGTTTCATGTTTGTCTGTAGGTGCCCTCAATGTGACAGTGGTGTGAGTGTCTGCATGAACACAGCCTAGCTCAGTGCTAGCCATATGTGTCTGTATGTTGAACAGCTGTGAGTCATGCGTGGTAGAGCTGACAGTTCATTGTCCTCACCCCTGAACATGAGAAATGACTCTGCCAGGAGTTGCACTGGCACCTCCACATGCAAGGTCAGATGCTGTGGTATTACCTGAGAGTGACTGATATCTGCTGGAAATGTGTCTTCTAGGGGAATGCCCAGGACCACAAGCCCTTGGCTTGCTACATCTTGGTATGGACAGAGCACTCCCCTCTGGAGCACTGGTTGTACTGCCACTATGGGAGCATGATTGTACATGGCCCCGTTAACTCTCAGCAGATGTAGTTGCTGACCTACGCCCATGATGCTAATGCTCAACTCCAGCTCAGACGTTCCACACAGACAACATGCATTCCAAGACAGATAGCGTGCAATCTGTGTCAGACCTACCTCTTTCCACCATGTCAGTCAGCCGTTTCAGAGTATCAGCAACATGGTGGAGGCAGTCACAGATGTCAGACTGCACTGCATCCATAACCCTGAGCATTCATCAGGAGTTCCTTTCTGAATGTGCCTGTGCCTCCATGACGGCCCTATACACATGCCAAGTTTGACGTGATGAGACACCTTTAACAGGTGGTGGAGGGACAGCAGGCCTCCTACAAGCATTCCTATAAACGCACCTGTGTGCAACCTCACCAACTGTTTGGCTATGGCCAGTGTAGACAGTCACTGAAGCCACAGTAGCCACACTTCCCTGTTCAATGTCCCCACCCTTTGTCAAGTCAATCACTATGGTCACACCTACAAGGCAGAGGTATGACTCTAAAATGTGGATATTCAGAAAATATCTGTCCATTTAGCAATCATGCAGACAGTACATCAGTCCAGCCAGCAGACCTGGGATGCCAAATTAATGAATACATTGAACTATATCTACAACTCTGACAAAAACAGTTTTGTGCTTAACAGCAGCAGGAGTATGGCCTCTTCCAATTCCTGATGGTCCTGAAAAAAAATTTAAGAGAGAGATAATGGCAACAGAACTGCATGTTACAGTATAACAGGGGTAATATGTCCAAATATCTCACATTTACAGTAGCTGCTAAGTTAACAGGTTTGTGGGTCACAATCTCTATATGAGATTAAAACTGCAGCTAACCTCCCCCAGCATAAAACACCTGGCACCCATGTAAAACTATATACACCTTGACATGCTGAATGCAACAGTATTCCAATGCTGATCTAACTAAGCATACCATGACAGTCCTCTTGAGAGGAATGGGTGGCAGCCATGTCCACAACATATTGACTGATGGATGCCTGGGAGCCGTCATGTGTTGCAAGGTTTGCCAAAAATATGTCTGTGGGTGAGAGAGGTTGTTCTCCTGCAGTCCACCACCAGTGACCTGACGATCCCTGGCCACTTCAGCTGCATGTTTATGTGCTGAGTTTATCATATATGTGGCACGGTGTTGCACCTGCTCATAGGTATGATTCCGGTGACCCATAGCATTGAAGTTATGCACCAGTTCATCCCACAGGGCTGCATGCTCTGGCCTATTTGCCTTCCCTCTGGACAGCAGGACTTGGTAATGTTGGCACAAAATCTCAATGATGAGATGGTTTTCTGTCTTGTATGATGCATGCATGATATTTCCTGAAAGACAAATAAATCAGCACACATCAGGATCACATATGTGGAAGTACAGTATGTAGAGATACAGCAATAAAAGAAGGCTTTCAGTATTCACTGCTTGATTACACATCTCATATTCAGCAGTGTGCAAACACACAAAGGGTATGGACACAACTAGGACAGTAGAAATAGTGACCTATTCCTGTTTGTGCCATGACAGAGACTCACGTATGATCACACACACACAGCAGAGGAGTACATTGTCATGTGCCTCATAGCAGGAAAAATCTCCCCCTCATATATGTGTAAACAACAGTGCCAACAAAATAGCAGTGTACTATTAGATCTGCTGTCAAAGGAGGTATCCAGGAGACCTATGTACTTAGATATCACACAGCATTATACCCTTGCTGTACTCTACATCTTCTGTATGTGTAACAGGACTGGAGATCAATGTCATGTCATCAGTGCAGTTCTAACAAAGGCTTACTGATGTAATCCCCATTCTCTGTAACTATATTCAAATATATGCATTATGTTGCAAACAAAATGGTTACATACCTGATGAAGTGCAGTACTCCTCTGTTGAAAGTTACTGCTATATAAGTTATGTGTGAACGAGTTTTATTTATCATTTGTTAACAGGGAAAGTCCAACTTGGAATAAAGCCAATTTTCAGCAGAGGCCTGGGAGAAACACTCCAGATGCATGTCTTTGAATGTGGGAGGAAACCAGAGCACCTAGAGGAAACCCACATGAATGCAGGGAGGACATGCAGACTCCACACAGAAGGCACCCCAGCTGAGAATTGAACCGGAGAACCTCTTGCTGTGAGGCGATAACACTACAGCTGCACCACTGTCTCATCCATGCAAGTTAACCATACAAACTAACTCTCATACACTCTGGTTCCCCAAGGTAGAAGTTTGCTTTTTTAAGATGGTTCTCATTAGTAGGTGATTGCCTCTGAACCAGTCTGTGGTTCAGAAATGCTACATGCAGCCTACACAGCTGATTTGCAGTATAATCAGCAAATCCTATGCAACTACTCAACAAGATATAAGGCCTCAGTGTAGATTCCATCCCCTTTCTCATATGTTGGGGGTGGAAATTACTGGGGTAAAGATACTACAGCAGCACAGAATGTTTGTAGCATCTACTTTTTACATACAGATGTGTGTGCTACTGGCTGAAGTTGATGCTGCTGCAGGCAATAGACATAGACAGACAGGCTAGACTGTGCAGAACAACAACACTTAAGAGTAACTATGGGACCTGTATCAGCCTTGGTGAACAACCAAAGCCAGGTTGAGGGAACCCATCCCACTGGAAATTAAGGTATGTCTTTAAGGTAAGTATGTTAGCCAAAGGTATAATTAAAAGAGTAAAAAGCAACATGCGTGGTGTGTCATGGAACAAGGTAGGGGTACATTAACCATTATGTCAACCAGCTGGACAACTGCCAGGTCTTGTGTTATGTCATGGTATTCATCTGAAATGTGTGTGCTGGCAACCCTTGCTTCTAGCACAACCTCCATATATGTATGTTCCTTGTGCAGCTGTGGTTGTCTGTAATATCACTAACAAATCATTGTGGACTGCAGTCTGATATTACTGGGCCACATTTAAATTACATACTTCAAAATCCTCTGTGAATGCATAATAATGCATGACCTGACACTCTATGCACTTTCTAGGTTGTAATAGGAATGGTTAAAATGTGGTTCTATCTGTAGACCTCTCATTTCCATTATTTAGAAGCAGACTTTCCATCTGTACTGCTTTGGGTGGATAAATAGGTGATGAGACAGTCATACATATAACAATTTACAATGGTAATATACACATACATGTATTTCAAATGCTAGACACAGTTGTATTTGAACCCAGGACCATGTGGACTAAAAACACAGCATTTAACAGATTGAGCTGCAGAGTCACTGTTACAGCAGCTGTATTTTTACATGTTGTACATATAATTGCATAGTTACCTGCTGTTACATACCTCACTTATATCTGTTACTATATGTATGGCTTTATAGTGACAGATTTTTCTACCAGAGTCCCAGTTAAATTCCTATTTTTCCATTCATTTTTAGCAGATTTGTGCAGCATTGCATAAATGTTATTAATTATGAGAAAATGACAATTACTATGTTTTGCTTAAACACCTGTGCTAATTAACTGGCTGTGTGGCTTGGCAGGTTGATACAGTGTTGTTTAAGTGAAATGGTACTGGGTTCGAAATAGTGTGCAGATGTTCTTTTTGAATGTGATTATTATGCTTTCAAATACATGTAGTAATACACTGCCATTTAGTACAGCTTATCAATGCTGTGCGTAGTGCAGCATTGTGCAGTAATTCTTTAAGGAAAAGAAAATTGGACAGATACATGGTGTTGAAATGGGGTGCAAGCAGGGGGGAAAAACATAGTGAAAGACAGGTAGGTATGTGCAGGAAGGGTGCAGGAAAGAACCATAGCTATCCATTTCTACAACAGCAACCACTGTGCACTTGAAAAGATTTTAAATTGAATTTGGACTGTCACCTCCAGAGAGAGGGGTGACGACAACATAAGTGCATTGCCAAGCCAATTCTACCAAATGAAGTGTGTCCAGTGGACACACATGCGAAATGAAGAGCTGTGTATGCAACAATATTTTTTTTTGTAGGACAGGTGCCCTTTTTTTTTTTCTAAGGAGAGAGAGTGAAATTTTGGGTAAGGGACATAAGTATACGTGGGGAAGGTAGTTTGGGGAGGTGAGGAAGCATTTGCAAACAGGCAAGACAGCAGTCAGGATTGGTGTGGGACACAAGGGGGGAGTGTACACCTTGGTTGGGGAGGGTGTTGGGGGATCCTGGTCTTATAGATATCAGACACGGTAACAGTGAGACTCAAGTCCTCAGTCATGGGACTCTCATCACTGCACCTTCATTGCTCCTGTGGAGTCAATGGTTGATGCCAGCACCTGGAGACAGAATGCCCCACCAGGATGGACAGCTTGCTCCGTATGCGGCATAGGTGTGCACCAACAGTTTGGTGCACAACCCTACGCACCATGCCTGGCAGTTGATCTCAGGTGATGAACGCATCCCCTCCACCTCCACTCCCAGGGGGGGCACACCCCCCACTTGAGGGGTGGAACTACCTAATGGAACAGGTGGTACAGGGCAGAAGGGATGCCACCAGGCTGTGGCCCAGATGTACTGGGCCCCAGTGCCTTAGCCGAGGGAAGCCAAGGTAGGTGGATCCCCAGGAACCTGCTTACATTTTGTCTGCTGTGGTAAATAAAATATAAACCTAAAGGAAAAATAAACATAATCCAGACAAATGCAATTCATAACATAAGAGAAAACAGTAATGAGTAATGAAAACAAAGTGAAAATGATATAATGAGGAACAGAACAATAAATAATGTAAATGAAAGTTTTTTTTTAACAGCAAAGCGATATTAAGTTATACATAAGGCCAGGATAAGAGGTAATAAATAATATGATGATATCAAATGATAATAGTAAATATATTTATTAAATAAATAAAAGAAGAGAAGGGGTGAGGTGAGAGGAAAAAAGAAGAAACTAGTAACTTCACAGATAACATAACTAAACATGCTACAACTACATACTTTTAGATATGTTAGATTTCACTTGTGAGACCACTGACTTCTATGCCATTTATTATTTGAAATACTACCCTGTTCCTTAAACACACACTATAGTACAGATCATATCACATCCAGTGTTGCGTACATTGTATATGTGATGTTACACGTACATACCTCTCAACCTTTTAGCAAGGGACATTATGGGCCAAGCCATACATAATGGTGTTACAAAGGTACAATGACAGGGAACATTCTTACATAGTGTGCTGTTCCAATAGTAGCAAGGTGTTCTGATAACAGATTTGCCATTAAATTGCATTTTGAGTGATGTCATATATCTGCAAATCTGAGGACTGAGATTTTTTTTTTCAGACATTGATCCTCAGCAATGTGACCGAGGCTGGCCAGTAAAACAAAATCATATACCAAACAGACCAGACATATGGGACAATATTTAGTACATTCTGCAAAAAATCGTAACATTTCAGAGGTATGTTTCTGCACACTGATTACACTTGACAGTTAGACAGTCATGGCACAGGTCTATGGGTGTGCACTTCACATGCAAACATGTTTATGTTTTATTTATGACATGGTAAAACAGTATTGAAAACTGCACAATTTCTCAGTTGGCTGGTGTGGGATTAGAACCCATAGGCAGTTACTACAGAATACCGAACATTTTATTTGTAAAAATAAATTATCAGAACCCAATCTCCTGTTACACGTTATTGATTTATGTTGTTTCAGATCTTGCATTTAGACACATGAATAGCTGTGTAGGACTTCTGTTAACTTATACATCTACCCTATTCATTTATTGGCTGCAATCTGCAGCATATTTCAGACAATGAGTGGACCACAAAATTGACTGTTAATCTGGGTATTGTACAACATTTATTTGTGGCATGGTAAAACAGTATTGAATACTGCACAATTTCCAGTTGGCTGGTGTAGGATTAGAACCCACAAACAGTGACAACAGGAATAATGAACATTTTATTTAAAAAATAAATTATCAGAGCACTGTCTCATTTTAAACTTTATTGATTCATGTTGCTTCAGGTCTTGCATTTACAGACATGGATAGCTGTCTAGGACTTCTGTTAACTTACATGTTTACCCTATTCATTTGCTGAGTGCAATCTGCAGCATATTTCAGACATTGAGCAGACCACAACATTGACTCTTAATCTGGGTATGCCACAGCATTAACTAGTGGTTTGAAGCTATGCTGCACAGTGCTGCATGTTTACTTGCTTTAACTTTATTTTTATTTATTTATTTATTTATTTAAATTTGTTGACCGGGAGTGTCCGACTGGACATGGGTCCATTTTCAGCGGAGGCCCGGGGAGAAAAGCTCCACAGTAAAATAAACAGACAGTAGTTACATTGGATTACATAGCGATTAACAATTTAACATAGAAATTACTTACAACATGTTTACAGATGAAGAACATAGTACATCAGTAGACAACTAGAATCTTTATCTGTGAAGTACATAACAGACATTAACAAATGTAACAATGAGAAGTTCCTGCTGTATAATAAGTACTAGGCTTATGAGCATCTGAGCTTGCTATCATCAAGGTAGTTAGTGGAGGTGAAAGAAAGGTAGTAGTTGGATGGGGTGGATGATATTAGAGTGGGCGTTTCAAGGGCATAGCCAGCATGTTTTTAGGTGCGCTTTTAATAAAGTTTTGAAGTTGGTGCATGATGGTACGGAGGTAATTGTGGGAGGGAGTGAGTTCTATAATTTGGCTATGGCGCAAGAGAATAGTGCTTCACCAGCAGAGTTATTGGCTTTAGTGCTCTGCAAGTGATTTTTGTTGCTGGATCTTAATGGTCTGGTGGTGCAATAGGGTTGGAGTAGATTCTGGAGGGATGGGACATTTAGTGGATGCTTTACTAGTTTGTGAGCAAGTGAGAGTTGATACCACTGAAGGAGGTGAGGGAGTTCAAGCCAGCCCAGTTCAGCAAGTGAAAGACAGTGGTGACTATGGTAGGATGCCCCTGTGGCGAATTTGGCGATTTTGTTGTAGCAGGTCTCTAGCTTGTTTAGATCACATTGCCTTAGGTTGGTATATACTGGAGAGGCATAAAGTAGGGTGGAGATAAGGTGGGAATTTGCTATTGAAATCTTTGCTGCTTTGGTGAGAAATTGTTTATTTCTGTATAATGCTCCTAGTTTTTTGTGGAGTTTTTTTATGGTCATGGATATGTGAATGTCAAATTTTAGTTTATTGTCTATTTCCACTCCTAGCAATTTGGTGTGTTCAGTTGGGTATATAGTGGTGTTGTCTTTTGCTGTGATGTTAAAGTGAGAGTTGTTTTGAGTATGTTTGGTGGGTTGGAAGATAAGTAGTTTAGTTTTGTTTGGGTTGAGTATTAATTGGGCATCGGATAACCATGTTTCAACAGAGGAAAAGGCTTCCTGTGTGACTTTTTGCAGTTTGGGTAGGGACTGGGCTGAGCAGATGACGGTTGAGTCATCTGCGTATTGGATGAGTGTGCCATGTTTGGTGGCAGAGGCTAGATTATTGGTGTAAACAGAGAAAAGTAGGGGTCCAAGAATGGATCCTTGGGGAACCCCTATGGAGACAGGTAGTTGGGGAGATATGTCATTCTGCCATACAATGGATTGTTGGCGGTCAGACAGGTAACTCTGAAACCATTTGGTGACTGATTGTGAGAAGCATAGGTTATTGAGGACAGAGATAAGTTGTTTGTGTGGGACCATGTCAAATGCTTTAGATAGGTCTAGGAAAGTAGCAGAGGAGAGATAGCCATTGTTTTTATGCTGAAGGATAGTGTTAGTAAAGGAGAGTAAGGCAGTGGTGGTGCTATGGTTTGGTCGGAAACCATGCTGAGTACTGGAAAGGAGGTTGTTGGTAAGGAGGTAGTGTGAGACCTGAGAGTGTATGCATCTTTCTAGTATTTTGGAGAGTGGAGAGAGAATAGCTATGGGGCGGTAATTGGTTAGTTCTGCAGAGGGTCCGCCTTTGTGGAGGGGAATTATATGTGAGACTTTCCACAATGTGGGAACGTAACTTTCTGACAGAGATTGGTTAATCAAGATGGATACTGGGTAGGCCAGAGCATCAGCTGCGATTTGTAGGTATTCACTTGGGAGGTTGTCTGCTGCTAATTTGATGGGTTTAAGTTTGGTTAAGAGTTTTTTTATGTTGGAGGTAGGTACAGGAGAAAAAGAGAAGGCAGTAGGGAGATTACTAGTTGAAGGTGTGGGTTGGAGGGAGGGGTTGTGTTGTTTAGCTAGTGATAGTATGGTTTGGGTGAAGTGTGTGTTGAATGAGGTAGCAATATTTTCTGAGGAGTGAGGGATGTTAGGAGGAGGGGTACTGACTTTACCTGGGTGGAGGATGGAGTTTATGGAGGACCAGAATTGTTTGGGGCTGTGTTGTGAGGAGTCTAGGGCAGACTGGTAGTATTGGAATTTGTCCCGTTTTATTAGCTTTTTGACTCTATTGCGTAGTTCTAGGAATTTCTGTCTAGCTGCGCGTGTTTTGGTTTTGCGCCAGTGCTCACAGGCTTTATCCCTGTTTTTCATTTCTGACTTAGTGGTTTTCTGTAGCCATGGGAGGGTTGTGCTTTGGTTCTGGAAAATCTTATGGGGGCATGGTAATTAAGGATGTTCAGGAAGGTAGTATTAAAAAATTCAACTGCGTCATCTAGACTGAGGTACTTTAGAGCATGCCAGTTACATTCTTTGAAGGATGAGATGAATGTGAGTGGGTTAAAGTTTATTTTTTTACGTATTTGATGATAGATGACAGGTTTAGCTTGGTACAGGTATTTTTTGAGTAGGAATGTTGGGGAGTGATCACTGAGGCTATCTGATAAGCAGCCTGTTATATATGACTGGGGGTTCTTACTGACTAGTATCCAATCCAGGGTAGTGTGCTTGCTGGAGTTTTTATTTATTCTTGTTGGTGACTGGACTAGTTGGGTGAAGCCATGAAGGTGTACATGATGGGTTGGATTGTTGCCAGAACAGGATTACCAGTCAATATTGAAATAACCTAAGATGATAGTTTCTTAGGGGAGATGGTGGGTAGACCAGCTGAGGAGGTTTCCTAGTGGAGGGATGTTTTGGCCAGGTGGGAAGTAGCATCCAATTATGTTGATGGTTTTGTTTTGGTTAATTTTGAGGTTGGTATATATTATTTCTTCATTGCCTATTTGTGGAGCTGATGGTTTTAAGATCTGGATGTTTAAATATTATAGCTACACCACCTCCTTTCTTGTTTAGCCGGTCTACTCTTAGTATGCCGTAACCTGTAGGGAGTATTTGCTCACTGGTAATGTGAGGTTTTAGCCAGGTTTCTGTCAGGATGACAATATCTGGGGAGTATAAGTCAATGGTGGCATGGAGTTCATGGACTTTGTTGGATATACTTCTAATATTTAGGCTTAGTAGAAGGAAGTCACTTGGCTTTCTATTGGCTGTAATATGGGAGAAATTGTGGTTTCTAGTCTGATTATGAGGATTGGGGTTGGAGATGGTAGGGCCAGGGTTTGGGTGGATGTCTCCACTTAGGGCTAATTTTGATATGCATGAGATTATTAGTTTTCTCAGTTTTTGAATGTGTTTGTTTATAAGGGAAACTTTATGATTGTGCTCTGTGGGTAATAGGTATGGTGGGAAGGTTACTATGTTAAGTTGTAGGGATGCTTTACGATTGAGTAGTATAGTTGGTAGAATATGTGGGGGGTGCATAGGGATGGTTCTTGAGCTGGTGGGAGGGGAGCTGAGTATGGGTGAGACATGGGTGGTGGTGTGAGTAGTAGTACAGTGGTAGTGGTTAAGTGGGGGAATGATGGAGCTTTGGCAGGATGTAAGATATGCAAGGATAGTGCATGCAGTGAGCAAAGGAAAGGTATGCTTGTACATGTCAGTTGAGGAGGCGTGAAAGTAGAGGGAATATGGAGGAGGTAGTGTTGGGTTAGCGCTGTGGTTGGCTATTGAAAAGATGGGAGGGGTTTGAGTGCAATAAAGGTGGGACCACTGGGGGCGGGAGGTAATAGGGGGCAGGGTGGGGAGCGAAGCGGGCAGAGACCCTGTTAGGGTCTTGTATGAGGGGCTGGAAACAATCACAAAGTAAGACAAGTATGTGTTAAGAAACAATCACAATTGACCAAGGACTGCTCTGAAACTGTAAGTTCTTTCTTAATTTCTCAGGTAGAAAAACAGGATAACCTTGTATCAGTAGGCTACTGTGGTCATAGTTTAAATTATCAAACACACAGTATTGATCAGTTATGGATACTATTTGCTAACAGAAGGGAATAAGAGAAAGTGGAAGATGTGTGTGGTGGTGGGGGGGTGCTGCTTACAGCCAAAGCACAGTGCTCTCCAGGGGAAAATGAAGATTGGCTCAAACAGGTAGACACATACTCAAAGTTAACTGTAGCTGTCTGCAGACAGTTCAGACCCGGACTGCGCTTCTCTTATAAGAATGTTAAAGGTGGTACTGTGGTACCGCAGTTGAATACTTAAGAGTGGTGTTAGGTCTAGAAAAGAAGAGTACAGAGAGGAGTAAGCACTTTTGAGATGGCAAATATATATTATAAAGATTATAAAAAACACACTGAGCAAATAGCTACCACATGCAGGACAATGTCCTGAACCACTACTTAGTATATGCAGATACTGAGCCAATTGGAAGAACATTAGAAAACAAAAACCCAGACAGTTATGCAGCCACAGATAAAAATATAGCGAGCAGAAATCTGTCGTGGTTCTCCAATGTGATTCTATCCACCAGTAACAGCACAAACTTATAGAAATAAGTTAGACACTAGTATGAGCTGTCTACACACAACACTGTTACATGAATAACATTAGTGAACAAGGTGCAGCTATGAAAATAGACCATACATACTATTATACTATAAACAACTTGGTGCATGCAAAAATGCTAGCATGCCATAGTAACATCAATAATAAAGCATAAAACATATTAGATGTCTAACACAATTCAACATAAACATATACAGTTGTAAAATGTCTAATACAATTCAACATAAATAGGCATTTACAGTTGTAAAACACTTACTGGAGAGACACTGAGCCTTCATGGGGCCTGTAGCAGAGTGGATTGTAGTTTTACAAATGGTTCCTGCCACAGGTAATATTTATTAACTCTGGGATTGTCTTAAGGTAATAAATAGGGAAGGGGAGGGGAGTACAAGGGTGTGAGCAGGCAGTTCTTTGTACTGCTGCTAATGAGCCAAAGCAAGACAAGTATGTGTTAAGAAACAATCACAATTGACCAAGGACTGCTCTGAAACTTGCATTACCAGTTCAGATATGCGCTGACACATTAATGAAAGTCTATGATGTCCCGGGTATTTCACAAGTAACTGTTGAGTGCAGTATCTGTTTTTACTTTATTTTATTATTAAATTATGCATTAATTTATTACTTTATTGATTTTCTTACATACCATTCGCTTGCCTCCTTCTGGCCAAATGCCTTGCATGGGACTGGACATTGCAAGCCCTCTCTTCTGCAGCTGTGGTAAGAGAAGGAAACCATTATGCATACCAGTTTTGCACAGATTCAGCTTGTATATTTATAAATTACTAGAAAACATACTTACATATCTGTGGGGTATACCCATCCTGTGCTTCTTGGATCCAGGTATCCAAGGGTCCCCTCTTCCTTCTATACAGGTTGTCATAATGGTGATGATACTGTGATACCAGTTGCACTGGTCAGGTCCCTGGTCAAACTATCCCAGGCATCAGACTTACACTTTGAGCACTGATAGTTGCCCTGCAGCAGCCAGGGGTCCATAGCAGTCTACCAGGAGTCCAGTTAAAACCCTAGACTCCTGCACACACCACCGTTGTGCCCTAACGTCCACACCTTCCCCCATGACAGCACCCATACCCACAGTCAAGGTCAGCCTCCAAGGAATAATGTGAGATTCCCACCTATTATCCTTTAAATAAGCTGCATTCCCAACACTGCATGTCATACTGCTGTGTTGCTTAACATCGTGCAAATTTGCACAACCCATGTTTAAGCAAAGCTTAGCAAAGAACAAACACGAAAAGACCATTGACCATGTTTAAGTGATGCTTAGTATCGTGCACCTTTTCTAGATGTAACAATAATTGAATTTGAAGTCAATGTTTCAGTCACCTGACAGAGTTTCACAGCAGTATATGTAAAAGGTATTACTCCCCAGGACTCTAACACGGGACTTACTAAATTATAGGTCATGACTCAACCTATCTAGCCACTGGGATAGTGAAGGGAACTCATATATCTTCACATATACTGTGAAGGTGCCTGTAAGCATGGCTCAGCATCACTGCACAGGTTTGCATGTTGCTAAGCACAGCAGAACTACACCAATTAAATGCATCCAGTTTCTGTTTTTAGCTGTCTAGCATATATTATATTGTGTATGTGTATTGTGTATATAATATGTGTATAGCACATATTATTCCAACTTTAAGAGGAGGGAGCATTGAACAAAGATTGGCTAGAACTGAGTTGTATTGGATACTGAAATTAGCGGCACATATTCCACCAGGGCTGAACGGCTCCATTTCTTTAAAACCTGTGTTGATTGAACGTAGATGAAGCTTGTGACTGTGCCCAAGAATTATGTATTATACATTCCTATACTATTTGACAACGTCATGATAGTATTAGTGACTACTAGACTTTCTTTTGTAATTGTGGTACGTAAATGTAGGCCTATAATCATTCATAGCCCTTTATGAGTTGAGATATAAGTATTTAATGGTAAGGACATATTACCACCTTGAAAATTTGCAGTGGACTATTACATGTTGGATCACTTTACATTTCATTAAATTTGATACTATGATCTTATCTCACAATATTATGTATATTTATGGATGTAAACTAGGTAAAATACATTTCTATTGATATCCATGATATAGACTTTTTATCTTATATTTTACATTATAAATATGTTTTATAACAAATGTATATTTAGTCGATATAATGATTTTGAGATCTGGTTTTTGAACTAGTCTAGTTTTATTTGGTATACACCATGTACATATATATTGAGGTGGCATACCTTTAATATAAGATGTATGCTAAACAGCAGTCGTCTTGAGTGCTGTAATATTGTTGCATATTATTATTTGTGCTTTCCATGGCATGATTATTATGTGAAGTTTTTGAACGAACATTTTAAACATGGTTATTTAGTTGTGTATGCACATATATACACTTTTATTAAGGACATAGCTATCATGTATATGTTTCTTGCACAGATATGCTTTTGATTACATATTTTGGCATATGTCTATATTCACATCCATATATACCTCTGTATACATTTTGTAGCAATCATTGCTATGAAAACTATGGTGATTCTATGGAATTCTTGTAATTCCTTAGTTATATAACATATCTTATTACTTAATAGTGAAAGGTTAGGGTTTTATGGTTTAATATTGATTTAGTAAGTATTTTGTAATATGATTTATTTTACTGTGCAAGAGATCGATAGAGATATTTGAAACCTTCAGGTGTGCTTTCTAGTATTTCACTCGAGTACCATAGCAGGTGCCCGTAGGGATTTTAGTTTTAGTTTTGCTTGTATATATTTCTTTACGCTCATTTAGATAGATATCTATGCATGTTCTAAAATACAGGAACATGAAAGATGCTTTTATGCATGTTTTAAATTATAGAAACCAGGATTATTGTGAGGTACAAGTTTATATTAATGTTGACTTATATCAAACTTTTTTAGCCGATGGATTGAAGCGCCTCGCACTAAGACCTGGGGGACAACTTCCTAGAATAGGAGGTATTCCTTATTGAGAACTTAGACATGTGATGTCAACAGCAAATAGCGTGAGATTCAACTTGCAGTAGTTGACAGGTTATTGACGTTTTTTCGTGGAGTTTTATTCCGCTGATGAATGGGGTTTGAATACTTGTTTTTCATGGGACTCCTGACAATAAAGGGATGGGATCTAAATACATGCAAAGTTTTATGAGATCAGGAACACTGCAACAATACTTTGTGGAGAAATCTTGGGCAAGTAAGTGATGTACATATTTTAAATGGTATACGCTTTGAGTTGGCGTCCTATGGTACTTTTACTGACTATGCATTGCTGTACGGTGAATGTGTATATGTGCCCTTTGTTTTGAAACTCACATAGTTTTTTGTTTTCTGAGGGTCCTTATGATGGGTTGAAATGCGATAGGATGTTTCTTTACAGTGAAAGCTGAAATAAGAATGTATACCTGTTCTAAACTGCATCTGAATGTCGCAATGTGATTAATTTACTAAGAAGCAATTAAGGCTCAATCTAATTCAATTTAATTTAATGAGCCCGCCAAAAGTTGTGTTATTTAAGTACTTTGAAATCATTCTGTGTTTTGTATCTGATGAAGCATAGTCTAACTATGCGAAAGCGCTCATTCTGTGTTTCCAATAAATGATTTTTTACACTTTTATCGTGATATCTTCAGTTGGAATTGTGTTTCACTTGGAACTTGAATACAGAAGGTATTTGTTCGTGGTGACTGTTCTCATTTTTTGGACTTCACTTCTGTCTAGCATATACCTAATTCAAAGGTATGCATAACTAAGCATGGTGCATAGCACAAACAAGCACATAATAGAAATTGAATGGATCTGGTTTCTATTTTTAGATGTCTGGCACATGTCTAATGTAAGGTTGTGCAGAGATAAGCATAGCTAAACAAGAGATACATCATGCAAACAAGCACATAGACATTAAAAAATAAAAATAAATCCAAATTAGTGAAATAAAATGTCTTGTAGCTCTTTCGGTCAAGGTTAACTGGCTGAAAGATATGTGGATGTGCTGTTGGTCTTACACAGATTAAATATCAATTTTGTTCTGACATCCCTTAGGTAGGCACCACAATCAATATGCATAGCATGTTGCTGAGGGAGAATTTTGGCTGTGTACATGAATATATTTCATGTAGGCTCTACATAGAGCCTACATGGACTTTATTGAATCCTGATAATAGTTTTATTTAAACTGCTAAAAATAATAAATCCAGTCTCTTCAGACTTAAAATCCTGGTACAATCACTGTAAGTGAGGTTCATTTTCTATCACTAAGTTCCTAGATTGGCATAATGTTGCAGGTAGTCTCTTTATTGTCCTCCTTTCACTGTCAGCCCACAGACTGTGTTCCATCTAGAAATTTTACATTTCAAAAAACTAGTTGTGTATTGAAATACACCTGTAAATGAGCACAAGATCAATGAACATGCCTATCTGTTAAACTAAATTAAGTAAATAGTATAGCCTACAGCATATCTAAGAATCAAGAGGTAAGACATGTTCCCCCAGGAAGTCCAGTAAGTTATTTCAGACATATATTTCAAACAACTGTCCCAATTAATCTATTATCAGCACAAAGTAGACATCCATTAATCAAACCAGAGTTCTCAGGACATCCCTGAAAATATGTACTTACATTGTATGGGTCTCTTCCATTGTGTCTTTTCCATTTAACTGAATGTGTTAAACTACTGAACTATTAGGTACAGTACAGTCATGGGTTTTAATAGTTGCAGAACTATTTAACAAGTCCTGCAAGACTGTTTTTATATGCAGCTGTCAAACCTGTTTGTCATAGGTCTGATCTTAGAGAAGTATTCTAGTATGTGATGACAGTATGGGCTCACCTGGCAATCTGGTTGCCTGAAAACCAACTGTGGGTAGCTAGGCTTCAGCATCTGAAAGCAGGAGAAACTGTTTCTCTGGATTGTACTTTGATGGAGACCAAGGGGGAGCCAGCAGAGCTAGAAAACACTAAGGGATATGAGCAGAGGTTCAAAATGCTTCATGCTTGGAAGTATGGTTCAAGCCCTCTTAGCATTACTACAGGCTCACATACAAGATTTAAATTATGGAAGTATTCAAAGTCCATGTAGATCACAATTGATGCTACATGCTGACATCTTGTTCTCCCCTCCACCTGCCCAGTATTGATACATCTATCTGCTAGTCAAAAGAGAGGTGACCAGTGGCCCCAGTGTGAGAGGTCATCTAGTTAATCATGGTGAACTGGCACAGAAAGAGAGGAAAGATACCAGGGCATGTTACAAATGAGAGATTAAAAATATCTTCAGCATTTTTTGATCAGTATCGTTTGCTGAGTGCTACTTTTGTAGTCATTTAACATATTGTACACATTTAACTGAAATGTTCATGCTATCAGTGTTTCACTCTGCAGGATATCAATTTAACATAGCTGCTGCTTAAGGAGTCCCTGAGGTAACATGACTTGGAGAAAAGGGAAAAGGCGGGTTTCTTCTTTTTTTTCTCATTTTTTTTTTAATTTCTCTTTAGTTTGTGTGATCTCACATATAATACACATGGAGTCTCAGGGTGTAGGTGTAGATACCTTTTTTGTGGTGGGTGAAATCAGAAGAGCCCTCCTGTTGCAAAAAAGTGCTTTTAATAGTACTGTACTCTTTTTGTGCATATCAGATTAATAAGTTTGCTTGCGGTGAGCCTTAAATGTTTTAGTTATAATGTTTTGCATCTCAACTAAGGGAAGCATTATATTTCATTATAGAACTTTTTTTGTTAAGCCACATAAACAACAGGCGTTAGAAACCTTACATGGTGACACTGGTAAATCTTTTTGTCACCTTTGTGCCATGCTGACTGAACATAACATTTGCATCACAAGGGTCTACACCAGCATTCTGACTGAACACTTTGCAAGGATGCCCATTAATAACTAAACATAGCCGAAACTAACAAAGCACCAAAGAAAGCCCAAAGAATTAACTATATGGTGTCAAATAAATCCAAGATAAGCGATAGAAAAGTACACACACACATAAAAACACGACCGAGTAAAACAACCACCATGTAAAAATGAACCAGTTTTACTATTTAAGTACGTTAATTTTTACATGGTGGTTGTTTTACTCGGGGGGGGGGTGCTTTTCTATAGCAGAAACTAAACTGAATTTGCTTAGTGTAAAAGTGTGAAACATTGAGATAGTTAATAGTTGTGGCTGATGCCCAGCAAAGTGCAAGACAGCTCAGACTAAAATTTATTGTAAAACAATTACACATATAAATTTAAGATGCCACTAGGAAGGGCTAGCCAATGGTGTACTGTCACAATGCCATCTTCGATATACATTTAGGCACCTTAAGAATTCTGGCCTACAGTAAAACTTGAAATACCCACTGTGGCAGCCATTAGCACTACAGAATGTTTTCTTTTATTTTTTTTCTAGGTTCTCTTTATTTCTTTATATTATTGTGGTATATCTTAGTGAGGGCAAGTTCTACTATAAGAGAAAACATATCCCAAGTAAAGTAACTGAAAGACAGACTGCAGTCTGTTCAACAGGAAGTATTTTTTTTCCTCTCAAAATACTGCTTAAAATATATTGACCTTATAAAATAACAAAAATGAGCTTGGATAATATGCTTATGTAAAAACTTAATGGAGGCAAGTATATACGTAAAAAAGAAGCCTCTAAATCTGTACAGGAGTGTCTGTAGCTGTTGCAGTCTATTTTCTATATCTATAAACTAAAATATATAATGTTATTTTCTGAGTAGTGATTCAGAAGTCTGTATTAACAGAATGTAAATTTTAAGCCGAAACAATAAAAGCAGGTTTGCCAACCATCCATAAGATTACTGACAATCAGTAAAAAAATTTAAAATGTGACCATGTCTATAAAGTCTATGAAAATATCTGGTAGACATAAAAATAGAAAAAAAAGTGAGAAATGGTCAGTGGGATCAGGGTTGAATTGAGAGGTGGCACATTCTCATCAAAATATATGTAACTGATGTTTGCACCTTGAGGTGTTAATTGAAAAGTTTGTTATAACTGGCAGCTTAAAACTGTATATCAGTAGCTTTGCACAAAGGGTAGTTTACTACAGTTGATGTTGACATTTAACTCATCTTATCAGCATTTGGATTGTTTCAGTTATTATCCTTAGGGTCTGAAGAATAATACTGTACCAGGACTGCAATGAATAAAAACACTGAATCACTACAGTCTGATGTAGCCTGCCTGAGAGAAGCAGAAAGAAAAGTTAACTGATGTTCTTCATATTGATCACTGCTACAGTAGTCTTAGCTATATAGGTTATATTCTGCAAAGGATTCAACAACCAGCCAGCAAAACTTTAGAGCACCTTCCACACATCCAAAATGTCAAGCGGCTTGAGCTAACCTGACTAAAAGATAAGTTTGGGTGCAAAGCCCGCCAGTGCTTTCCTGACACCAAACATTATGCTCCTCTGAGGCTTGTGAGGATCAACAGTTCGCTTGTGCTTTCCTTAGATGGGCAGATAAGTTCTCTTTGGGGTAAAAAAAAACTTCCTTTTTCTTATTTTTTTTACTTATGTTTTATTACTTTCCTCTTCAGGAAAGTTATTTTAAAGCTACCTGTGTTATGTTTTAATGGATTGTCACAAGACTGTAACATGCATTTAAACCGAACACATGTTTCTGTCAGTTTAATATTGTTAACTAACTGTTAAAATATTTTCTGAGTAGAAATTGTATTTATTTTCTATTGTTATGTTGCCATAGTGTGTGACATTGCTTTTTACTGGTTATTTTTTTTTTGTATATAAAAAAGTAACTCTTGTGGACTGGCAGTTTTACTGGCATTTCTTACTTGTTTTCTCCAAGATAGAAGCACCATTTTCGGCTTGACCATGAAACAGATCGTCAATCCCAGGGTCATCCTTTCTTCCAGCCACAAAAAGAAAAAGTTAAGCAAACAGCATTTGCCACCACAGCAGGCTAGAATTTGCTTCAAATGCAGGTGAGTGAGTGTGCTGTGGCCATTTGCTGTACGTCAGATCACTCATCTTTGAACCCAGCTCCCTCTAGTGTAGCACCTACAGTCACTATGGAATGAGGGTTAGCCATGTCCTCCACAACTGTTGGGGTCTCCTCAGTGGGCAAGGGAGAGACACTGTTATTGCTCCTTGGAGATGGAACAGGGAATGTTTCCCTGTTGTGCTAGAATACTATGCTCATCTCTGGGGAAGCAGCAGGTGCCATTAGAAATAAGAATGGCCCCATTCTTCCTGTCATTAAGAAACAGACCACCAATCATGTATCTGTTCCTCCTCAAATGTCTTTGAATAGAAATAGTTTACTTTCTCATGGTTTGATTTAGGCTACTGATCCTTCTGTAAAGCAGTTTCCAGTAAAAGAAAGAAGTATGCCTCTTTTCCTGAAGAGATTCAAGATTCTGAATCAGAACAGAAAGATGTAGGGATGGGTTCAGGGATTTGTTCTCAGATGTCTGATTTGGACTTAGAGGAGAGGTCACATTCTGATTGGGGTTTCTCTTTCACTGAGACTGTTGCTAGAATGTCCCAGTATTTTCAGTGGGAGAACACTGAGGTTTCTCACTCCCTCAGAAAATACTTTGAGCTGTTAAAGAAGGATTTTCCAGAAACTATATCCATTCCTTCTGTTCTCTCTGATTTAGAGGATGTATTGATTGCCACGGTGGTACAGCGGTAGCATTGTTGCCTCACAGCAAGAGGTTCTCCTGTTCGATTCTTGGCTGGAGTGCCTTCTGTGTGGAGTCTGCATGTCCTCCCCGCAGTCGAGTGGCCTCTGAAAGACATGCATGAATGGGCGTGCCTTCGTTAAAGGTTGGACGTCAGGCTGGCAACTTGGCACAATAAAAAATCTACTGCCAATCATTAGCAGACTGGAGTTCCGCTGTGGCGACCCCTAACTGGGAAAAGCCGAAAAGACAAACAACATGTCTTACTGCCTGCAAATTTTGTGTTAGTCAGCCAGCTGTCCCTAAAAAGGCAGATAAGATGTATAAAGCTCCTCAGTCTTCTAATTTTTTATAGACTATTCTGAAACCTGACCCGGTAGCTATAGCCTTAGTTGACTCCTCTGCTGCTAAACAATTGGTTAATTCCAGTCCTCTTCCTTCCAATAAGGATGGTAAAATTGATAGTTTTGGGAAAAAGTGTATACTTCTGCAACTTGAATTTTGGAAATTTTAAATTGTCAGGCTCATATGTTAAAGTTTATTCTGGCATATTGTGAAAGTATGAGAAATGTTTCTTCTTGTGAGGAAAAATTTGTCTTAAATAGCTTAGTTTCTTCTGTTGAGCAGGTTACTACTCAGTGTTTGCAGTGTGTGTATGACTGTTGATACTTCTTCCAGCATTATGGTCACAGATACTGTTTTAAGGAGATTTGCTTGGTTGCATTCTTAGAACTTCCCAGATTTTAAATTCTCACTTGGAGAGAGATTTGGTATTTGGCCCCTCTGCTGCAGAGATGATCAAAAAGCTTGATGACAGGGGCAAGCTGAGCCAGGGAATCTCACAGATTGTTCAGCCTTCCTTTTCTACATTGTCAAAGGGATTTTCTTTCCTCTCATCTAATTTCAAAAATAAATAAATAAATAAATAAAAACAGAATAAACAGTATCAGCAGAATTCAGGTAAAACCTGTTCTCCATCACATGGTTTCCCAAGCAGTGATAAAACCAGTTTTTCCTTCCCAGGTCAGGAAGGGAGTTTATTCAAGGTTGATCCTAGTCCTAAAAAAAAAAGAAAATGCTTGGAGATCAGTTCTGGGTCTTTCATTTCTAAACCTGTTTATGGTAGTACCCAGATACAAAATTATTTCGCTTCACAACCTTTTGCCTCCTTTAAGTTTCCTGGTAACACTAAACTTAAAATATGGTTATTGTCACATTCCTTTTCATCCAGACGTCATGTGTTTCTTAAGGTTTTGTGTGTCTCATTCACATTATCAGATCCCTGCCTTACCCGTTGGACTATACACTACACCATGAGAATTCACAGAGTGTCTAATTCTAGTCATAGCTCATTGCAGGGTGTCCACATTTTTTCTATATTTAGATGAATTGCTTATGTTTGCAAAGTCTTTTTCAAAGTGTTAGGAACCTCACTTGGCTGAGAAATCTCTTACACAATCCAGGATTCCAAGAGAACATTCAGAAGTCTTTCTAGACTCCCTCACACAGGATTGTGTTCCTAGGATGTCAACTAGACACTTCAGCTTTTCTTGCACAGTAAAAAACAGATTTTTATTTAGATCTATTTCTAAGGTTATCCACTCAGACTTTGGTGACTGCAAGGGAATATCTCATGACTGTGGACCTCATGGCATCAGTGATTCTCATAAAAGACTGTATATGAGAAAGATAAAATGGTATCAGAAATGTCTGTGGTCCCAGCATCAACACCCTTTATCTTTTCAGATCCTAGTACTGGGGTTTATCAGAAGAGAAATCACTTGGTGGAGACAACAGTTATCCTTAAATCAAAGTCTTCCCTTCTCCCTTCCTGTGCCAAAGCCATCAGTCACCACAGATGCTTCTATCTTTGCTTGGGGAGCAGATTCAAAGAGAGATAAAAGTGCAGGGGGGCTGGGACACCTGAGACAGATGCAAACACATAAATATCAAGAAGATGCTGTCTTGATCAAGGGACTCAGTTCTCTGAACCATCTTTCGTCCCCGCATCCTCTTCAAGTGATTACAGACAATTCCACAGTGATATGGTACATCAACAAGCAAGGGGGAACCAGGTCGTACCTCCTTTGCTTACTTGGCATGTTAGCTTGGGATATAGTGTCACAGCACAGTCTCACTCTATAGGCATCCTACATTCTGTCAGAGCAAAACTGTGTGGCACACAAGCAGAGCAGGACCAGGAGAGACCGTTGCAAAATGAAACAAAATCCAGGGGTCTTCCAGGATTTGATCTATCTGTGGGGAGCTCCTCAAGTAGACCTCTTTGTCTCCTCTCTGAACAATCAAATAGCAAAATTCTGTTCCATGAATCCATGCAGGATGGCCTGGAAGACAAATGCATTTTCTTTTATTTGGGCAGGAATATTCCTGTATGCCTTTCCACTCTTTCCACTAACATTGAGGGTACTTCTAAAAATTCAGAAGGAATCCCCCAAGGCCATTGTGGTGATTTCCTTCTGGCCCAGGCAGACGTGATTCTCTCTTCTTTTGGAAATGGCAAGGGGGAGTTACCACAAGTTTCCTCAAAATGGACCTGCTCACACAAGAACAGGGATATTTGATAGACCCTGGCATCAATCATCTTCACTTGACTGCCTGGATGATAGGGTCTTAATTCCTTTTAGGCACCTGTTTTCTGAGAGGTGCAGTAGGTGCTAATGGAGGCAAGAAAGCCTACTACTAGAAAATCATATATTAGCAAATACAAAAGGTTTTCTAGATGGTGCCATCAACATAACCAACACCCCTTCAAGGCTAGTTGTTCTGTGGTTTTACAATATTTGTGAGTTACTGTCCTATGGACCTTTTTATTCTTCTATCAAGGTCAATTTATTGTCCATTTCAGCATGTCTGCTCATGGATCTTCATCTTTTAAAGCAGTCACATGTCAAAATGTTTTGGAAAGAGATCTTAATTATGTGTCAGAGAAGCTAACGCTTGCTCCATTTGCACCCTCCAATCTGTGTGAACTTGTGGTTCTTAGCATGGAAAACAGTTTTACTGATTGCTGTGACCTCTGAAAGAAGGAAATTCAAGCTGCAATCTCTTATGGTAAGTCAGTCCTACCTCATTTAACACAAAGACAGGATTTCTGTGAGAACTAAGCCTTCATTTATGCATAAAGTGGTATCAAAGTTTTCTTTAAGCCAAGCTATCCATCTCCATTTTCTTTCCTAAACCTGAAAATTAAGGAGAAAGGATACTCCATACCTTGGGTATCCACAGACACCCAGATACTATCTTGACAGAACTAAATCTTTCAGATCTTCAGAGAAATTGTTCATTTCTTGTGAAGGTAAGAAGAAGGGACAACCTATTTCCAAATGGCTATTACCTTTTGCTATACTCAACATGACAAATCTATTCCACTGCAGGTCAAGGCCCACTCTACAACGAGCTTGGCTTCTTCTGTGGCTTTTTGGAAAGGGTTGGATTCAAGACATATTCTAGAAGCTGCTACTTGGTCCTTTGTACATACTTTACAAAGCACTATAAGGTTGATTCCTTCTCACAATCTAGATCATGCTTGGCTAAGACCATTCTCCAGGGGCTTGTGGAGCCTTCTTCTTCCACCTCCTACATATAATTAGCTATGGTAGTCTACCCATGTAGCTTAGGTTACTGCAACAGTGATCAATATGAACATAGTACGTTGTGTAAGCTGAATGTATGGTGACAACAGATGATCAAATAATCACTGCTGCAGTAGCCAGTCCTTCCATCCCCCTTTTTTGGTGTTTTTTTTTTTTTTTTTAATACCAGGATGAGGACATTTATTTTTTGGTATTCCTGGCCTTGTCCTCTCATGGCTCAGCCTCCCTGTCTCTGTTGGCAGGAAAGTTATGAAGGCCTTTGTGCCAAAACTTGTCTTTTTGTCAGCTCAGCACGAGCTGCTTGACAGTCTAGGTGCATTGAAGGTGCCTTAAAGCTTTGGAAGCTGGTTGGATGTTATATCCTTGGCAAGATATAAGCCATATAGTTAAGGCTACTGCAGCAGTGATTATTCGACCATCTACTGTTACGGTAAGTTCAACTTATAAATTGTACTTTACTTGGAGTCTTCCTTTTCAATAAGGCAGCAGTTATAATAGCAGTTTTTTTATGCTGGTAAAAATGCTGAGAAATGTGAAACCTGCTAGAACCTTTTAGCTGTCTACCAACAGAGTAGGTGTTGTTATGACTGACTGTGCATGAGTAGCTTATTAGCTAGTCTCTTCAGGCCATTTTAAATAGCTTTCTTAACATTGCACAGCACCTGCATTGATTGTAAAAGTAGCGATATGACTTCAGTTATCCTACAGGATGACTTTAATATGACGAATGATCCTTCTCTGGAGCCTCTCTGTAAGGCCTGATACTACTTAGGCATATATTTTGTCTCCTTTCAGCAGCAATCTGAACGCAAGAATTGCAGTAGGGCTCCTGGAATGTGATTGCTCTTATGGCAAGAAATAATAATCTGGTGGACTTGAAGACTTTGATTTCATTCCCATTTATTGTACTGGCAAATCCTATTTCATGTGCTTCTAGGGTGCATCACGAAACCCATATTTTGCTTTACTTCTGACAGTACAGCTTTGAACCTGGCTGACAGCACTCTCCATTGTTACTTATCTATGTGGAGGGCTGCTCCTGGACAGACCATTACACTTTCTGCAGAACTTTCTTGCTGACTCTGTATCTTTGAAGCAGGATGTTGGGGTTTATTTAAGAAGAAATGTGAGTGCCTGTGGATACATTTTGCATTTTCAGTAACTTTGTGTGCAGGGCTTGGCACATATGCTGCATTGCTGAAGGTGTTGTGTACTACCTTGTTTGTTTTGTGAACTTGACTTTGGTGGCACATGAGATATATGTAGATATATATATATATATATATATATATATACACACACACACACACACACACACACACACACACACATATACGGGTGTGTGTGTGTGTGTGTGTGTGTGTGTGTGTGTGAAGAGTGTTAGTTAAACACAGACTTCACAATGTCAGAGAAAATTGTTTATCAGCTCTGCTGTGAAATATGTGTCTTGCTAGTAATACTTCTCAAAAGGTTAGTGAGTAAAGGGCTCAAGAGTAATATTTTGTAATCAACAAAACCTGTATGGTATAGATGTTAGCATTAGACATTCACTTAAACAACTATCACATTACCACTGTGCATTTCACTAGGTATATTGTGCCAGTTGTGTTCAACTGCAAAAAGTTTGCCCACTACTATAAAAACAAAAAAAATTCTTGTTGTGAGTAATCTACTTATAGCTGAACTGGTTAAAATTCAGTTAATGTTTATCAGTCACTCATGAAAACGACATTCCATGGACTGAGTTTTCCATCCCAGTTAAAATACAAATAAAAGTATCATTACTATGTAGTCCTTAAGTCAAATCCGATGAAATCAACAGGGTGTTGATCTCAGTAATGTGAGATAAAACATTCCCACCTTTCATTCCAACTTTCATGTAAAGAGGTTGTACAATAAGACTATTACAACAAGAATGAATGATGGGGCTCTGTCAATGTCATGATTTAAAATAAGGCTAGAGCAACATGAACACATCTTAATACAGTTTGAAGCAAAGAACAGTGTTATTTGGGCTTCATGAACATTAAATAATAACATTTAGATATACACTTTATGTTCTGTCTGAAGCATCATGCTGTCCAAACTTTTTAATACCCCAGAGGGTCTTACATTTTGCAGACATTAATGCCAGCAGTCATGTTCTATATACTCACAATACTATACCCAGAGGATTTACATTTGAATATGGGAACTGTCATCCAGAGAGTTCAGTCTTCCACCTCACAGTCAGATTTGATTTACACAGATTCTACTTCAACTTAAGCTGTGCTGCTAAAAATATTTATATCCTTAGGCACAATAAACATAAGCTGATCAAGCATTCTGTACACAGGTCTACAGTAGCTGGTAACGTGGATGGGAAAGGCACAGTTAGGTCATGAAGTTTACATTTGGTACATCTAAACTCTGTGGGGTGAAGCAATTTAAAATGTAGGAAATGTATATTCCTGTTTCATTTAGTTTTTACAGTTAAAGTCAAAAAAGCACGTTAGGATTCTATTTTGTTTTAAAAACAAAGAAACATAAGGTCATGACGCCCCCAAAGACAGACAGCACAACCTGTTTTCTGGTAACTCTTCTCTCGAACATGTGTGAAGCATATACAAATTCTCTCTCTTTCTTTTGTTCATCATTTTCAAGCCTTGTTCAAAAGAATAACACTAGACTATATTGCATCTTGTTTGAAGTAACTCTTCTCTCAAACATACATGAAGCTTATACAAACTGTCCCCTTGTTCTTAGAAGACCAGTATACTATCATGTCGGTTATGTTTTAAGAAATTTGTTTTCATTCGTCATCAGCGCTGGCAGGCTACATCGCTCATTGTTTCTATAAATAATGTTTCCTCACACTAAATTAAATTAAGTTACCATTGTTAATTGCCACCTGTGATTTTCTGCCTTGTTGTTATATGTTCCTGGTACAAATCTCCTTAGAAAAATATTATTATCTCTGGCATGTGACTGCAGAAATATTTTCTAATTATTATGACTCATTTAGAAAGGAATGTTTTGACTTTCACTGCTCATTTCTGAGATTTATAGCATGTACTGATATTCATATAAAATGAACTAGTTAAAAAAACACTTATATTTCCCATTTTGACCTTACAGCACACCAGTATTGCAGGATAGCTAGAAACACTTAAATATTGACTTGCCTACTGTGTGATTGTCTAATTGGGGGAAGGGGGTATTTTATCTGGCAAATATGAAGTCTGAAACCTGAATGGCAAGTATCTTTTATGCTGCATTTTAAAACATTAAAATATTGTTCTGCAGTGTGTTTAATGTCAGTTAAACATATTCAGTTACCAGGCACCAGTTCACATGTGCCTAACTCATGGCACTGTATCTTATCTGACATGTCTGTCTAGTTAAAGTGCAGACAACAGAGTTGGACACACCTGCGCATAACAGTGACTTTCAAAGGGGTATCTTACATGTTTTACTGCCAAACAGTCAACAGTATATTGTAGAATTCTTCTGGCATTTTAAAGGCTTTAAGTTCATAGACCAGTTTGATGAAGGCCAGTAATGCCTTGCCCTCTGGTTATGTCTATGTGTGGTATCTAGATATGCAGAAATTTGGGCAGTCAGCTAACAAGCAGTTGTTAAAACTTGTACAGGTTAGCAAGAGAATGTGTACGGTGGTTAAAAAAGTACTTTTTAACTAGGCATTAGCATGCTTGGCTCTGAAGAACAAATAATTTTGCTTCTTTGATGTATATTTAAGATCTTCCTATTGAGGGATCTGCAATGGAGTTTGTTTCCTTAAATAATTGACATGCTATTTTCTTGGAACACTAAACAAATTCTGTAGTTGTACTTAAAACTTTTATAACAAAACCAGACCAAATTACTTGAGAAAGTCAAATTACAATCTAATTCAAACCATGGGTGTGAAATTCTGTCAGGCTAGTCCACAACATGCAATCTCCTTTACAAACTTGTATGACTCAGTGGATGAAGGTGCAGGCTCTGTACATAACCTGGTGTCTTTGTCAGTTTCTGTATTTATGATTAAGGCTAAGTGGTTACCAGTTTTCCATTTTGCCATTGATGGCACTTATGTAAAATAATTGCCTTTATACCAACAATCCTTAGTGGCTGTATATTACAAGTAGTAACTGGAAAACATCAGTTGGACCTAGGTTGGCTGAATGCATGTTCATTTAGGGATTTCTAGTACATCCAGTCTAGTCCTAGGGCTTAATTACTGATCAAAGTGATCAAAGCTACTGTATTTTTCTGATAACTTTTCACTAGCACCGTTATTATATTATGCCCTCCATCCAGGTTTATGACCTGTACCTTGCCATAGCAGGGACCTGCTTTTGTCCAAAGGAAGAATTTTTGATACAAATAGTTCAGTATACAGAGACTTCAAAAGACCGCAGAAAAAACTGAAGAAGGAAATCAGCAGTTTTCTATGGATACAGCAATAATGTTAACAATAATAACCGTTATGGCCCATGAGCCTAAGTTATGCACCTTTTACAGACAGATGCAGACCATACATTTTTCATGTAACTCCTCAGAAGAAAGTAGGTAAAATGTCGACATACTGTTTGCACTTATCATTGTATATCTTGTAGGATGATGGTAAACTTCAAACAATAGTATATATGTGTATGTATGTATGTATGTATATATATATATATATATATATATATATATATATATATATACATATATATATATATATATATATATACACATATATTTATATAGATATATACATATATCAGTGACCTAGGTTTAGTCACCACAGTTTCAGTGTTCACATATTGGAACTCTGAGCAAGTTAGTTACCCACAAATTCCCAAGTTTTTTTTAGGTAAACTCAACTTTTTTATTGCATCAGTTTTGCCCCAATGTCTGATGACCACCAAACCTCTATTTTGCTCTGTTGCTTCCATCCACCCACTTTTCTATCACCTCTCTGTCCTTCAGAGTTACCTACCACTGCCTTCCTATTAACTAACATTACACTCTTGATTACTTTCTTCTATTGATGCCTACTTCTCCACTTAACACATTCCATCTGTCACTGATAAATAATTTCTCTTCCTGAATTTTTTAAAACCCAGTAGCACCAACCAGGAGTGGCCATAGGTCAACTGGTGCCCTAGGCAAAAGAGCACCAAGGCACTCCCCACCACACCACCCAGTGCCCCCATCCTGGTCTATCTACACCAAATAAATGCTGGATAAGTGCCCCTACTAAACTGGCGCCCTAGGCGGCCGCCTAGTTGGCCTATGCCTAAGGCCGGCTATGGCACCAACTACATTATTCCCCTTAATTATAACATTTCTAGCTCACCTATACTTCTGTCAGCAAAATTTGTCTATTAAAAGCCCCTTGACACCTACTTAATGAGCATATTTTATATTCATAATGCTCTGCTTTTTCTTCTCATTCTTTCCTCTCTCACTATCCCACTTTACCTCATACCTTGTCTCTTTCTTTTAGTCTCTCACTCCTACACTCTAGTGTTTTTAACACTTCTTCTTTCGGCTTTTTCCCAGTTAGGGGTCACCACAGCGGATCATCTGTCTGCTCATAATTGGCAGTGGAGTTTTACAGTGTCGAGTTGCCAGCCCATCGCCCAACCTTCCACAGAAGGCACACACACACACACACACACACACACACACACACACACACACACACACACACACACACACACACACACACACACACACACACACACCTAGGGCCAATTTAAAGTGTCCAATCCACCTACTGCATGTGTTTGGGATGTGGGAGGAAACAAGAGCACCCAGAGGAAACCCACGCGACCACAGGGAGGACATGCAGACTCCACATAGAAGACACCCCAGCCGAGAATCGAACCGGAAACCCTCTTGCTGTGAGGTGACAACGCTAACCACTGCACCATCGTGGCTGCCCTTAGTTACATACAGGAATTAGTGACACTATCAAATCACAGCTTTCCTCCCACACCACTTTCCATACTCGTACATCCCACTGCACAAAACCTTTTACAGTCATGACAGTCCTGTTGTACTAAAATGTAATATTAAAAAGAGACACAGACCTAAAAATCCTTTCAATTGTCTATCCACCCACCTGTCATTCCCTAACACTCTTTGTTGATTTTAACCCAAACCTTGGCTGCTAGGCACAACCACTCACCAATGCTCCTTAATCTAACAACTACCCAAGGGACTCATACTGCTGCAGGGTTGCTCCTTTAGCACATGAACTGCCAAAGTATATGTAACAAAGTATATGAGCTACATGCATGGATTGCTGTCCGCTCCCCAAATGTCTTAATGGTAATCAAAACCTAGCTAAGACCCAACCTTAAGATCAAAGAAATTCTTCCCAGGTTCTAATATCATGAGATTGCACGGAATACACAAAAAGGTAATGGATGTAACTGTACTTTACACACCTAGTCATACTGGCATCATCTTCAGTCTGCTGTGTGCATTCAAAAGCTGTCAAGTAATCATTTATTTTTTTATTTATTTTACATTTGTTGACTGGGATTGTCCAACTGAGCTGAGAAGCCCTTTTTCAGCGGAGGCCAGGGGAGAAAAGCTCCAACATTTAAAAAATTTTCATTATAAATTAGCATTAAATAGCAATGTTATAGGATTATTACAGGGCATTAAGTAGGAATACAATGTTGTCTAGTAGCTGTATACACTTCCCCAGGGAGCAACAATAAAGGACCTGTTATCCTGACTGCCCTCCATTATTAAACAATAACCAGTCATTTTAGATGGTTTAAGTACAAACTGGTGAACTATATGTGCTACCTGGTTTAGTATCAAAATCCCGAATGCAGATGCTTTGCAGACAGGATATCAAACGTCAGATGGTCAATTGCCGTGTTGCTGACCGTCAGTTGTTCATTTCAGCAAATTCCACTGTGCATTCACTGATATGAAGTCAATCTAAGTACTAGAGATCGCGGTACAGTGCGGATTGGGACATTCATCCCTTTCCTCACTGCAGTGCAATCTTGGAGTTGGAATATATAGTTAGTAGGGGGTGTGGGGGATTGCATCCTCCCACAGGGAGGTGCAGGGGGGCTTGCCTCCCTGCAAAGATGTGATGTGAAGTGTAGGAGTTATACTTACTTGAGCTCCTATACAGACATCACGTTTTATGTTCGATGTCGAATCTGCTGAATTTGTTCAGCAGATTCGACATTTCACCTAAGTGAAATTTGTGATCCAGCCTTTCCGGTCAAGGTTCCGAACTGATTTTTGTAATGACTTTCATCATTTTCATAGTAAACTATGCTACCCATCCCATCTGTACTATTAATCTGTACAATTTCACACAGATTATCTGTACTCTGACCAAATATAACAAATCCAACTGCAGATCTTCTATACTTGACTGGGCCATCATATCTGACCCTAGTCAAATAATCTGCTCTTGGACCCTGGCCAGATCTATAGGTGATCACCTTCCGACCTTCATAATAAGACTACCCATCAATCCCACAAAAGCTTACCACTACAACACAGCCCAGAACTTATCCAAGTTTAATAAAAATGCTTTCATCAACATACTAAAACTATGCAATTGGTATATACTAAAAACTTTTCACCTGGATGACACAGTCATATACTTTAATGAAACCTTCCTAAGAATTCTAAAACAAGAAGCTCCATCCATACACAAAAGGGTTAAGTTCATTCCTGCTCTGTGACTTTCCAATTCCACTAAACAACATGTGAGCTCCAGAGGCAAAGTATGGAAGTTAATGGCTTAGTAACAATACCCAAACCAACCTTTAGTACTTTAGAGAATGGTGTAACTGAACAAACAAAAATAAATAAATAATCAGAGATGATAAAAAAATCATTCCACACCACTCTCCAAGACACCAATACTAAGAACCCCAAGTGTTTCATAGCCTCTATTCACAATCTGCTAAACGTCAGCTGCCCTGCTCAGCCATTCCCCACTACTCAAAACCATAGTGATTCTACTTCCAGACAATTTTACTTGCATTTTATTCATAACTTCAGTCAGACTTTTCCACTCTCCACCACCCCCCCCCCAAATCCTCAAACTGCATCTTAATTCAGTCTCCACTTCAACCATAAAAAACAGCTTATAAAGTTCAAACCCACTACCCTTGCTGCTAACAACATTCACATTGAATTCATTTTCATGGTTGTTGACTTTGGCCTACCAGGTCATTCCCAGGAAATTATGTACACAAATATATGAAAGAAATCTCTTTACAATTCATCTGCTCAAAGAAGGGGGACTCATCTGAATTTAGTAACTACCACCCAATTGCCATTATATCCCCTGTAGCTAATGTACTTGAAACATGTATTCAGTTTCAACTCCTTAAGCAGTTAATAGATAATGATCTCCTCTTCTCAGCCCTTGAGGATGGCTTCAGACCTCACCATAGCATTGTTACCAAACTTCTCAGTTTCACTAAGCATGTTAATGTCCACAGGAAACCTTGTCTCTTTTTCTGGATTTATCCAAGGCATTTGGCACATTTTCTACTATCCATCTACCCTACTTAAGCCTTGACAGCTCTTCCCACTCCTTGTAACTTAGTTACCTCTCAAACAGAGTGTAGGTAGTAAAGTGGCAAGAGGAAATATCCCTCTTCTTACCCATCTCATAGGCATCCTTCAAGGTTCAATACTAGGTTACCAAACTCTTCAGTATATTTATTGATGAAGTACATAGTGCTGTCAGTGACACCTCACTTCTTCAGTATGGCAACAATCCAACATGTCTGCCATGTCCTTCCAAGAACATCAGAAAAAATCCAAGATGCATTTTCCTCTACAGAGCTCTAGCTCCAAAAATCTCACCTTATGTTAAATGCTATTTAAAACACTTATATTCACACCCAAAACTCTCACTAACAAAAGACAAAAGAAAAAACTAAACTTCTTTATCATGTGAGCAAACAACACAACAAATGAACATGCCGCTCACACAAAATTACTTGGTATCATTATAGATAAGCATCTAAAGTCCAGTACTCACATACAATCCATCAAGAAAAAAACAACAAAAATGGTGTCTTTTATAACACTGCATTCACTTATCTTTTTATCTCAATTTTATATGCCTTCCCCATTCTGACTAACCTTCAACAAAGTCTCCTAACAAAGCCTGAACCATGCTATAATAAAATAACAAAGTTTACTGCTAGCCATACTAGCAAATCTCATCACTAACTAAACGGGCATGAACTACTACATTGTCTTTCTGCAACCCAGGTATTAGCCATCCATAAAATAATTTGTAAGGCTCAAAACTGTCCTGCTTTACTAAACCTAGTTCAGTATTACTCCCCTAACAGATCCTTACATTCCACAGATCATCTTATTCTAACCATAACAAAAATGGATAATGGGGCTGGTCAGTCCCTGTACTCCAGCTTTAACTCCATCATGTGGAACCTACCTTAGATACCTTCAAAATTCTAGCAAAACAAAACCTGACTAACTCCTGGCTTTGCTCATACACATCACCTAGTTAGTCAGTACAAACATCCCACATACCTCCCCCTCAATAATTCTGCACTACTATCACTCCAGACCTCGCATCCTCCTAACCTCTTGCATTTATGTAATCTTTTGACTATAATCTTGTTTTGTCTGCAACTTACGATCAAGTGCATTGTCTCCAAATTCTCTTCTTCCTCTGTAAGTGCCTCACTGTTACTCGTTCCCCCTTCAACAGTATCTTTCTCTGTAGTGCACCACTTTTCTCTTAATTTTCCCTGCACTCATAATTTTCAACAAATTGTGCTCTTAGAATTTCAATGAATGTTCTATATATATATAGAGAGAGAGAGAGAGAGAAAGAGAGTGTTCTTAAATTGTAAAACAATACCTTCAACTTGGTTGTATTAAGATGTGAACTTTTGATTGTTTGCACTAAGATATTAACTTCTAATTATTGTCTGTGATATATCTATTATATGATATAACTAGAGCTTTCTTTCCTGGGACTTCACCTTTTTAAACCAAATGGACTTAACAAAAGCAAAAATAAATATGAACAAATAAATAAGTGGTATGTCTGTTTGCTCTTTACAAGCACGCATACTGATCTGGGTTATCAAAACTGGCAAGACTGTAGCTATTCATTTTGTCACTATCCCCATAAATATAGTCTAATCATGGTATAACATTTATAGTGGTCTATATGATGATGAGTTAGTATAGTCTATGCCATATTTTTGGTATAACAGAAGCTTTCATCTTTCTCCAATATGTTATTGTTATTGCCTCTATTTGTACTTTATTAAGTAAAACTTACCAAATGTATATTATCTTTTGCCCCTCTAGTTTTCAGATATCTGTTGGTATGCTGTCTTCACCTAACAATTTTCCCATTTGCTTTCTTTTGATTTGTAGTTTAATTTCCTCCAGTCTTATTGGGGTCCATACTTTTTCCACTTGTTCAAAACCTAAATCTGAGTACTTTCCTATGTTTAGTCTCACATTACCCTGCTTGTCTTCTGTAGTATATAATGATAAAATTCCCCAAAAGTTTTCTACTGTTTTACTAGGATTTCTGTTTGTAGGTCTTAAATTTCTGTAATTTTTCTCTCACTTTCTACCCTCAACCTCTATGATAAGTTGTTTGCATTCTAGGTATATTTTTAAAATAACTTTGTATCATTGCCACGTTTTTTGAACTCACTAATTCCATCTTGGTGTTCATTTTTTTCTTCATCTGTTCCAGTTTTACTATTTATTCATTTAGATGCATTTTCTTTCCTTGTACCCCCTCCAAATATAGTTAGTCACTAACTTTCTATACTTCTGTAGATTTTAAAATTATCTATTTTTAATCTTTTTTTCACCTTCTCTTAATATACTGTTCGGAGATTCACTTATATGCCTTAGTAAACAGCAATTTATTTTTATTAATTTCTTGAAAGTACTTATATTCATTAAGTGCATTGGAAATGTTAATGCTTTGTTCGCTGACTGCATTCAGATCTGAATATTTTCGATATCTGGGCAGAATATTCAGAAATAATCAGAAGCATTATTTCAAAGTCACTTACCATGCATGGGTAATGTTTATCATATTGATCACTGCTGCTGTAGCCTTAGCTATTGGTTTATATCCTACCAAAGACAGAACAGTTGGACAGCTTCCAAAGCTTCAGGGCAACTTCCATGCACCCAGACTGCTAAGTAGCTTGAGCTGAGCTGACTAAAAGACAACTTTGCCCATAGAACCCTTCAAAGTTTACTGATATTGAAGAGTATGCTCCTCTGAGGCTTTCTAGGATTGCCACATGGCTTTTCCATTACTTTGCTGGACAGATAAGTTCCCTTTGGAGAAGAAACCTTCCATTTTCTCAATTTTGTAAATGTTTTATTTCTTTCCTCTTCAGGAAAGTTATTTTAAAGATAGAAGTGTTTTATTTTAACAGACGGAAGATTGTAACATACTGTTAAAGTGAGAGCTCATTTTTTTGTCAGTTTAAAAGTAGTATAAAGTAACTAAAAATATTTTTCTTTAGAGAAATTGTGTATATTTTTCATTTGTTTGGCTGGCATAGTATTTTAAAGTACTTTTTACTGTGTTTTTTTCTATCAAAAATAACTTTTATGGACTGGTAGTGTTTACTGGCAAATGTTGGTTGTCTTGCCCAGGAAAGAGGCATAATTTTCAGATAGACCATAGACTAGATTACTTGTTCCACATTTGGTCATTCTTCCAGCTACAAAAATTAAAAATTAAGCAAACAGCCTTTTCCACCACAACAGGCTAGCAGTTTGCCTGATCCACAGGTAAGTGACTCTGCTGTGGACATTTGTTGTACCTCAGAGCACTTGTCTTTTACTCGAAATACACAGCTGCTAAGGACCAGGAGTTAGTCACGTCCTCTGTGGCTGTTGGAGTCACTTCACTGGGCAAGGGAGAGCTACTCTTGCCAATCCTGGGAGAGGGAACAGGGAAGGTTTCCCTGTTGTCAGAATGCTGTGCCTATCCCTGGGGAAGCTGCTGCTGACATTAGAAACATGGTTAGCCCCATTTTTCCTGTCAAAAAGAAACAGAAAACCAAGCATGTATCTACTGCTACTCAAATTTATTTAGGTAGGAGTAGTTTACTGGGTCTGGCTTAGGGTTTAATTTAGGCTACTGATCCTTCTTGTAAAATAGTTTCTGGTAAAATAAAGATGAATTCATATAAAATTCTGAATCTGAACAGGAATACGCAGGGATGGATACAGTTTTTTTCCCTCAGATTTCTAATTCAGACTCAGAAGAAAGTTCAGTTTCTGATTCTCCCTGTTGGGGTTGTCTGTCTCTGATACTGCTGCTAGTATATGCCAATATTTGCAGTGGGAGAACACTGTGGTTTCTCAGTCCCTCAGAAAATACTGTGAGTTACTATAGAAGGATTTTCCAGAACCTACACAAATTCCCCCCCTGTCCTGACTGCTTTAAAGGATGTGAGTTACTGCCTGCAGTTTTCCTGATAGTCAGCCAGCTGTCCATGAAAAGGCAGAGAGGATAAATAAAGTTCCTCAGACTTTTAAATTTTTATACAGTATTCCCAAATCTGACCCAGCAGCTGCAGCTTTCGTTGATCCCACTGCTGCAAAGCACTTAGTTAATTCCAATTCTGCTATTTCTGATAAGGATGGGAACATCATTGATAGGTATGGGGGAAAATTGTTTACTTTTCAGAATTTTAATTATCAGGCTTATATGTTAAAACTTGTTGGTTCGATCCTCGGCTGGGGTGCCTTCTGTGCGGAGTCTGCATGCCCTCTCTGTGGTCGCGTGGGTTTCCTCCCGCATCCCAAAGACATGCTGTAGGTGGACTGGACACTATAAATTGGCCCTAGGCATGAGTGCATGCGTGTGTGTGTGCTTTCTGTGGAAGGTTGGGCGCAGGGCTGGCAACTCGACACCATAAAACTCCTCTGCCAATCATGAGCGGACAGGTAATCCGCTGTGGTGACCCCTAACCAGGAAAAGCCGAAAGAAGAAAAAGATATGTTAAAACTTGCTCTGACAAATTGTGAACGCATCACTAATGTTTTATCTGCAGTTTCTTCTTGTGAGGAAAACTCTGCTTTAAATAAGTTTCTTCCCTTGCACAAATCACTACTCATTGTTTGCATTCTGTATGTATGACTCTGTTGATACTTCTACCAGGGGTATATTCAGTGATACTGTTTTGAGGAGGTTTACATGGCTGCATTCTCAGAACCTCCCTGATGTTAAAAATGATATTTTGAATTCTCCCTTGGAGAGAGATTTTATGTTTGGCCCCTCTGCTTTAGAGGTGATCAAAATGTGTGATGAAAGGGGCAAGCTGATATAGTGAATCTATAAGATTATTTGCCCTCCTTTTCCAAATTGTCCAAGGCATTTTTTTATCTCCTCATCAAATGTGGAAAGTAAATAAACAAACACTCTCAACAAAATTCAGGTAAACAGACATTTAAGAAAAAATGGCAAGGGGGTTCCAAAAAGAAGTCTTGAACCTCCGATAACCAAGGACAGTCCAATAAGTGTGAATTACTCTTTAATAGAACTTGTGACCCACCCCCATCCTGGCCCTTTTTCCAGAAAATCTGAATCTTCATTTTCTTTTGGCAACAGGTTGTTTCAGACATATGGGTTCTGAAAATCATTCATCAGGGTGACAGATGACAGTGGGAGGAAATTCTTACTTTCCAGGGGGTCATCCCTCATCATCCAGTTCTGACTCTCTTGTTTCCACCTGTTCTTCATCACATGCTTTCCCAAGGAGAGATAGAGCCAGTTCTTCATTCCCAGGTGTGGAAGGATTGTTATTCAAGGATGTTCCCAGTGCCAAAGAAAGAATATCCTTGGAGACCAGTTCTAGATCTTTCTTTCCTAATCCTGTTTGTGATAGTGCCCACATTAAAAATTATGTGACTTCACAACCTGTTACCTCTCTTTCTATTTCAAGTTTCCTGGTAACACTAGACTTAAAAGATGTTTATCATCACATCCCTATTCATCCAGACTTCAGATGTTTCTTAAGGTTTTGTGTGTCTGGATCACATTATCAGTTCACTCCCTTACCATTTGGACTATCCATTGCACCAAGAGTGTTCTCAAAGTGTCTAGCTCCAGATATAGCTCAGTGTACTCTACAGGATATCTACCTTTTTTCCATATTTAGACAGCCTGACTTAGTTATCTTTGCAGTCCTTTTCAAAGTGTCAGGAATCGCTCTCTTGAGTGAAAGATCTCTTAGAGATCTCTTACAAAACCCAGGATTCCAAGATAACATTCAGAATTCTTTCTTGACTTCCTCACACAGGAATATGTTCCCATGTTCCTGGGGTGTCAGTTAAAAACCTCAGTTTAAATGGCTTTTCTTCCACAGGAAAAAAACATCTTTATTTAAATCTGTTTCTAAGGTTTTTATACTTAGACTTCAGTCACTGTGAGGGAATACTCAGGATTTTAGGTGTCATGGCATCTATGATTTGAATTATACCTTTGGCAAGACTCCATATGTGAAATACACAGTGGTATGTCAAATCTCTTTGTTCCTAGCATGAACACCCTTTATGTTTTCAAATTCCAGTGCTGGGGTTTGTCAGAAGAAAAATCTTTTGGTGAAGATTATGGATAGCCTTAAATCTGGGTCTACCCTTCTCCCTTCCTGTTCCATAAGAGGCAATCACCACAGATGCCTCAGAGTTTGCTTGAGGAACAGTTTCAGGATGGATAAAAGTGCAAAGGGTGTGCTACATCAAGGACAGACCCAAGCACATAAATATCAAGGAAATGCTTGCCCTAATCAAGGCACTCAACTTTTTGAACTATCTTTGGTCTCCAGACCTCTCCAAGTGGTTACAGATATTACCTAAGTCATGTGGTACATCAACAAGCAAGGGGGAACCAGTTTGTACCCCCTTTGCAAACTGGTTATGTTAACTTGGGATATAGCTTGACAGCACAATCCCACTCCGCAGGAATTCTACATTCTAACAGAGCAAAATTGTGTGGCAGACAAGCCAATCAGGATCAGTGCAAACCCTCAAGAATGGAAACTGGGTCAGGGGGGTCTTTCAACAGTTGATCCATTTGTGGGTAGTTTCTCAAGTAGACCTTTTTGCCTCCTCTTTGAGCAATCAGCTGACAAGATTCTGTTCCAGGACTCTGTGCAGGAAGGCCTGTAAGATAGATGACTTTCTTTTCTTTGGAAACAAATGTTTCTGTTTACTTTTCCACCCTTGCCACTAATATCCAGGGTACTTCTGAAGATTCAGATGGAATCTCCTAAGATCACTGTGGTGACTCCCTTCTGGCCTAGGCAACCGAGGTTGTTCCTTTTTTTGGAAATGGCCTGGGGCAATTACCACAAGCTTCCTCACAGACTGGATCTACTCACACAAGACAGGGATGTTTGATACACATCAACATCAATTATTTTCAGTTGACTGCCTGGACAATAAGGTCTTAATTCCTTTTAGGTACTGTTTACTGAGGACATATAGCAGGTACTAATGCAGGCAAGAATGCCTGCTACTAGAAAATCACATATTAGCAAACTGAAAAGGTTTTGTAGTTGATGCCAACATAACCAGCACTAATTCAGGGCTACTTGGTCTGTTTTACAATATTTGTTGTGTTACTATCCTGTGGCCTTTTCTATTCCTCTGTCGAGGTTCATTTATTGACCATTTCAGCATGTCTGTTCATGGTTCCTCCTCATTCAGTGTAGTCTCATGTCAAAATGTGCTTGAAAGGGGCTTTGCATTAAGAGCCCTCCAAAAAAGCTGGTGGCCCCTCCTTAGGATCTTAATTTTGTGTTAACACTTACTCCTTTTGAACCAGCTTATCTGGTTGACTTGAGGTTCTTAGCATGGAAAACAGTTTTACTGATTGCTCTGATCTCTGCAAGCAGGACATCAGACTTGCAAGCTCTTATGGTGAGTGAACCATATCTTATTTTTCATAGGGACAGGGTTTTTTGAGAACTAATCCTTATTTAAGCATAAGGTGATATCCGAGTTTCTTTACCCCAAAGTATCAATCACACCGTTTTCTTTCCTGTACCTAAAAACGAGGGAGAACTCGGGTACTATTTTGATAGAACTAAATCTTTCACATCTTAGGATCAGTTGTTCATTTCTTGTGAAGGTAAGAAGAAAGCACAGACTATTTCCATATGGTTGCCTAAGGCTTTTACCTTTTGTTTATGGTGAGTATTCCAAGCAGGGTCAAGTCCCACTCTACCAGGGCCTTGGCTTCATCTATGAGTTTTTGGAAAGGCTTACAATCCAGAAGTATTCTAGAAGCTGTTTCTTTATCCTCTGTACATATTTCTAAAAAACACTGTAAGCTTTATTACTTCTCTAGGTCCAGATCAAGCTTTGGTAGGGCCAGTCCCTTGGGGGTCTTGATCTCTTCTGTTTCTGCCTCCCAAATGTAGTTAGCTATGGTAGTTTACCTATACAGCTTATGCTACTGCAGCAGCAATCAACATGAATAACAAAGTACAGTTGTTTAAGCTGAACGTACTATAACAGTAGATGCTCAAATAATCACTGTTGTAGTAACGACTCCTCCTGTCCATCGCCTTTTTTTTTGTGTGTATGTTTTTATGCCTTAGTGTAAACATTTATTTTTTTTGTTCCTAGCATTCTCTCTTTTCTGGCAGAAAAGCTCTGAAGGGCATTGTTTTCAAACTTGTCTTTTAATCAGCTCCACTCAAGCTGCTTGACAGTTTGGGGCATGGAAAGCACCCTAAAGCTTTGCAAGCTAGACAGTTGCTATAGCTTTGGCAGGATATAACCCATATAGCTAAGGCTACTGCAGCAGTAATCATTTGAACATTTGGGTCTATATTAGATATTCGAACGCTTAAAAGTTTGAATCACTAAAGAACGAACTTTAGTGATTGAACGCTTAAAAGTTTGAATACCTATAAAAAGAATATTTAAAAAAAAAAAAAAAAAAAAAAAAGTAACGGGTTTAAGCAGGGGGGCAAGCCCCCCTGCACCCCCACACCCCCTGCTGCTTAAATGTACCAAATCCGAGATCGCACTTCAGTGTGCTACAGTGCAGAAACAGAAAATTTCCCATTTCCTAACCTGTAGCGCGATCTTGGAGTTGGTATATTTAAGTAGCGGGGGTGTGGGGGCACAGCCCCTTATGTGGGGGGTGCAGGGGGCTTGCCCCCCTGCTTACACCCTTTAGTTTTTCTTTTTTTTTTGTTTTTTTTTATTTTATTTTTATGTATATTCGAACATTTATGTGTTCGATCACTAAAGTTTGTTCTTTAGTGATTCGAACTTTTAAGCGTTCGAATATCTAATATAGACCCGAACATTTACTGTTAAGTTCAACTTACACAGCTGTACTTTCTTAGGTTACATATATTCTAATACGGCTCAGTTCCCATATTTGAGGCAATATGTAAATTTGTTACCTTTGCTTGTCATTTCCACTGCATTCACTAAACCAAATATTTCATTATACAATTCTTCCTCTAAAACGTGCACGCTGATTGGCCAGCCCAACCAGCGAGCCCGTTGTAAATCCCTCAATATACTAACGGAAAAAGGTCCGGTCACCCGGACTTTTTCCGTTAGTATAAAACACTGTCTTGCTATGTTAAAAGAGTTTAACATAGCGACACAGGTTTAAAAAAAGCAACGCAGATCTCCGTTGCTTTTTTTAAAGCTGTCTCGCTATGTTAAACTCCTTTAACATAGCGACACAGTGTGTAAAAAGCAAGGAGATCTTGCGATCTCCGTTGCTTTTTTTTTAAAACTTGTCTCGCTATATTAAATGGGTTTAACATAGCGAGACAGCTTTAAAATAAGTAACGGAGATCTCCGTTGCTTATTTTAAAGCTGTCTCGCTATGTTAAACCCATTTAACATAGCGAAACAGTAAAAAGGAATGGAGATCTTGCGTTCTCCGTTGCTTTTGCCCACAGCTCTGATGTACTGCGTAGGCATGCGCAGTACATCAGAACTGCCGCGGAATACCAGACAGCTGCGGAAGGGCAGCAAAGAGGCATTATACAATGCCATTATTTAAGAAAAGTAATTATTTCTTTTCTTAAATAATGTCATTGTATAATAGCAATAACCCACTTCTGGGTGTGGGTAATGCGTGATTTAACCACGGTTGTCTACCACGCCAACCGTGGTTAAATCCCGCATTACCCACACCCAGGCGTGGGTTATTGCTATATTATATGCTTTTAAAAACCTATCTTCATTTGTCATCAAAGTCCTCCTTGATTTCCTCGAGACATCTGTGTTCCTAGGTTCCAGGTTCCAGTCTCCCCTCATACACAGTACTCCCTGGTGAAACGGTATTACTTCCTTTAAACTTTTTCTTAATTCCTTCTTATCTATCCTTGGAGGGATACACATGTTAGCAAATGTTATTCTTTTGTCATCACAGTACCGCTTACTAAAATAAATCTTGATTCTTTGTCTGATTCTTCTGTCTCAATTACTCTTGCTATTAAAATGATTTGTCTTGCTGTCTGGTAGTTGATATTGTACCACTCTCTAAATCATATTTTTATAAGCTTAGTGTGCTCTGACTAAATAAGTGCCTTGTAGCATTATCAAATAAAGATTATTTTTCCTAAAGAGAGCTAATCCTTTTTTTATTTTAATGGAGGTTGCTTTGCTCCTTCCTTAACATTTCACAGCAACATTATCCTAGGTGTACCGGTAGCCATCTACTTCAATTTATTTTATTGTCTTATTACTGTGTGATGTAAAGGCTTCACAAACCCAGTCACATATCAAAAAAGAACTACAGATATAGAGATTTTCATAGATGGTTTAGATTTGCTTGAAATGATTACCCTGGTCTGAAAACATTCCAATGAATAGATTACAAAATATGTTATTTTTAACTAAACATCCAGCATTTACAGGGATAAATATTAAACTTTAGTATCCATTAACTAGGATATAGGATGCTTATTTGTGCATCTAATAACCAATACTTGTATAAAAACAATAGCTAAACACAACCATCTATAAAAGTAAATATATGAGATAAAAAGAAAATAAACTTGTCTGTAACTTTAATATGAGAAGAAATGAAATGAATAGCAACTTTCAAAATGGTATGTTAAGCCATCATTGGAAGGCCAAGTAGCCATTCAGAGCAATTTGTTTGATTGATACATCGTGACTGTATATGAAAAGAATGCTAAAAAAAAAGGGGGGGGGGCAAAACAAATAAGCTAACAGTCAACATTTCTATAACTAAGTGTTTCAAAATTTTAATCAGGTGAAACCCCGTCTCTTTAATCTAGTTAACAAAATGAATGAATTAAATCTGTAGTTTACAAACACTATATACTAACACCAAATACAAAAACAGGGCACGCAAATATAGATGTCAAAGTATATGAGCAGGGAACGGAATAACGTACATTACCCCTTAACTAGACACATTCTTCATAAAATAATGAAAAGCACTCATGTATCATAAAAAGATGGAAGTGGTATTGGTCAGACTTATTGAAACAGTGGAGCTAACTTGGATTGAACCAGGATAAAAAGTAGAAAATACATTATGTTTGTATATAACATATAGTGTGCATTTACTTGTGTTAACATTTGTGGCTGCTGCATCATACCACACTGCGGTGAAAAAATGTCACCAGCAACAGCTCTGCACTAAAGATGACAGCATATACTATCAGATGGAAGCAGTGCACAGGCAATTCATTTGGAAACGTTTATTATTTCAGTTTTAGTCACTTATGTTAGGATCACCACAAACGAAGACACTGAAAACATGATATCACCAAACAAAAATAATTTCTGAATTGCTTGGAGTTTGAACTAATGAAGAGTGGAGCTTGCTTGCCTTCATTTTTTGCATGGGCTTCTGCTGTAGTCAAACAAACCTCCTAACTGTGCTCAAGTGACACCTACAAGCAAAGTGGGTGTGCTTGACTTACCCATGTACAAGCTTTCCTGCTATCACATTTCAATCCTCCTGATTCCTTTCCCGGTCCTGGTTTTCTCTCTCCCTGTCTGCCTTTCCTGTAGCATAATCCAAGCCAAAAATATTCTGACTATATATTAATTAACTCTAACTCTCATCATCATCTTCTCTTTTTCTTTGCTCTTCCTCCCTGCAGCTGACTGTTAGCTGCCATCAGCTCCTCACCTGGTTTTTGGGTCTACTGGACCTACTTAAGCCTTCCCTGGGCTCAACCTAAAACATGTTTGAAGCCATTAAGGAGATCAGCGACACTGGGGCAGGATCATACTTTTACTAGAGAGTGTGACCTAATCTCTTCCCACCCAGCAGCAGCCTTGCAAGTTCCACAATCACTTCCTACAGGAAATGTGACTTCCCACCCAAGCTGTATACTGCTTGCAGTGCAGAGCTTGCCAGGATCTTAATCTGTTATTATAGTGAGCCTAGGCAGCCTCTTTCTCTCCAGAATGGGTGAGCCATGGCCACTCACTCACACCCTTCCCCGTCCTGTCCTTCCTGCATCCATGCTATTAGTCAAACATGGGTTGTCTGAGGTATAGTAAGGGTTTTATCCCTGTGGCCATGGGGCTGACCCCCTCCCATCATCTTCTAAACTTTTATCTTACTTTTTTAATTTCTCCAAGTCTTTTGGGTTTCTAATACCATGACGGGAATGGATGCCATTCTTAAGTCAAAGTACAATTAAAGTTCATGTAATTAGTATTGTTTCAATCTTTGTTGTCAGCCAAAAGTGCTCTTCGCAGCATCCATGATGTAGCCAGTAATAACACCTTCTGCAGTTCATTCGGGGTTACATGTATTGGTAACATATCTAAATATGATTGTAGATTGTTTTTTATAAGACCCCATTGCTTCTACTAGTATTGGAACTGTCTGGGTATCTTTCTTCCACATTGCTCTCATTTCTGCCTACAAATCCTGATATTTTATGACTTTGTGACTCTGTACGGAAGACACTGTAGTTACTGGGTGTGGCATTTTCAATGATCAATGCTATATTTGTCTTCTTTTCATGGACCACTATATCCAGTTTTCTAGCATATATCTTTTGAACTGTTTGTGATGGGTGAGCCTATGTGATGTAAACTTCATCATTTTCTATGATGCTTTTTGGCTCACATTTCCAGTGTTTTTCAGCCACTTCAATACCATAATGTTTGCACAATCCCCACTGGAGCAGTCTTGCCACATTATTATGCCTTTCAGTATACAGTCCTTCTGCCATTAGTATGTCACAACCAGCAATGAGGTGTGCAGCTGTTTCCAATTCTGTTTTACAAAACCTACATTTATCTGTTTCTCCCACATGTTCAATGGACTTAGTAAACCAGCGTGTACATAGCTGACTGTCTTGGGCTGCCAATATTAACCTTTCATCTTTTGGTTTGAATTTGCCTCTCCTTAACTATTCCCGCATTCAATCTTGATCAACATGAGGTTCTTCCAGAAGTATTCTATACTTGCAACTCTCTTTATGCATTTTCCACGTTTCTTGCCTTCTCATCTAGTCCTTCACCTTATAGTTTTTCTTTTGTTTTTTTAGCACATAGAGTTAATTTTTATCTACTTCTAGTTTGATTGCCATTCCTGCTTGACGCCAATATGCTTCTGCTAGATTAAGCAGAGAAGTCATCTTAGATTTATTCTCCTCATGTTTCAAAAGTTTCAATACGTTTGGGTCTTGTGAGGTCAGCAAATATGTACACAGTCCCACGATTGCAGATCTATACATGTGATCAATTTCAAGGAGGCCCATCCCTCCTTCAGAATGGGGAATATATAATCTTGGTATGCACCGATTTGATAAATCATTTGGTGAACATGAAGCATTTTCTTGTTTCCCTGACTAATCTATCCAACACATTTTGGGGCCAGTCATTCACTCCAAAACTGTAAGTGAGGACAGGAAGAGCAAATTAGTCTATAGCTTGAGTTTTGTTCCTAGTTGTCAGTGCTGTTTTCACGATTAAATTAAGTCTTCTAGACTATTCCTTACTAAGTTTTATTTGCATTTGTTCACGTTTTATTGATGATCCTTTATCAATTCCCAAATATTAATACACTCCCTCTTGCTCAAATTCTTTTACATCACATTCTTGTCCCAAGCTGATGTTTTCTTGGTGCTGCAGTTTTCATGCTTTAAAGGTTGCCTTTGCACATTTATCAAGACCAAATGACATTCTTATATCATCTGAAAAGCTTTGACAACTTGCAGTTGTGCTGTCAATTCCTCATCTGATGAGCTATACAGTTTTACATCATCAGCAAAGAGAAGATGAGAAGTATTTACACTTTGTTGTTTTCTTGGAGCCAAATTATAGCCATGGCTTAATCTGTTAAGTAGACAGCTTAATGGGTTAAGGGTAAGACAGAATAGCAGCAGTGACAAAGAGTCACACTGGAATATCCCCTGTTCAATTTTTATCTCTGGGATAATAATTTGTCCTTTATTGTGACTTAATTGCATTGTGGTCTGCCACTGTTTCATGGTCACTCTAATATAGTCAGTGTAGGATGTATCTTATACTTTAAGCACTCTTTTTTCCATGAATGTGGGATACTATCAAATGCTTTTTGTAGTCATTCCATGCCATGCTTAGATTCTTCCCCTTTTTACAGTTCTTCACTATGACTTAAGGCAGGTTATTGGTCTATAATTTTTAGGGTAGCTTGCAGGTTCGCTCTTAAGTAGGAACATTATTTTCCTGTTATTAGCCAAGTTGGTGTATGTTTTGGGTGTGCATATAAATAGTTCTTACTCTTGGCTAAATCTTCTTGCAAAGATGTTAATACTTTTAACCAGAAGTTAGGTCCTGCATCTGGGCCTGAGGTTTTCCAGTTAGAGGATTTTCTTAACTTTGTTTCAATCTCTCTCTGGCTGTTACTTCATCCCATTTCATATCCTGTGCCTTTAAATTTCTTATTATTTCTTTTACTTCTTCTATCCATTTAGCATCTTTGTTATGTTCCACAGGATCTTCATAAATACTTCTCCAAAATATGTCTATTTCTTTTCTGGTGGTGTTTCAATTCCTTTTACCTTGTTTCACAATTCTCTATAAAACCTTTTGGGTCATCAATAAACTGCTTATTTTGTACTTTTCCTTTATATTTATCTGCATATCTTTTATGTTTTTCCACCTGTGCTGAGATTTTTAGTTTATTTGTGATAGTGCATGATAGATCCTGATCTGTTCTAATACTGCACATTGCTTTTATCACGTCTATCTTTCTAAGTATTTTTGTTGATCTGTTCCCTCTTCTATACTCTTCAAAGAGTGCCACTTCTTGTCTTAATTAATTTATAGTTTTCTCTGTTTGATACTTCCATGATGGTATTCGATTTCTCCCCTTCCTATCTCTCACTACCCTGTGTTCTTGTGGTAGAACGTTATCAGTTATTAATTTAGTTGCACGGTAATATATCCTGTTTACTTCTGTTATATTGCATGGATCTCTATGGATAGTTCTAATTACTGTGTTCATTTGCTTTAACAAACTTCTGACTATTTGTTTTTTATTGACCTTCTGCAGTCTATTTCTTTCATTGATCTTAATATGTCTATCTATCTCTATTAAATTGGTGCAATGCTTTCTGAATTAGATTTTCTACACTGAATCCTTCAATTCACAGGTACCTCCATAACCTCAGTTTCAATTTCTTTAACTTCTCCATTACTAATCTCCTTTTCTACTTTTCTCTTTGTCTTCCTATTTTTTGTACTGTAAAGTTTTCCATGTCCAAATTCCTTTGCCATTATTTCTCTTTAAATATATTTGGTGCTGCTCTTTTTGGATTGATTACTTTTGCTTTCTCCTTTGCATAGATATTACATCATATCAAATCTATTTTTCTTTCCCATGTTCACATTTCTTCTTCAGATGTCTCCTGATCTTTCTGTTTCTCCTTACTTTGGGGACTTGTTCCATCATGCTGTGATGTAACCTGTATTAGACCTTCTACACCAAATCCTTCAATTCACAGGCACTCCATAACTTCAACTTCTATTTTTTTTAACTTCTACTTTACTAATCTTCTTTTCTACATTCTTTCTTTGTGATGCTATTTTTGTATTGGGAAATTTTCCATATCTGGATGCCTTTGCCTGTATTTCTCTTTAAATACCTTTGAGGATGCCTTCTTTATATTGATTAATTTGGCTTTCACCGTTGCATAAATATTGCACCATATCAAATCTCTCTTTCTTTCACATGTCCGTATTTCTTTTTTTATACTTTTCAAATATCTCTAGGTTTTGTTATTTATATTTTTGTACTTCCTCAGATGTTTCTTTTTCCAAACAGATCAAAGTTTCTTGGTCTATATACTCTTTTTCACAAAATTATTGTATTAATGAACACACATTTTTATTTGAGGCGTCTGATAGTTTTTCTTGTGGAAGTATTTTTCTTTCCTCTAATTTCTCTCAGTCTATTTGTATATCTTGTGTCTTGAAATTCTGGGCTTTTTGCGTAATAGTAACAATACATTATTTCTTTTGTATCCTCAATAGTCCACTCTGTTGTCTTTATGGGTCTTCTTTGGCTTATTAGTTTTTGTGATTTTTTTGTGGACTCCTACTTTCTTCTACAACAGGGGGGACATCCTCTCCCTGTGCTTGGCCTGGCCCCATTGTAAGAATGTTTCTATATTTTGAGGATTCTACACTGTCATTTTTTTTCCAGTCGTGGCACCAGTGCACCTACCAGGATTGGGCACTTTTTTATCCTAGGTCTTGTGCCCCCAGTTATCTTTTTTAATTTTTGACCTACATCTGTCCATGATATATGCTATATAAATACAGTCTATATATCAGTGTTGTCTTAGTGAGATTTTGTGAAAAACAGAGTCCACCTCATGAAGATACTCACCAAGACTTGAGAACAAATTCAACTTCAGCAATACTACTCTCCTTTGCTTCTTGATTTATCATCTCTCCATTCAGACCCCTTATCTTACCTTCAAGGGTTCTTCTATGGCATTGCTAGCTAAATCTACAGTAGTTGGCATACCACTGGCATAGTATAAACTTATGAAACTATGAAGCAATTCATGAACACTAGTCAGAAAAGAAGCAAAGTAGCATTATGAGTTTAAGAGAAAAACACTTAAGTAGCAGTTTAATCAGAAATATGTTCAACAATGCAACTGCTTAAAAATAGCAAGTAACCTTCCCAGTTAATGGCCATGTTCCTCAAGAGAGTCTAAACCATTAAAATAGTAACTTATTCAAGTAAAAGGAGTTACAACTACAATTTTTTAGGGTACCCAATTCAAGTCTAAGGTATGTACATGACTGACTAAACAAGGAAACATGAAATAGTTTATTTTTGCTACTTGTCACTACTTTAGACAGCCACATAGTTTAAAACCTATTTCAGTGAGAAATATTTGATCAAATTCTACTTTAATTTACAGGTACAGTTACAACTAACTATAAAAGTACATAAAGTTAGTCCCTAGATGAAAATGGTGAAATGTATAGTGCCTACACTACAACCAAAACAGCTTAGAGCAGTTTTTTCACATCTAAACAACTTTTCTAGTTAAACATAAGTTACATAACAATTTATCAGTTGTGTTTGAAGGAAGGAGTTTGTAAAAATATTTCCTCTTCTGGACTAGTGGCACAAAGGCAGGGTGTTTATCTCTCCAGTTGGAGACCTAAAGTTAAGAATGGGCTTGAGCCTCTATTAGGGTCTGCTAGGAGGATAGGAAAAAGTGGCCAGTGGCCAGCTGTCCGATCCCAGTGGGAGGGTTTGAGGAGAACCACTGACTTAGTGACATCTGGTGGACAGCGAAGCCTTGCTGCCCAGCAGTTCAAAAGAGAGTGAAGGATATACTAATGCCATTGCAGGTTGCTCCTCCATGGCAAAGACTGTGGCTAGCTTCCATCACAAAATCATGGTTTTTCGTTCCTGGTTGTGTGGCTCTCTGCAGTGTCCTTCCTCATCTGCTATAGGAATTTCACTGCAAAGCCACTTCCTGCAAAGTCATGAATGGCAAAAAGAACATGTTTAGAATTGTCTGATATAGAGCTATTGAAGTGCAGTGCATGGAGCAAGGTAATTATACTGTGATATCTAGGAAAGAACTAATAATTTAAGTACTTGTGTAGTGCAAGGCCTGATCTTAACAATTGTTAAACTGCCTTTGCAATTTGTTTAGGTCAGGTCTCGCGCTAGGCATACAAATCTGCCTATACTGACAAGGAAATTCTTTTGAGGGCCTTTTCTTATCAAACTGAAATCACTTGAAAAGTTAGCACCAGTGAAGTTTGGTTGTTTAGCACAGGGGATTAACACTAATAATTGCTCACAGGTTTCTTCATACAATTCTGTGTTTGAGTTTTTCTGTCTCTGCTTACTGTGCGACTACTGAACAAGTTATTTAAGCAGACAGCGCTTGTGGTTTGCCCCATAAAGAGGTTGATGCACCTAGTGGATTTGTTTGATTAACAAAACAATAAGAAGTTGTTTGTAGATACTGCAGGTCGAATGACATTGTAGTTTCTATTTGGACTGTCAGTAGCTTAGCCTTTGATGCTGGAAGATCATGAGGCTGTGGAGTCTTTTACAGCATCAGGTGTTTGGATTCATTTTCCAAAAATAACAATGGAATGCAGCATGGGGGGTGTGGTACTCTTGAAATGTTGTTCTTTGGATGAAAATGCTAAACTGAGATCTTACATACCTATATTTGTGGTAGCTTGGTTGGATGTAAAAGGTCACATAGCACTTATCAAAAAGAGTAAAAGAATATTGCTGCTGTCCTGGCCAGATTTCTCCTAGTATGTATGAATGCTAACTTAGATCTTCCCTGAAAATAGGCCATTTCTAGTGGGACTAAGACAATCAACAAAATAAAAATAAATAACTAAATAATATTTCAAGCATGCTTCCTTTTTAGTTTGAAATATATTAGAATTACATTATGAATGAATGGGAAAGGAGTTTTGTTAATAATTACATTTATAATACTTTTTTTCATTTTTATTGTCATATTGATGATTTATTTTTATAGACTGATGGGTATTTTTCAAACACTTAATACATTTTTGGGTTATTTAAGTATTAACATTTCATTCCAAAGAGGTGAACACTCTTTATCTCTATACATTTGTTGTGTATTTTGTATAGTAGTGAATGAGGTAATGCAAAGGCATGGCACTGGACATATGTTTTCGCATCATTTCAGTCATTTTCTCACAGCATAAGATATGGACATAGCATAGCAAAAGATCATCCAAACTGCTAATTCTAAATAAAATATCTTCATATCAGCATTGTTTTTGAATTGCACATTAAATTCACCTCTGTTCCATGTTGTGCTATACATTTCAATATTTTAATTCTCACCTATACACAAGCATTTACACTTTCCAGAAATGCCCTGTGTTGTAATCACCATCATCTTTAAGATATGTGACCTGTTGGCTCATGATCACATTTAATGCCCAAGAATACTACCAATGGCAAAGGCAGAATGCAGAAATATAAACACATATCATAGGAAGTGGAAATCCTAATGCTTTTAACACAAAAGAAAATTTGTCAGTATTTGGCCATTTTGCCCAGATACAGAGTTGAGAAATGCACCCCAGGATTTAATAATAAAGTCTGTGTAGGCACCATGTAGAGCCTACATGGACTGTTACTGTGTCTGTGTACATGGTTCTACCTTGGCAGTGCACCATGCATATTAATCATAGCTCATTGCCAAGGTAGAGCCATAGAACATGGCTACTGAATTAGTGTAGGGAGCATAGTGCTAATTGTGTCCGCAGATGAGCAACACACTCCCTGCACTGTCCAAACACATTATATCAGTGTAAGTTAATATGTTTTATTTTCTATAAAAAGCAGTTTTGCAGGGAGCGCAGCAAGGGACACTTGCCAGAAATCCTAAAAATAGAAATTGGATGTATTTAATTATCTAAGAAAAGGTCAAGTTTAAGCATAGCTGAGCAGGTTTGCACAGCGTGGCACAGTGCTCAGCAGTACTTAAAGGTAGCACAGAGGTATATATAAATTTATAACAGCATTCCACATACCCACATAGCTAGATCGGTAGAGTTACGGCCTTATGTGCAGTAGGTGTAAGGTTTGAATACCTTCCAGGGATATTAAACATTTATTTTCCAAATAAAATGATGCTAATTATTTTTAAATCTTTATTTTCTGTACTCAGCTAAGCTCTGCTAAGATGTGCTAAGCCTTGCTAAGCACTGCTTAAACAAGATACATTTTAGCACTGCCTGGCACTGCTTGGCACCACTGGGCTATGCTTAGCTGGTTTGCACACTGCTAAGCATTGCCAGTTTAAGCACTGCTCAGCTGAACTGCGCTGGTTTGTGTGGTGCTAAGTGATGTGCCTCATTTTTAAATATTGCCCAATGGCATGTAAGGGTGGGAAAACAGGCTATATTAAGCTCATTAGGTAGCAATACAGCATATTCTGTTGGAGTTTGAACTGTGCAGCTTCTATGCCTGGCATTGGAGAGGCTGTGCTCTTCTGGGTGCAGTGGTGAGGCATTCATGAGTCCAGGGTCATGGTTGGACACCTGCTGCAGAGTGAGTTCCAGGGCGCATAGTGCAAGGCAGAGGCCTGGGACTGACTGGCATGTTAGCTCACCAGTGAGACAAGTATCCTCCACACAGGTGAGCAGGTATGTCACTACTATGATGACCTGAAGCATCAGAAGGGGATCTCTTGGCCATCTGGGTCCAAGATGCTCAGGCAGGGAATGTCACACAAGTTTGTAAGTAATGATCTGATATTGTTAATCCTCATTCATTCCTTACGTATGGGTATTGGTTCCGAACTCGGAACCGAGCTGGCCATCTTCCAAGCTCAGGTCAGCTACAAACTTCTTGAGCTAAACTCTTACCCGGAATTCCCCTCTCCCTGTTACCTCAGATTTCATTTGCCACATCCCCATTTGGTCGTGTCAAGCTACTTCTCTTGAGCTAAGTATAGATATTTGTTGTCAGACTCGTCTAATATAACCTTTTCTGTCAGAAAAGTTTCTAATTTGCTGTCTCTTACCTTATCGCATTTAGCGACTATATTTCCTTGAGTTTCCTTCTCTTTAATCTGCACTTTTTACTGTGAGGTATTTTCTCCCTTACCATCATTGGTAAACCCTTCCTTTCTTCATTACCTTCGGGTATTCTTTTGTACCATTGCTGGTACCCTTTCTTCTTTCTCCTTTTCTATCATGGCAGATAAAAAAGGCAGTCCAGGATTTAAAAGGTGTTCAGATTGTGGACACAAATTACCTACATCAGATGCACACTCTGTGTGTGTCTATTGCTTGGGTGTGTCTCAGTTATCTGTTGATCTGCCCTGTGGTATTTGTAAGAACTTTTTCAACAGAACTTTGATTGAGAGGAAAAATAAATTGTTACGGAAGGGACTTCTTAAATCTCCCTTTTCAGACGTTATTTCTGGGTCGGAGGCTTCAACCCCTCCTAGACCCCATAAGAAAAAATTGGATGATCCTACAAAGGCCAAGTCTCTGCTTTTGTCCCTGGCTGGGGACTCCCGCCAACCAAGACCCAGGAAGGCTAAGCTTTCTGCTTTGGAGCTCACTCTGTCAGCCCCAGTGCTTTCAGTGCCTAGACCTTCAGCACCAAGGCCTTCAGCGCCGTCTGTGATTTCGGCTCCATCTACTGTATCGGTACCGAGGGGCTCCTCGGTCCAGACTACTACTACTACTGCACCGACACCGACTGTTCAGTTGGCCCAGACCTTAACCACATTGGCTCTGACATCTTACTTCCAACCAATGCCTCAGTTATTGACACCGATAGTTTCAGTTCCAGCTTCGGTACTGGCAACCACTTCAGCACCGATCTTTTGTCAGTGCAGACCATGACATCGGCACCAATGATTTCCTTGGTGCAGACACCCGTAGTCCAGTCTCTCTCGGCACCTTTGTTCTCAGTGTGGACTGGTGAGGTGGGCACCAAGCCTGCCTCTTCTGTGGATAGACCTGTTTCTCCCTCAGCTGTGTCCATGAGGTCCACTAGAAGCCTTTCTGAACACGACATGTTGCATCTTGTGGATTAAGTGCTTTTGGCCAGAGGTATCCCACCCTCCAGGACCTATTCTTCCTTGGGAGGTGATCACCCATCGCCAAAGATCCCTTCTTATTTTCCTCTTTCATTGCCTTTGAAGCCCCTTGATATAGCACGGTCTTCCCCCTGTACGATTCCCTTTATGGACCTCACTAAGGAACCGCGGTTGCCTTCGTGGCAAGAGAGTTATGCTATGACCCAGGATGAAAGTTGTGACACATGTAATTTAATGTTTCACATCCATCCGGGGACTCTGGGTCAGCAGGTTGAGCCACTTAGGGGAGGGGTGACCCCTGTCCTGGACACTCACCCCTCTTCAGGTGGACCAGCTTTCCAACTGAAGGAGAAGGCTCTGGTGTCTGCTGGTGATACTGTGCTGTCTATCTCCCCGCCCTCCTCTGGACCACTATGTTCACAAGTCACACCTAGCGGACACCGGCAAGGGCCTCAGGACATATTCCCACAGGAAACCCCCTTTCTGTTGTCTTCCCCAGCTTCCCCCTCTGAGAAAGTTCACCGGAAAAGTGTGTGCAAGAGGAAGCACATGGACTCCACAGAGGAGTCCCTCACTGAAGACACAAACTTTGGTCATGGGGAAGGGTCCCCCTGGTCACCCTCTGAGGTATCCTTTGGTGATATCCTCAAAATCATTAAAGAGAGAGGTGACTGGCAGCCCTCCAATCCAACCTCTGAGGAGTCTGTGTTCCTGCAGGCCTTTTGTGCCCAGCCCCCTACCTCCTGGGTTACTCTACCTGCTGATGAACTGGTCCGGCTCATCGTGATGCATGCATGGAAGGCTCCCAACACCATCGAGGCTATTCCCCAAAGGCCAGATAGGATTTTGTCCCCTACTGATACAGATCCCCATTGGTCCAAATATCTTCCTGTGGATGCTCTGGTGGTGGCGGCCACAACCAAAAAGGATCTGGCGGAAGAAGAAAGCCAGACTGTACATCCACCCAACAAAGAGTCCCGGGCCCTGGACAGGATAGGGAAGTGCACCTTTGCATCAGTGACATTTGCTATCAGGTCTCTGAATTATATGGCACACTTTACCAGGCTTCAAAGGGATCTAATTTCCGAGCTCTCTAAAACCTTGGCTGGTGCTGTGTCTGATGAAGTCCATAACAAAGTGGCCTCTCAGCTGGCCACCATTGAGTCAATATCTTAAATCCTCCATGCGACTGATATCTCATGCACCAGAAGGAGCAGCTAGAGCAGCGGGTTCAGGCGGGGTCTTGAGACGACAAGCCTGAATGCGCTTGTGCAATTTCACGGAACCCTTTAAGGCTTCCTTTCTTAATGCTCCCATTGAAGTCTCTTCGTTGTTTGGACCCAAAGTTAAAAGCACACTGGCCAGATGTGAACAGGACGGTAAGACCCTTTATGCCATAGGTATCCATTATTCTTCCCTTCAACATGCTTTCTGCCAAAACCAAAAGAGTGTGAAGATATGGTTTACGAAGTCTCAGGGTCCTTTCCTTGACACACAGGCTGAGTTCTCCCCTAGAGGCAGAGGGGGAAACTCACAGGGAAGATGCCCCTTTCGGAGCAGAGGGGGTCCGTGTAACCAGGGTTCCAGGCAGGGGTGTAGCTAGGATTTTCAAATTTGTACTGACAGCTCCCAAACTGCTACCCCCCTCCCCAGCCAAGCTACGGCCATTCTCGTAATTCACGGTTTGCTCTTTTAGTGTCGATGAAGAGGTATTCGCTATAATGCCTCTTCAGTAATACAATATAAATTCACTCAAACTCGGTTCCTTGAATTGAAAATTAACCTGAAATGTCAGTTCTTTGAAAAATGCAGCATGGTAGTTGGGGTAGAGACTTTATGCTTTTGTTTTCTGTAACTAAGGTACAGGTTTTGAGCTTGAGTAAATTACTAACCACCTGCTACCACCAACTAGGATGTTTCATTCACACACACACCCCTACCTACCTCTTAGTGCAAGAAATATGGACAAAGCCTAAAATAAACAGGGACAGATATTAAATAATGTTCTTGTGAACTTAGAAAGTTGCTAGAATAACAGGATTTGTGCTAGTATGAATTTTTCTAAAGGACATGAAGTCTGAAGCTCAAATGTCTGTCATTATTTAGCAACTTCAGCCTTCAATGATTTTCTAGAAAATCACAAAATTTATGAGGAACAGACAAAAAATATGGGGCAAAAATCTGGACATTCTGCAAAATTTGGACAGTTGAGAGGTATACTACCTACCACACACACACACACACACACACACACACACACACACACACACACACACACACACTCTTCATATTACTCACCAACCCTCTGTTCTACATAACGTCCTTGATCCTCCCGACTTCCTTGAAGTGGACCAACAAATCCTCCCGAAGTCACACCAACAAATCCTCCCGATGTCCTTGACCCTCGGTTCTACATAAAGTCCTTGATCCTCCCGACTTCCTTGAAGTGAGACCAACAAATCCTCTTGAAGTGAGACCAACAAAACAAATCCTCCCGATGTCCTTGAATGAAAATCACAGCTTAAAGCAAACTAAGATCCATTTGAATCTGGTAAAATTATTTAAAAGAGAACTTTTTCATATTTTCGGGGGTTGGATAGAGCAGAAAACAAGTAAAAGATGAGGACAATGAAGCATAAGAACTTAAACTAAATGTATTAGAAACAGCACTCTTGAGTAACTACCTCAGTAAAATTAAGATTGGTAATATGTACTGGTAATTATACTGCCCATGTGTGACAGCTGCCAGTCAGTCTTCATTGGTGCTCTTGGTACCTAGAGCCATAGACTCCTTGCAGACAGACTGTAAAGCCTGACATAAAGGTCAAACTTAGACTGTGGTTATGTGACCTCAGAGAAGGTTTGATTAAGTAATGGTCACAGGGGTGAAGTCCACTGCCTGGGGATGCGAGGGGCTTGTCCTCAGTTCATCCAAGGCTACCTCCCAATTGTCAAACTCCAATGGAATGCTCCATCAATGTACTAGGGCTCAATACAATATAAATATCCAATCCCTCTTATGGTGACTGCTTACCATTACATCATGTGAAATGAATCCTGTACAGGTTTTCTTTCCACTTCTGTCATTTCTAGTACTTCTTAGTTACAAACTCTAGTCCACCCTCACTTTTTATTTTTTTGCTAGGTACACACCTCCCTGAACTAGTCTTAAGCGTATTTGGTCTTGCACTGCTGATGAGCTACATCCTATTGATGTGAGCTGGATTCTCACCATTTCCAATCACACACACGCATGCACACACACGCACTTCTGAGCAAATCGCTTAATGCAATCAGTGCTCCTGGATTACTGACAAAATAGTTGGTATTGCTTGGTTAACAAAGAGGAAAAAAGCTTTCCAAGTTTGGAATTTTGGATTCTCCAAAGCTGATTAGAAAAATCTACCATACACAGAGAGGCTAAAAGCCCTATGCCTATACTCTGTTTCATACAGATTCCTCAGAGGTGGCCGCTGTCTGGCATACAAGGCGATCTCGGACCCCGCCTTGATGGGACTGATGCATATCCACAAGTCAAGCTCCACTCGAGTAACCTGCACACATGGCCTCAACCTGGTCTGCGACATCAACAGGACTTGCTGGCGGGACAGATGTGTGTCCCACAGACTCCCCCATCTATGGAATAGACTCCCTCTCCACGTCAAGCGGAGTACCTCTTTACCCCTTTTTAAGCACAATCTAGAAAACTGGATGGGAAATAGAAAATACATCCCTGGGATTCCACCTGTATCCCTGCTGGACAGGGGCATCGGGTGCTGATTTATCTATGCATGGGCTAAACTCTTGGCTAGGCTTACAAGGGCCTGAGGGCCAACAGCCTAGTAACTTCCTATGATCCTATAATCCTACAATAAACATTTTTTTTTCATTATGAGCATTTCCACTCCAGTATCAATCATGCTGGAGATCTGTTTACCATCTGTAAACAGATTATTTTCCTTCCAAATTGATAATGTCCTTTATCAATACATGAATAGAAAAGAAGAATGAGATCAAATGTCATATATAAATGCATGTATAACTCAAAAGAACAGAAGTGTAGTGCTGGGTCAGAAACCTCATTTAAATCTCAGCATACACATTCATTATTTAATCTAGCTCGTTAAAGGAAATTCTGGGTGCTCCTGCTCATCTCTGGTGCTCCTACATCGGTTTGTATAAATGCTTGCCAAAGAAGTAGATAAGCAACCCATAATCCTGCCTCCAAATAGATGCAGACCAACAAAATTTTATGAAGAATTTATTCTGACTGAGCCACACTCCCCAAAGAACCAAATGCTTCAGCTCTGTACAGGCAGAGAACCCAAGGAATTGTCCTGTTAACAACTACCAAGAAGAAATTTTGTATGCCAAGTCAGTTGTAAAACAGTGAGTGCAACCTGAAGACAGCATGGTGGGGTGAGAGGTTTCACCAGATGGCAAATTAGGATCTATGGCCAAGGTTCAATGCCGAGCAAGGTCTAACATTCTGCAAAGAACCTATGTGCATTGTCATCATTCAAAGAAAAAGCTAACAAGATGAAATGTGAGACGTTATCTGCAATAGTCTCCATTTTAGAAATGGTATCACGGGGGTGGGGGGCTGTTCAAACAATCCACTCTCCTGGACATGCAGAAGCATATACTATAATGAAGAAAAGGATTGAATTAATGGAATGAAGAGCCCTGAAGTAGCCCTCAGAAATGACAGATCTTTAATTTACTACTCTGGCCAAACCAATCAAGTTACATATCTCAACATGCAAACATGTGCATTACTAAGGAGTGGCTATAACATTTGTTAACCCCCCCCCCAACAGACGCACACAAATTCTGTCCTACTGTACTAAAAAACTGAAGAGCTTGACTTTCCCGGGTGCCTTCTGTGCTAAGTAGGCATGTTCTCCGTGTGTCTGGCTGGGTTTTCACTAGATACCCCAGTTTCTTCCTGCATGCCCAATGACACAAATGAAGTAAACTGGCCATACTCCAAACTGTCCATAATGGTGTGTGTGCATGTGTGCTCCACATCTGTGTATGTGTGCCATCCTCTGATACAGTGGTAACCTACCCAGGAGGTTAGTTTCCTGCCACATGCCTACTGAATCCCAGAATAAGACTGGGCTCCTCAGATACCCTGAACTGGAAAAAGTTGGCAAACTGGAGAAAGAATTAATGAAAATTCTAAACACGTAGTTTTACTTTTACAACAGCAGCAGTGTTATTCACTCAGATGTTTTGTGAAATGACAGTCTATTCTACATGTCTGCTGGGTTAACTAGAGGCATTCTTCAGCTGAAATATTTTGTCTGCCATACCTTTCACATGCTGAGGTCAGGCCCAGCCTGAAACTTAAAAAAGAGCTTTAAAAATTAACTTTAAAACAGGAGTAACAGTCACATTTCTCTATTGTTTCCTTTTGTTCCTTAGTATTCCACTTCCAACTATTTATTTTATTGCTTTTTACAAACAGGATTCCTTCACAATGCTAGAAAACAGTCTTTAACCAGCTTAGTCTAAAAGCTGCGCCAAGCCCTCCGTGCTGCAATTCTAACCATAAAAAATTATCACTGAATATAATCAAAAATAACCATTACATTTGCTTGTAGCAACTACATTTGCAATGAATGCAAACCATTTAACTATGCAATTATAAACTTTGCCAAGAAAAGTCTCAAGCTGCAAATCCAAATCATTTGCAATCTTCATTACTGTCTACAGATTCATATGAAAGAATTCATTACCCTTTCAAATAAACCAAACTGTTTTTTTCCTTCCATAATCTGGTTTACAAATACTGCCAAATTTTTCAAAATGCCATATTAGCTGCATTATACACCATATTTACATCCCACATTATAACACAAAATTCTGCTGTTTCTTAAAAATATTTCAAGTTGTACCTGACCTGGTTCTCCAAGAAGTGCATGTATCTGTATAGGAGGGTATAGGATAGGGACAGGATGCCCACTGACTTCATTCGTGCACCTCTCTCAAGTTCACTTGCTACAGGCATATTGGCAAAGCAAGCTAGCCCAAAGAAGTTCCCTTTCCGAAAATATCTATCAATGAAGGAGAGAGAAGAAAAGGGTACATGAGTAAGAAATTTAAGTGAATGGGCAACTAAAATAGCTGGTACCAAGTGAGACCAACCAACAAATCCTCCCGCTTCGGCCAACATAACGCTTACATCCTCGCGCTTGAAACCGCATTTGAACTAACATGCATGCGGTGAGCTCCATTCTGACTGGCTGACGTCATCGTGCACTAGTAAAGCGCGAAAAAGAAACTTTAAAAAGCTACCCCCCTTCTAAATAAGTTGTACTGAAATCAGTACAGTGCGTATGCCTCCCGACGTCCCTGGTTCCAGGGACTCTTTTCCTGGCCAATCCTACCAGCGCTCCTGAAGAGTGGCCCAACTCCTTTCCTCTAGAGGTATTTGGGGGTTGTTTCTCCTTGTACCCTTCTGCCTGGCTAACCATCACCACAGATTCTTGGGTACAAAGAATTATAACCAGTGGTTATCATATCCCCTTCGATCTTTGTCCTGTCCCTTCAAAAATCTTACCCAAAGTTCCACCCAGTCAAAGGGAAGAAGCAGCACTAGAGATAGCAAAGCTGCTAAGAAAAAGAGTCATCAAAATAGTCTCTCCAGACCAGATAGGATCCGGATTCGACTCAAGACTATTTTTGGTGCCAAAGAAAAACGGGGACTGGAGACCAATTTTAGATCTCAGTGTATTGAACAAGTTTGTAAGAGCACAAAAATTTTGGATAGTCACAATACAGTCTATTCTCCTGCTTTTGGAAAAAGATGATTGGATGTGCTCAGTAGATCTTCAGGATGCGTACTACCACATAAAAGTGGACAGGCCATCAAGATTTCTGCGCTTCCGTGTGGGAGCCAGTCATTACCAGTTCAGAGTACTGTCCTTCGGACTCACAGGTGCAAACAAGATTTAAATTGGTGGATGACCCACAACCCGTCACAGTGGTCTTGCCCCTTCTCCCCCCAGCAGCCAAGGCTACAGTGACCATGGATGCCTCCCTGATGGGGGGGACTATGTCAGGGACAGACAGTCCAAGGCACTTGGTCCGAATTGGAAGCCCAACTGCATATAAATGTTCTAGAGCTGAGGGCAGTGCTTCTGGTGTTGCAAGCATTCCATCCCCTGCTGTCATTCAGGACTATTGCGATACAATCAGACAACATGGCAGTGGTCTGGTACATCGACAAACAGGGTGGAATCAAATCTTACCCCCTTTGTCAAGAGGCCATGAGGATATGGCAATGGGTGATGGCTACCGACCATTGTCTTCTAGCAACGCACATTCCCGGGAGTTCCAAAGTGATAGCAGACAGATTCATCAGGTGCATTCTACAATCTCACGAGTGGTCCCTGAATCCCTTGATAGCGGCAGAGATCTTCCACCGCTGGGGCCATCCTTGCTGTGACCTCTTTGCATCCCTGACCAACTACAAATGCAGCAACTATTTCTCCCTGATTCCTCCTCCGGGACAGTCACCCAGGGACTCTCTAGTCCACGATTGGCCCTCGGGTCTTCTTTATGCATTCCCACCTCTCCCACTCATTCTCCAGTTTCTGAAGAAAGCCCGTCGGTTGAAGAGCAAGGTGATCCTCATAGCACCATGTTGGCCACATCAGATTTATTCCCCTTCCTTTGGCCTCACCTGCTAGATCAACCATGGATTCTTCATCCAACCTCTGGCTTGATCTCACATCTGCAGAATCTGATTCATCCCAACTTGGACAGACTGAAACTCACAGCTTGGCTCCTCCAATTCACCTGATTGCCAGGCAGAATTATCTTTCTTTACCAGTACGGGACATTCTTATTGCATCTCATAAGTCTTCCACTAGAATTACTTATCTAAGCAAGTGGAAAAGATTTACCTGTTGGCTGAAAGAAAAACAAGTAGATCCCTTCTTAGCACTGGTGTTGATAATACTAGAGGATCTAGCCAACCTATTTCAATCGGGTCTATCGGCCTCTACCATTAGAGTTCATTTGGCAGCAATATTTAATTTCCATGAGGGTGTCCAAGACTCTTCTCTTATGTCAAACAAATTATGCAAAACTTTCATAAAAGGTGTGAACCATCTGAAGCCCCCTTTTAGAGAACCTATTCAACCATGGGACCTGTCATTAGTTCTACAAGCTCTGACAATGCCACCTTTCAAACCAGCTTCTTCTTGCGACCACAAATATTTGTCATGGAAAACCTTGTTTTTAGTCACCATTACTTCTGCCAGACATATCTCTGAGCTTCAAGCCTTATGCATCAAGAGTCCATACTTGATTTTTTCATAGAGACAGAGTGTCTTTTGAGAACTAATCCTTGTTTTCTGCCAAAAGTGATCTCTGAAATGTCCATTAATCAAACCACTGAATTGCCAGTTTTCTTCCCCAGTCATTCAAACAAAGGAGAGTAGTGTCTACATACCCTAGATATTCACAGGCAAATTTGCTTCTATTTGAACAGGACTAAGGCCTCTCATAAATCAGACCAGTTATTTTTGGCCTATTCTGGACCTAGATTAGGATGTGTTGTTGCTAAGGTCACATTGGCTAGATGGTTGAAAGACCTTGTGACCTTCATTTATACACAACGTAATATTCCATTGCCTACTACCATAAAGGCCCATTCGACAAGGTCGGTGGCAACTTCTGCTGCCTTCCATGCCAGAGCTTCATTACATGACATCTGTGCAGCTGCAACTTGGGCTACGCCTCATACCTTCATCAATCATTACAAATTGGATTTGGCCTCCAAGGGAAGAGCATCTTTTGGTTCTGTAGTGCTCAGGAATGTCCTTCCATGAGAGCCTCCCATGAATAGAGGTAGCTGGGGACTTTGTCCCATACGTAAGGAATGAACGAGGATTAACAATATCAGATAAAGAAGTTATGTCTTACCGTAACGTTCCATCTGTATTGTTGATCCTCATTCAGTCATTACGACCCTCCCTCCTTCCCCCTCCTGTGGCTTCTAGTGGATCTCACCATCCGGTTCTTTTAGGTCATTTGACCAGAGGTAGCCTCTACCTTCTTTTGACTTGCAAACTCAATCTGAGGTAACAAGGAGAGGGGAATTCTGGGTAAGAGTTTAGAAAGATGGCCGGCTCGGCTCAGAGGTCGGAACCGATACTCATACGTAATGACACCTGTTCTGCAATAACATATGAAGCAATAGCAAAAACACCCAAGGTGTACTGTGTATATCAGGATTGTCTTGTTTTAACCATTGCATTTCAGCTATATTCATTCAGTCTCTGAGGTACGGTACTTCAGGCAAGTATAACAGTTCAATAGCTGTAGACTTCAAATATACTCTCTGCAAATGTATATGGGTGAGGTAGCCAACCCAATAATCTGATATGATTTGTAGACTTCACAAATATTTCAATCCACTAACAATATATTGTGTACACATGCACTCTATGTAGTAATGTATAGGTTACCTAGTATCTCTGTCATGCTTGAATTTCATGCCTGTGTATTCAAGTGTCACTGCAGTCTACTATAAAACTGTACTACTATTACCAGGTCATATACTGGTTCCAGGTGAGCTCTAGGCAAATATCTGTCAGTAAGTAAGCAGCAGTGACTTAGTAGCTCAGTTTGTTAAATGTTCTGTCTGAAGTACATTTTGCCACACACAGACAAGGGTTTGAATCCAGTGCTCTGTAGCACTATATATTACAGTATCAGTCACAAAGATGACAGAGATGGTCTGCACCTGTCACCCCTGGGATTCAGGTTACTAGCTAAGGCTCTTGCCACCCCTATAGTGCCTTTTTAGGCAAAGTTCAAAGGGAAAAACTACCACCGTAATAGGTACAAGCATGCAAATTCTGAAGGTAATGCTACTCAATGCTAGAAGTCTAAACCTTAAAATGCACTCTCTCGAGGCACTCCTAAAAATGGAGAACATTGATATCTGTGCAGTAACTGAGACCTGGTTCAAGGATCCAGAGAGCACCCCTGCAATACCAGGCTACAACTCTTGCCACACTTTTTGGCCACCAAACCAGGACTGACACACTAAAAGTGGAGGAGTGTCCATATTCACCAAAGATATTCACACCACCAGGCTAGTTGCCCAACACAATGCATTTGAAATTCCCCTGGTGCAACTAACACTAGGTAAGACTACAGTCCAAATTGTAGCTTGCTAGAGATTCCCCATTATGCTCCAAGATTCTCACTACACCTTTCTAAACATACTGGAAAATATTAAGATACAACCAAGCACCCTAATACTGGGTGATTTCAACTACCCTGCCATTAACTGGGAAAACTACTCTTGTACCAATACCTTTGCCCAACAGTTCTTGGAATTCATAAATTCCAGCACCCTGGATAGACTAATCCATAGTCACACCAGGGGCTCCAATATCCTAGATCTGGTCGTTACCAACATGGGAAATCGATGCTCCACACCTATGGTCACCCCCTCGTTGGTCAGATGTGAGCATAAGCTAATCACCCTTAACATCCACATCCCACCCCATGCCCCCCAGTAAGGAAACCTCCATAAAAAACTTCTCCAAAGCCAACTTCATGCTACTCAAGTCAGAAGTGACAAACTTCATTACACCCATGCAGATGGGAACTGAAAGTTCAACTGCTGAATCCTGCACTAAGGCACTGTACGAGCACATCCACTCATGCATGAATCGTGCCATCCCAAATAGAACCAAGATGCTCTCCTCCATAAAAGGAAGCCAATCTGGTGGTTCTCTCTGCCATAAACAAACTTTACAACAGAAGGAAGAAACTGTGGCAGAAAAGAGGAAAATCCCAGGATGCAAAAATCTCCCTTACCAGCCTCAGTAAGAAGCTGAGAGCCCTCATAAAATCCTCCAAAGATAGTTATGAAAATAAAATTGTCAAAGATTCCAAAGACAACCACAAGGCATTCTATAACTATGTCAAGAATCTAAATGGGAATGCTCAGATCTGCTCTGAGCTACAACATAATGGCATTAAATATACTGATCCCAAGGATATTGCCAGTATCCTGGCAGATCACTTTAGTGCCAACTTCACCCCCTTTCACCCCCTAAATGGCCCATCTCAATACCGGAAGATTGCCAAATTCTGGTAATAACGGCCACACAGGTAAAAAAATGCACTCTCCAAAGCTAAGAATACAGCATCCATGGGACCAGATGACATCCCAGGCTGTGTATTACATGAACTACAAAATGAACTGGCACCTCACCTAAGTGTCATGTTTAATCATAGCCTCACCTCAGGCTTCATGCCCACTGAGTGGCGCACAGCTACAGTTTTCCCACTCCACAAGGGGGGATCCACTTTGGATCCCGGGAACTACCGCCCCATCAGTCTGATGAGCCTGATCTGCAAGGCATTGGAACATATTATCATGGAACTTATAAACAAAGACATTGGCAACCTTCAAACATTGGATTCCACCCAGTTTGGTTTTGTGAAGGGCCGATCTTGTCTCCTGAACCTAATTGACTTCTTTTAATCAGTCTCCAGAGCTGTGGATGAGGGTAAGGCAGTCCACACAGCCTAGCTGGACCTTGCCAAGGACTATGACATCATCCCCCACTCTGGAATCATAGATAGACTTACTAAGCTGGGCATTAATCCCTACATCACTCGATGGGTTGCCAACTGGCTTACTGACAGAACCCACACTATAAAAGTAGCCAACTCCAAATCCATCTCCAGACAAGTGACAAGTGGAGTACCTCAGGGTTCAGTTCTGGGACCGCTCTTGTTTGGCATCTACTTCTCTGAAGTACAGGCCAACACTAAGGGACTCTGGCTAACAAAGTTCACAGATGAATGCAAACTGGGAGCCATTATTGAATGCCCAAATGATGCAGATACGCTACAAAAGGGCCTTACAGAAACAGATGTTTGGTGCCAGAGCCATGGGCTCAAGCTCAATGCCAAGAAATGTATAGTTATCCCCTTTGGGAAAAAACATGTACCCATGAATTACTACATAGATGGCAGTACACTAAACACCGAAAGTGTGATAAGAGACTTAGGGACACAGGTGGACAGTGGTCTCACCTTCTATAACCACATCGCCACAACAGTTAGGAAATCCTTCTATGTGGCACACCGCATCACTAGGGGCTTTTCATCCAGAGAAAAGGAGGTCATTGTCCCACTGTACTCATCCCTCATTAGACCCATTATAGAATACAATGCCCCATTTGGTATGTACCTCTCAAGACATCTGCAGCAACTGGAAAGGCCGCAGAAATACCACAATAAAAGAATTACAGGCCTAAAGCATATGCCCTACGCTGACCGCCTTAGAAAGCTCCAGCTATACTCTGTTCCATAATGTCTACTCAGAGGCGATCTCTGCATAACATACAAGGCCATGTCAAACCCAGATCTGTTGGACATGCTACACTTAAAGAAATCCCAATCCCCCAGAGCCACATGCTCCAGGGATATAAACCTTGTCATCACAATAAACAAAACATGCTGGAGGGATAGTTTCCTGACCCAGAGACTCCCAAGAATCTGGAATAGACTGCCCATACATGTCAAGCAGAGCGCCTCTTTGGCCCTCTTCAAAAGGAACCTTGACGATTGGATGGCAGAAAGGAAATTTACCCCAGAGATCACATCAGTCCCCCTACTAGACAGGGGTCCTGGGAAGTAAATAGTGTGGGAAGAAATAACCAAGAAATTGTTATGGCTAGGCTTGTATAGGCCCTAGGGCCGATAGCCTAGTACCAACCTATGAACAAAATAATTACAGATTTTTCTCTCCACAGGAACTACAGGAAAATGGGTGAGTTAGCCCATAGTCTGGGTAAATAATTGTGTGCTTAGATGTCACAGACTGTTAAAATCATTGCCAGGTATGTGAATATACAGCATAAAATAAAGGAAATAAATATAATACTAATAAAATAAAATAAAATGTGTAATCATTGGTATAGCTGTAAGCCTGGAGTGTCTGTTAAAGGTTGCTGAAGTCAATTAATACATTTGTTGCAGATGTTCTTTGCAGTCACTGCTATTGGGTTCTATCCCCATGCCTGTCAAGCAAGGCATAATAGTAGTATAGTTTTTGTAGTGTACACATACATCTGCCTCTCAAGTGTAATGCTGTCATGGAATGTATTTAGTTGTGCATAATCCCTCTGTCACATATTTACCATCGACATGAGTATCTAACCAGGAATGTATCACTACATCAGCCCACAATACACCTTTGTAGTTATATAGGTCCACCTGATGTGCAAGTGTCCTGTGTAGTTTACTACCTGCAGTTGTTACGTCTTGGCCCATACTGCTCCATGTGGATAGCTTGAGAGTTATGTACGTGCTACAGCAGCTGTAGTCCACTTGTAAACATAAAGAAAGGACAGACCTGTAGAGAAGATAGCAGTACTGTTCTCCATGAAATAGACTATAATGGTATTAATGGACTGTTTATTTCTGACTCTCCCCACCACTTATCTTAATTTATTTCTTATTGTTATCCATTGGTTATGGTTTACTATTAGCATCCATTGTTATATTAAACTTTATTTTGGGGCATGTGATTTATTATTATGTATTATAATAGCTGCATATTAACATATCTTGCTGAATTACCTATGTTGTTGGCCTTATGCCGTAACTGTTACTGGCATGCTGTTAATATATTGACTGTTATGTTATTTATTGTTGTGTTCCATATAATATGCATTGAAATGTGATTGGGTTATTTCCAATGTTCTGGCATGCTGTTATTACTAACAAATTGTTTTGTTCAAAATTAACCTATACACATTGCTATACATCTGTCACCACAGCATGACAGGGTAGCCGGTTCCTGCTGATTCATCTACCCTACTTCAGCTAGCCGTGCCACCGGGTACCAGTGCATCTGTGACCCAGGCCAGTGGTGCCTCCTCCGCTGGCCCTGCACCACCTTTGGGTGGAACTGCCTCAGGGGATGGGGCCTGTCTTCCACCGGGAATGGTGCCGGAGGGGCACTAGTCACCCAAGATCAACTACTGGCCATGGTGCGCAGGATAGTTCATAGGAACTATAAACAATTCCTGCACTGGATTGAGGGTAAACAACAATCTGGTGTGGCCTTCAGGGCAGTGAAGGAGCAGTGTTGACTGCCCATGGGTGGGGATGTCAGTCCTGCTGGTGCCATCTGGTGGCACATGCTTCTCAGATTTCACAACACCTTCCCCATCCAAGGTGTTTACCCCCTTTTGTTTTTACCAGGCTAAGGAGTGGTGAGTCATCACTGTGACAAAGCAGAAAATCCCGAGGCTCCAATAACAGAATACATTTTTTTTACATTTATTTCATTGAATTGCACTTCTTAATGCTTATAGGTATGCTATACATCTAATCTACTACATTTTGCACTGTTATAAAGTTTGTTTTTTACTGTTTCCCTGCATTTTTATACTGTTTTAGCTGTATTTTCATTGCTAGACAGTGTTCCATTACTGTAATTGCATTTTTATTGATTTACTTAACTTTAAACTGCTTTTTCATACTGAGAGTTGTACTTTCTGTTTGGGGAGTGCTCTATCTGTGCTTTTCTGTGCATTTTTGTGAGGTTTCTGTCTTCTAGTCAGGTAGCATAGTCTGGATAGAGGCCTGCTGTTATTCAGCCCTGGTTGTTTTGCTTGTTGAGTTTCCTGTGTCTCTGGCAGCCATCTTCTGCTGGTAGTGTCTTGTCTTCATTGTTAGTGAGAGTAACAGGGTTGCCTGACCTTCTCTAGCATGAATGATTGGTTGTAAGAGCAGGGGCTAGCAGGACGGGTTAGTAATTTGAGCTTCTAAATTCTTCCATCTTCTCTAGTATTTGTATCCTGTGTTTGCAGGGTGTTGCATTTGTTTGATCATTGCACACTGCCGCTGCAGTGTTTTAACCCATTGCGAAGTATCTCAGTTGCATGTTTTCCCTTACCAGCACTCCTGTGCAACTGATGCCCTCCCTTGCAACTACTGTAATTTTATCCAGCCCTACTCACACCTATAGGTACACTATTTGATAGTACCCACTCTACCATCCTTTACCTCTCTTCCACAGATTCTGGTAACCATGGACGGACAATTTCCTGTGGTTTCTCCTGCTAGTCTTGCTTATATGTGCATCCTGAGACAATGTAGCAATTGCCTCATATACACAGAAAGCCCCTCTTTGTCTACCACCTAGGAACACAATATGTGAGAGATGCAATTACATTAAGAACCTAGAATCCTTGCTGTCTCAATCACAAGCCAGTACATCTGGAAGTGAGAAGGATGTCTGCACAAACACCACAAGCACAACACCTCTAACATCACCCAAACATGTACAGTACATTCCTACATATGTGGAGGTTCTCAACAAAAACATACCTAAATAAAAGAGACCTCCGAGTCAAAAGCACACACGCACATCACAACCCACCACACCAAGCACCACACATAGTACACATACCTGTGTCTCACAGCCTCTAAGGGCCACCCACAAACCCAGCATACTAGTCATAGGAGACTATTGTGAGACACACAGATGTGCCGCTCACTAGGCTAGACTAGGGGAAAGTCAAGATAAGTTGCTTGTCAGGTGCTATTATCTGCCATATCACTCACACACTCAAGTTTCTCAACAACAGGTACTGTTATGACTCTGTTATATTCCGTGTTGGTGAGAATGACTTGAGATGTACCTCTCTGGACTATATGAAGACAGACATGATTGAGCTAGCTGAATATGTGTCCCAGGCAGGTATATCCCTAGCCTTAAGCAGCATCCTATTGTCACCCAGAATGATGCCTCGGTGCAAACAGAAAATTATTGACTTTAACAATTGGCTTAGTTTCTGGTGTCATTCCAAGGGGATTCAGTACTTGACAGCCTGGGAGGACATGATTGACAGACCATGATGCTTTGCCAGAGATGGCCTTCATCTGTCTCCCCTGGGCTTCAAGCTTCTGGCAAAGGCTCTTGCCTCCCCCATAGTGCCTTTTTTAGGCAAAGTCTTGACAAAATTACCAATGTGAAAAATTCTTCTAAACAAAATTTGAAGGTCATGCTGCTAACCGCTAGGAGTCTTAACATGAAACTGCACTCATTGCAAGCATTCCTCACCCTGGAAGATGCTAACATTTGTGCAGTCACTGAAACCTGGTTCAAAGCTCTGGACAGCACCCCAGCCTTACAAGGTTACTTGTCCTACCACACTTTCAGACCCCAAGCAGAGAGCTACAAAGCCAAAGGAGGTGGAGTTTCAATATTTATCAAAGACATACACACCTTCATGCTGGTCAGACAGTATGACACACAGGAGACATTCCAGATGCAGTTAACTATTGACAAAACACCTATTCAAATCACAGCTAGCTACAGACCCCCAGCCATGACTCAGGAGGCCTACTCCACCTATCTGGACTTACTTGAATCCATCAAGATTCAACCATCTACCCTGATCCTGGGTGACTTTAACTACCCAACCATAGAGTAGAAGACCTATTCTAGCTCAGACACGAATGCCCAGAGATTCCTTAACTTTGTCAGTGCCAATGCATTGGATCAGCTGGTCGACACCCCTACAAGAGATGCAAATATCCAGGACCTGGTACTAAGCAACATGAGTAGCCACTGTAGCACCCCTACAGTGTCATCCTCCTTGGTAAGATCTGACCATAAAGCAATCACTTTTGAAGTCACCATCTCCCATGACCTCGCCCCCCTTGCCGGGGTTGAACAAAAAAACTTTTCCAAAGCTGACTACAACCTCCTCATAGCAGGTATAAGTAGCTTCACAGCCACCATCTGTTCAGATGAACCAAAGATTAATGTCCAAGCCTACATCAAAAAATGATATGAGCAGCTATATAGCTGCATGGACTCAGCAATACCTCACAGGACCAAATCATCTTCCTCAAGGAAGAGTAAAGCTGCCTGGTGGACAGCAGTAATAAACTGACTCTATAATAAAAGGAAAAAAATGCTGTCTAGGACCAAGAAGGAGCAGGTGCCAAGTTGGAAGCAATCTCTTCTTTGTCTGAACAAGCAAATAAGGTCACTTGGTGAAATCCTCAAAAGCTAACTTCGAGTCCAAATTGGCCACATCCACTAAGGGCAATCAGAAGACCTTCTTCGCATACGTCTGCAATCTCAAAGGTTACCCCCAAATCTGCTCTGAAATGGTGGTCAAGAATACCACATACACAGATGCCATAGATATAGCCAACCTGCTGGCAGACAAGTTCAGTGAAGATTTAACCCCTTGTCCCCCCATCAGTAAACCAGGACATCCCCAGCACCTGCCTCCCCTCCCATCATCACCAGGGAGCAGGTTATTAATGCTCTCACAAAGGCAAAAAATACAGCCTCCATGGGACATGACAACATCCCTGGCTGTGTCCTACATGAACTCAGGCAAGAGCTCTCTGCACCACTAGGCAACCTATTCAACCAAAGCATGTGCACCAGCTTTATCCCAGCAGAATGAAGGACAGCCACTGTCATCCCTCTGCAAAAAAAAAAGATGGAGCGTCCACTGGCCTAGGCAATTATAGGCCAATCAGCCTAACTAGCCTGATTGCCAAGACCGAATGCATTATCATAGACCTGATAAACAAGGACATTGGCAACCTCCAGTCACTTGATCCCACACAGTTTGGTTTTGTCAAAGGGAGATCATGCCTGTTAAACTGGTCACCTTCTTCGAAACAGTCACCAAAGCCATGGATGAGGGCAAGACAGTGTGTACCGCCTACCTTGACCTAGCTAAAGCCTTTGAAATGATTCCCCACTTGGGCATAATATATAAACTAAACACCACGCCTCACCAGTACGGCATGCTCGGCCAAACCAAAACATAAAAAACACTAGAGGCCAGCATAGACAGTCCAATATCTTATTGGGAAGTTTACACAGATAAATCACCAAACAGGACATACAAATGTCCAATGATTCTTCAAAAAATCCAAACCGGTTTCGGCGAAATGCCTTCTTCAGTGAAAAGTAAAGAATCAAATAAGAACCAAATCATGAATATTTGTAGCATACACCAGCCAATGACAAATAGTGGTATAATCCAACCCCTTCACATATGAAAATACTGGTTGAATTATATATATTATTTTATACCACTGAAAAATTAAGAATGACTAATAAGCAAATATATATATATGTTTTAGTTAACACAGAGTGTAAGAATAAATGGGCTTGTTGGAAAATAGTAAACCTATGTAAAACATAATTTACTATATGATACAGAATAGTTCAGGTAACATATGAATAATAAAGACAAACTTGCATGGTAAAGATACATATCAATACACATCCAAAGAGTTAATGCAAAATTGTAAACCATTCTAAAAAATATATTAGTAAACAAAATTACAATATATTAATAACATATATTATCTAGACATACTGTGTACTACCCAGAGTATATAGATATAAAAAATAAATAATAAATCAAATTTGCCTAATAGCATAATACCAAAAGTGAACCAATCTTATGGTATTCAATCATAATTTAAGTTATTCTTGTTATATTGGAATAATATATTTAAGCAGCACAGAACTAAAAAAGTGTCATATTGACCTATGGAGCATATACAGAGTGAATAAATTCATATATACTTCTCATAAATGGTCATTCAAACCTGGAGGAAACATAGCTTCAAGATGAATAATCCAGTATTTCTCCTTATGACTAAGTATATTCTGCCACCTTTGTTGATTGCTCCTGTCACCGGTTATTCTGTCAATAACCGTGAACATAAATTTGGCTGTAGGATGTTTAATGGTGTGTTGATATAGGGCATTGGTTGTTTTTTTATTACAAATGTCACTGCTGTGTTCACCCATTCTAATTCTAAGGGAACGTGCAGTTTTTCCCACATAGAAGGCGGAGCACTGACATGTGGCTAAATATATAACCCAACTACTTGAACAGTTACCAAATATCCTAAGATTATAAACTTTACTAGTATTGGCACTAGTAAACTGCTTAAGCTTGTTCACCTGATTGCATGATATACAGTGACCACAAAGGAAGGTTCCTAATAATTCATCACCTGTCATTGTAAGTTGTTTATATTTAGCCCCTCCGCTTTCCTTGTGTTTGTAATGGGAAAATAACTATCCAAGGGTTCTACCCCTTCTATATGAAAATTGGCACCTAGTTCCTAAGACATTACGAAGGTAGTTGTTAGCAAATAGAATGTTCCAATTTGCATCCAAGACCTGATGGTTCCTTCCGAATGTGGTTACAAATCTTAAAGTAGAGTCCTGTGATGTTCGAATGCGCTCCTTATATTGAAGCAGTGCCTCCCTATCCTGTTTGCCTGACCATGCACTGGCTGAAACGATATCAAACGGACGATATCCCCTTTCTAAAAATCTGTTTTCCAAGTCTTTTTTAGCATCTTGAAAATCAGATGCAGAAGAACTAATACGTTTGATTCTAAGAAATTGAGATTTAGGAATATTCCGGATGGTGTGGTGTGGATGCATACTAGATGCATGGAGTAATGTATTGTATTGTGGATATTTGCGATGAATTTTAGTGCTCAAAGTATGATCGGGATTCCGATATATTGTAACATCCAAAAAGTCAATATTATGAGTGTTGAATGTAACAGTAAACTCAATCCCCCAGATGTTACTATTTAGATATTCCACAAATTCCTTTAGATATGTAGAGTCAGCACGCCACACCATCCAACAATCATCCAGATATCTCCGCCAGATATCAATTTCAACCAGATAGATGTTATGTAAGGGGTGGTATATCAGGCATTCCTCAAGGTAGGCCATAAATAGATTTGCATAGATGGGGGCAAAGGATGCCCCCATGGCCGTCCCTTGGAGTTGCCAATAACACCCCCCCTGAAAGTAAAAAACATTTTTGCCAAGTACATGTTCGGTCATGCAAATAATAAGTGTGTTAAACCCAGGTGGGTACAGGTCTGCTCTTTCCAACCAATATTGTAATGCCTGCAGACCTGCCCAATGCGGGATGCTGGTTTAAAGGGACTTAACATCTAGTGTGCACATGAGCCAATGAGGCTCCAGTTGTGTGTCTTGTATAATTTGTAAAAATTGTGTGGTGTCCTGTATTCTAGCTCTGACCCATTTGAGTAGTGGTTTAAGTTGTTGAGTTAGGAACACTGACAATGGTTCAGTAAGTGAACCGTTACCTGACACTATTGGCCTGCTTGGTGGTCTAGTGATAGATTTGTGTATTTTCGGAAGTAAATATAATATTTGCTTGGAAGGATCTGCTACTGTAAGGTGTTGTGCAGTATTCCAAGTGATAATACCATCCTCCACTGCTGTATTAAGAAAAGCATCAATTTCCATTTTGAAATTTGGTGTAGGATCAATTCCCATATACATATAACATTTACTATCAGATAGTTGTCTGAGGCCCTCCTGAATATAATAATCCATATTTAATATAACTACTGCTCCTCCCTTATCTGCTGGGAGTATAGCAATGTTATGGTTATCTTTAAGTTCCTTTAGGGCTTCCTTCTCAGACAACTTAACGTTCTCTTGTAAAATATGTGATTCAAAATGGGGAAAATGCAAGTCTCTGAGTACTGCTTGTTGAAATGTAGCGACATGTCTATTCATGGGCGGTTGAAAAACTGACTTCTGAAATCTAAATTCAGCAGATCTTTGAGTATTAGCTGCATTTTGCTCTGAAAAAAATATTTTCAAATTAAGACCACGACAAAAGTCCAAAACATCCAATGCAGTTTTATATTGATCACAAAAGAAACTGGGTACAAATCCCAGTCCTTTATTAAGAAGATTCTGTTGGTCATCAGTTAGCACTGTGTCAGATAAATTCAAAACATTATTATTCCTTGTTTCTATTGTTTCAACAAAATTTGGATCAGTCCTTCCATTGATTCTGAACCTGTTCCAATTGGTGTGTTTACGACCCCCTCAATATTTTCTGCCTCTTTTAAAGGGATATTAACATTAGTTTTTTTTCTTAATAGGTGAGTCAGATATAGGTACCCCTTCACTATCGGTATATGAGGACTCCTCTCCCAAAGTGCTGGTATAAGGCTTATCATTATGTTTCAGAATAGATCTCGGTCTTTTTCTGGTCCTACCCCTAGTGGTTCCAGTGACAGAATCCTGAAATCTTACTGATCTTTGGGTTTCAAAGGGATGTCCTCTACTATAATCGATGGCATCTCAATTAAATTTTTTAATTTTCCTTTCCTTGGTTACTTGGTCATATGTAGTAAGTTCTTTGGACAGCTTGGTCACCAAATTTTGGTAAATTGTTGATGAACTGAATTTTTTACATTCAGCACTCAAGTTTTTAACTTCAGATATATTGATGTCTATAGCCCTTTCATAATAGGAAGTCAAAATCCTTACAAAGTTCATGGAACCATCCTGTAATGCTTGGTTCCATTCAGTGGTCAACCTCTGTTCAGATCTGCTGACCATCGGTCGAAGCCTGATACGAAGGCCTCGAGGGGCCATGTTTTTATGCAAGTAGGCCCTAAATAACCTAAGATGCCATATGTTGGCTCTTAGTCCTTTAAGTCCCTTCTCCAAATTTTGAAAAGCTAGTTGACATCTATCAATTGTATTGATATTTTGCTGGCTATGGTTGTTGCTTGAGACTGAATCCACTCCAAATACTCTAATATCGTCTCGATCAGCACACAACCCCTCCAGAATATTGTCCAAATCCATCCTCAAGAAAGTTATAAATACAATATTAGCTGAACCTATTGTCCGAAACTCAATTTTGTGAAGAAATGTCAAATCCAAATTAGCATATATAATATGACCTAAGTAAACAAGGAAAAGGTGTTGACCAAATAAAGATGATGTATAAAGTGTGAGTCTAGAGGCAGGACCAGAAATAACCAGTGGCAAAAAAGCCTATAATATACAACTATTGAAAAAATAAATAATAACTATTTCAAAGTGAATCTATTCAGTAAATAATAAACCAAACCAGCACTTCTAAATGTGACATATACAATACACAGTCAACTGTCCCCTTTCACATAAAAGAAAACATAAATGTGTATCAATGGGGCATCCTTCCATGTGAGCATAACATCAGTATAAAAACAGTAATGGGATGCATTAATCCTTTAAAAGTCCGGATTAGTAATGTCAGCACTTCATATCAAAAGCTAACAATAATCATTGAATAGTCACTAAGGATTCTATTCTAATATGCCTGTTGTTTAGTTAAATCAGATGTATTTATAACTACAGAAATCACTAGCATACATCATAAATAATCATGACAAGGTTATCTAGCCCTGTATAAGTGCTTACTTGTTGTTCATTAAGGTTACCTCACAAATAAGCACACAAAAAATTATAATATTACAACAGGCTATTCTATTATGTTGACTATAATAGCATAATATTCAATTAACATGAAAGTCCCATTAGTATATTTGATAACCAAAAACAAACATAAAAATAGGATAATATTGTTGCCTTCAATGATAAGGGCTTACCAAAGTCAATGACTTGCTAACAATTATGTTTCTCCCTGAATAATAGAGCCAATACCTCATAATTAAGCAAATATATTATAGAAAGCAATACCCCACCAATCGTATCTGGAACTGCACCTAAATGGTAAATACATGACTTGTTTCATTCACCAACTTTCGAAAGTATGTTCTTATATTTAAATAGAATGAATCATACAATTAGAGTGGAAAACATTGCATACTTTAAATAATTAAAACACTTATCAGTAGAATGAAAACATAAGTATGTAATTTGGATACTGATCACCACTCTGCCTAACTATAGTCTATTCAGAGTCCCACAAAACCCCACATATAGTTTAAATGAGTCATAATATTATAATCTAAACCCAGGTTTAGGACAGAATATGAACAATAATCAAAAAGACCTACAAATGTCCATGTAAAAAGTCTGTAAACACCATGAAAGTCCAAAATCCTAATGAATAATAAACAAAAATAAATACTAATAGAATGAGGAGCAATAAACGTCTTTCCCAAACAAACACAGGCCTTCGTTAATGTTAACGTTAGGAAGTGCTTCTGAATTCAATGTAACAGTTCCAAATCGCAAATAAGTCAAACCAGTCCCTTAATACATCATAGCCATGTTCGCCTCCTTATATATCCATACAAAGTAGTTACCAGTCAACAATTTGTATTCTTCTATCATCGATGACTTGAAAAATACACAGTACCTGAAAATAAAGCTGCCCACACTTTGTTGTCAAAGTAGACAAAGCAGCGTAATCAGCTTACATATGTCCCACAGTGTTCAAAAAGAAAAATATATCCAAATATATCCAAGATAATGGACAAAAAATAAATAAACCAAAGTGACTGGTGTATGTAAAGTCCCAGGAAAGGAGTCCTCTCCTACCGATAGTTAGGACTGAAGGCCAACAGCGAGAACCAACCGAATAGAACCAAACACCACGCCTCGCCAATACGGCATGCTTGGCCAAACCAAAACGTAAAAAACACTAGAGGCCAGCATAGACAGTCCAATATTTTATTGGGAAGTTTACACAGATAAATCACCAAACAGGACATACAAATGTCCAATGATTCTTCAAAAAATCCAAACCGGTTTCGGCGAAATGCCTTCTTCAATGAAAAGTAAAGAATCAAATAAGAACCAAATCATGAATATTTATAGCATACACCAGCCAATGACAAATAGTGGTATAATCCAACACTCTGTGTTAACTAAAACATATATATATATATATTTGCTTATTAGTCATTCTTAATTTTTCAGTGGTATAAAATAATATATATAATTCAACCAGTATTTTCATATGTGAAGAGGTTGGATCCGTGCCATTAATGCAGGGACATGTAAATATGTGTCTGATGCACAGAGTGACTTCATTACTTTCAATGTACTTGTGAAGTGCAGTATTGTTATGTCATGGAGGTGTTGTGGGCTATGACAGGTACTGTGTACTGGCATGTGTCATGACTACACAGCAAACCTTTTGCATATCTTAGTTGCATGATGTTACACTGGTGGTAGTGTGACAGAATGACAGGTGTATCATGACCCTGTTTATGTTTCTGTTCCAGGGGTTTGAGTGGTTATTCTATGGACACATGGTGACTGTACAGCAGCACAGGATGGCATGGCAGCAAAGCATAAATATGACATCAGCAAGATATGGCAATATTCGTGCATGGATCCCTAGGTGCATATGTGTGGAAGGGTGGTAGAGGCAACAGACTTGGGCTCCAGTTATCTAAGTGTAGGAGCATGTCCAGTGTGATTGTGAGTACTTACAAGGTGATTCCAGGCCAGAGCTACCTGTACTCCAGTCCGGGATTATTGTGTGCTGCAAGTCATTGGCTGCTGCACCTGTTACCACATTACTGCAGTTGCCTGATATTGCCCAAGGCATTCCCTGGCTGTTTGCTGACCTTAATATGTGACTCAAACGTAAGAACTGTAGACAGCTTCACAGACTGTCCAGACTCTTGTCACATATTTTTGGCCCGTTTCACATAACCATTGTTGTTCTCTGACAAATCAGTGGCAATTCAGTCAAGATTGAAGTAAATTGATACTGACAGATATTTGAGTTTCAGACACCAGGCACAGCAGGAGAGTCATGCAAATGCAGGAGCTGTTATTCTATCCACATTCTATGTTTGTGGGAAGAATTATTTTAAAGCTGTCCCAAGTTGTGGGCCTTGGTCACACTTTTATTCACTTTATTTGGTCAGATTTCCTGCTGTAAGAGGTTGAGAAGTATGATGTGACTGGGGTATGGGGTAAAACACCACACACAGGGTGACAGTCTGCATACCTTTCCCTGTACATGTTTTTGCAGAATGTCCAGCATTTTGCCCCATATCTCTGCTGTGTTCCTCATACATTTGTGGTTTCCCAGTGCTATACTGTATATCGGTAGATGACTTGTTGTACCTACTGACAAATTAAACTGATGGTCTTTACATTCTGCAGCTAATCTGACCTGCTGCAGTCTGCTGTTAAACTAGCCACCTGCTAGGTTACTCAGAGTATGTATAATGTCTGTTTGTAGGTATGGCTCTTTGTATCCCCATTCACTCTGGCTTTGTCCAGCTTTCTTGCAGTTACAGATTGAGGGGTTATGACAGTCTCCATACAAGTACCTCACATCCAAAAGATGTTGGATGCTGCCAGATTCAAACCATCAGCACCATCACACATGCTACTGTCCCTGGCCCACTCAGCCACACTGGCCACCAGACAGAGGTTTCCTCTCTCACACTATCAACAAGATAGGATAATTTTCTGGTCTGCTGGTATATCATTGCAGACTTACTGTTACAGCAGTTGTATGACAACACTGATGTGTTTGGGGTGGGGGACGACCATCCTGTTCTCTGCTGGCATAGACAGTCATGCAACTGTCCTGTGACCTCACTGTTTGGCATCTCCCAGGACTGCTGTTGTGGAGTTTCAAGCCATGTGGCCTAGTGGCTATTATAGGTCACATACTAGTGAACAGAGTACCTGTTGTTCCAAGTGGCTGTTAGATCTGTACAAGTATCCCAGTATCCCACTATAGATCTCTGCAAGTAGCCCAGTATCACTATATATATATATATATATATATATATATATATATATATATATATGTATATATATATATATGTATATATATATATATATATATATATATATATATATATGTGTGTGTGTGTGTGTGTGTGTATACATACCCCATTATATTCTCTTTTCATACATGCGACAGCTAACATACGTATACTACCGTATTGTAGTACGCCTTACAAGGGGTGTACAGGAGAGTGACTTACCTTGCAAATGCAGCAGTTGACAGACCTGTAGTTTGGGGCTGACTCTGTCTGATGCAGACAGTCCACAGCCAATACATGGTGAGATGCAGGTTGTGTGGCCTGGCTGGCATCAGTTTTACTGATATGTATGTGAGTCGGAGTACGGTGTCAGTTCTTATGGTCCTATGTCATCAGTGCATGTGCTATGCATTGTCTCTTGACCAAGGCCAGGGCATATTGGGCATGCCTAAATCTGCCTACAGGGACAGTCTCAGGGGGTCCCTCCTCTGAGTCCCCCTGTGGGGGTGGCTGTGGTGACCTAGGCACTGGTGGGAGGCTGTGCATCCCTTGCCTTTGCTGATCCTGCTGCAGCTGTTTCTGCAGGATCATACTGTGTAGCATGGCGCATACTGTGAACATCTGTGCACATGTGGCTGGAGAGTACTGCAAGGCTCCACCAGATATATTGAGACACCAGAACCATGACTTCAACAGGCCAAACACATGCTCTGTGATGCTTCTGGTTTGTGCATGTGCCTCATTATGGCATTCTTCGGTGCGTGTGTGTGCATTTTTGATGGGTGTCATCATCCATGGTTCCAGTGCATAGCCAGCATCCCCAAGTAAATGGCCATGTGGGATGCCCCCCTAGCAAACATTTGGTACAGCTGTGATACATCCCAGATAAGGGAGTCATGATAACTGCCATGACTGCCAGCACACACATTCATGATAATGCCCTGGGCATTGCACATGACCTAGCAGTTGATGGAGTGATACCCCTTGCGGTGACATAGATTCTATTCTCTTCACCAGGTGGGACCTTGATGTGTACATTAGTGCAGTACCTCAGGGTAGGGTGCTACATTGTAGAAGAGTCACATAATGCTGGCCCTCTCCTCAGGGTTGTGGGGAAGATAAATGTGCCCACTGGCATGTGGTAGCATGGCATGAAGGAACTGGTGGATTACCTTGGAAGCAGATGCCTGTAAGACCCCATCATGTACCCAGTTGGTCTTTGGAAAGTACCTGTAGCTAGTAATCCTAAGGGCTGCACATACCTTTCTTTCCACTGGGATGGATTCACCTCTGTTGGCTCTGGGACTGAGTTGAGGGCAGCAGAGTTCAATGAGTTGTTGTAGTATGTCCCTGTCCACCCTGTAGTGCTCTACAATCTTCAGCTCATGTAGCTCCTGGTAGGTTACCCAGGGCCTGAACACTCTTCTCCTTCTCAGTCTAAGCCTATGGTCAGCATCAGCAGGGGCTGCACTGACCTCTGCGTCTAGCACATACATATGTAGCAGACCTGCAGCAGCCCCTAGCATTCTGTAGGTTAAAATTCCTAAGTCTGTACTCCAATGGTGCAGAGTATGGGAAAAAAATCAGATTGTAAGGTGTGTGCATACTTTATAGTGCTCTGCTGTAGGTGTACTCGGGTTGATTGGCTAGCTATGATGCATTACACCTGCCATGTACATCATTAAGGGGTTTAATGGCCCTAGCTTAAGTGAAACAAGGTTCATCAGTACTTAATATATTATTGGCTTTCTCAGACAATTTTTTTTTTTTTGGACAGCCTTCCTTGCTGAGCACAGTGGCATGCCACGCAAACCCATCCCGCAGAGATAGACAAAGCTTAGCAGTGAGAAGACATGCCCCCATGGCAGGTTATGCTCAGCATGGCTACACACTGTGCAAACATGTTCAAACCTGCTTAAACATGTGCCCCTAAGGTAAACAAAGCTTAGCAGTCAGTAGACACCCCCCCCCCACTGAGCGGCAAGTGCACCACTCAAACAGGCGCGCTGAGTTCCAGTGACCTTAAAATTTTGCAGACACTTCCCCTTTTGATGTCAGCTACCTCTTCTGTGGAGACCAACACAGTTTTGTGCCTACACGGATGGGATCTGCAGACACAGATAACCCATTTGTGCTATTCTGTAACCCCACCTCATTTGCATACATATCCATGTACAGTACCTGGTAACTACACAGATTCAGGCCCTGCCTCATTAGTAGCCACAGCAGTCCTACATTGCACATACTCCACACAAGGTTCTCTAATGCATTACTGTTTCATACTCACAAAATCTGTTTTTTTACAATATTTTTTCCCCAGAATGGCATGTTTGCGCACTGCGGCGCACCATGCAAAAATATCCAGGGTATTAAAAAATATATATTTTACATTATTTTCCATATGATTTTGGATACACAGTGATTACTTTTGCACATATCTGTGTCCTCTATACTATTTCTGCCACTGTAACTACACCTTTACAGCCCCAGTATATTTTTTACATCCTGTACATGGAATTTTTCCAAGTACAGTATGAACACCAACACGGGGTCTGCACGACTGCCTATCTGCTTGCTGGATCACCTCTACCTGCCTCATTTGCATGCATTGCACCTGCTTATGAGGTGATTTACATGCCATGGACACTTCTGTGTTCACACACTCATGAAGGCTCCACAGCTCCATTTACTGGATCGCACATCTTCTTACTTCCATATAAGCACTATGCCTACATGGCAAATAAGTATGAGTAGGCTTTATTAAATTTTCCCAGCAGTTTCTGTAACTTCATATCTCACTTGTTAAATTTCTAAAGGGACTGGGAGTCACATTAGTTTGAAGAAATCTAGTAGTCTAGTGACTTCTGGTTGGAGCAGGGTTGATGTAAGATAAAGAGTAAGTGAGGTCTGGATCTCCCTCCTTCAAAATAAAATAAAATCATTAAAATGTGTCGCATTTGAAAAAAAGGAAACATTCATTTATCAAAAATGTAAGCTGACAGAAGTAATAGTAGATGGCAAAAATGAAGAAGGGGCCTTTTTTTTAAACAAGAAACATCTTTATTAAATTATCACATATGACATGGGTAATCATACATTTATATAAATGAAAACAAACCCTGTTGACATAGTTTTATTTGCAAACATTATACATCACCAACCAAACTGACAAAATTTTACTTGTAAACATTATACATCATTTAATTTATCCAGTCTTTGTCAGTCAACATTACATAGCTCATTCAAATCCTGCCTTCTTTTAAACCTCATTCCTTCTCTGCATGTACTGTTCCCACAATTCCTATTTTTTATATGCAATTTGCTACTAACCTTTTCTAAAGATCCCAGTTCTAGTTGTTTTATCTCTGTTACTATATTCACTACTTCTAGTACAGTTGGTTTAGACTTTGATTTCCAATGAAGAAGGGAGTCTTGGATAGAAAGGAAGGTGGAACCCAATTGCCGCCACATGATTCCATGTACATTCAGAATTCATTTGATACTACTGCCCAAGGGGAGAAAGAAGTCTGTAAGCTAGTGAGGGGACTATAACTGGATGATAATTGAATGGATAAAATAAAGGAATAATTACTCAAAAATATACTCATCAGTGAATGTATACATGCAGAAAATTGATGAGAATGGTGGGACATGGAGACAGCATTAACAGCCCACTCCAGTCAACTAACAGAGTTTGATTTGCAGTTGAGACAGATGACTCAGCATTTGGCTGCAGATGAAATGTGGCTAGAAATGCTAGAATCAGTGACAGTGAATTTGGAAGATTGTTGCAGATGAAAAAAACTAAGATTCACTTGGATCAAAGAGTTTAAGAAAGTTGAACAAAAATCTAAAAATCACTAGAATCTCAGAGTTTGAGGAAGTTAAAGACTGCAAAACCTTCATATTGGATAAGTCGGTTGACTGGAGGGTCTATATTAAATCAGTGAACTCTTAAAAAATTGAAAGCTGATTTATCGACCCCATGTAAACGAAGGCTTACAATCCCGAACACTTAGAACAGCGAATTTTTTTCCCCAGGGGAAAAAAAAAATTGCTGTTCCACAAAAAAAAAAAAAAAATAAAAAATAAAAACTTAAAAACATTAAATAAAGTGGGGGGGTTTCACCTCACCCTACATAAATATACCAACTCCGAGATTGCACTACAGTGAGGAAAACTGCAAAGTAATGGAGGCAGCCAAGCGATTTCTTTCCTAGGGAAAGAAATCGCTTATATGCCGTGTTGCTATGTTGCTGTTTCGTGCTTTCAAGTTCGAAGGATTGCATCTTCCGATTATATAATAAGAACCCTGACTAGATGGGATCCAGAGAAAAGAAATCAAAATTGAGTGGGCAGATAAGGCATATATTACTTCAAGTTTAAGATCCAGGGTGCATAGACCAATGTTCATGCTTCTGGAATCATTTGAACTGAGGGGAAGGATCACTGTAAGCATGTGGACACATGGAAAAAATATCCGTATTAGAGGAAACTGTTTTTCATATATGGACTTTTCAGCAGGAACACAGTTCAGAAGGCTTGCTTTACTACCAGTAATTAGAATGTGCAGGCAAACATAGTGGTGTGACAAAATGTTTTTAACTGGCTGAGCTGAAGATATTTCTCTTTGAGGGCACAATAACTTTTTTATCACATAAGGAAGCTATGCAAAACCTGAAGAAAATGGCTGTAGAGTTACAGAGACAAACCCTGACAACACCAGCAAGGGAATGTAATGATAACCATACTGTACAGTCACCCACTAAGACAGCAGAGCCTGTTTTGTGATTTAGGACAGCAGGAAGCTGAGATCTGAACTCAAACAAGTATCCAGAAATGTATGGAAAATGAATGACATTAATTCAAATGCAGACTGCAGCATGTGGTAAATGAATGTGGACTGATGGCGTGATCAGTTGTGTGATAGCATGAATATACCAGGGCAAATTAAATCTCTTTATATGACAATCTGTTGAAGTACAAACTGCCATGCTATAGGTTTGCATTATATTATATTATTATGCGACATTGTGTACTCTCTCTAAATGTGGACACATTGAACAATAAGCAGCATTTAATAAGAACAAATAAACATGTACTGACTTTTGCTTCAGTTTGTTTAATTTGTGCAGTTAAATGTGAACAGTTGCTCTGTAAAGATTTAAGAAAAGTTAAGGGGAACTGAAAAACTTGAGTATAACATTAATCGGTTACATGGTATGCAATGCCCTAATCATTAATTGTCCGGAAAGGAATTCATCTGAAAATGTAAAAAAGCAAAAGGCTAATACTGTAAAGGTAAAGTATTACTTTAGAGGAAACCCATAATAAAACTTCCCGTTCCTGTATTGTGCTTGCACAACAGTTTTGTAAGATGGTGTTTTCAGAGTAAAGAGAAGAAAGGATGAATATAGAAACTCTGTCTGGTTATGTAGTAAATTAAAACTATATAGAGCTATATTCTTGTTGTGTTGGTTGAAACAAGTTTGATTGGTAGGAAGTACAATTTTAAGGATAACTGAACACAGTGGAATTTCTAAGACTGGCATGACCATAGAAGGCATAGATAAAGTTAGAAACAAAGGGGTATAACTGTTGGATTACTGAATGCCACACTCTAGATGTGAAGGTTGGGATTGGCAGACTGTTTTATACTTCACTTGACAGAACATTGTGATATAATGGATTCTGTTTTTCTGGCATTTCAGATAAAATATTTTGGTAAACAAGAGCATTAGCTGATATCTTGATATTTTAATTGTTTAACCTTACCTATAAATTGGTCATTTTTTCATTGTTAAACCTGACATGCTTCCATTGCAAGAAATCCACTTTAGGGATAAGGGGCATCAGACGTTAATAAAGTATTATAACATTAATAAATGTTTACATTCTTCTAGGAAATGGGAAAGTGGAGTTGACAGCAATGCTGAGTGAGTGGTCTTCACTTCAAGGAGGAGCAATAATGTGGACAGGGAAGTGAAATGTGGTATTTAGAAAAGAAATACAAACTGGCTCAAGAGCAGCATGGCTTCACATTCAAGGAATGTTCCTTCAAAACTACACACATTAAATGAGAAAGGTAAATGTTTATGGAAACCTAAGGAGAGTAAGGGTTGAATATATGTGATACTTTTGCTGGTTATGTATTCAGGGAGAGATAAATATTTCATATATAGAAAACACCTAGGGGAAAGTGAATAAAATTATGGTACATCCAATTACCTTTCAAAACATACACCTCTGGAGATGTGTTTTAATTTTTCAGATTTAATTCTTCCAGTAGTATAGAAGCTGACATTATAACTCTGCAAAGGATATGATTTTGAGGATGGTTTGTATGACTTATTAGATGGGTAGGAGAGACTCAACTACAGACCACTGAGAGAATTTTAAGGTATGTTTGGCAGCTTATTTAAGGCAGTATATTAAAAATAATGAGTACAAGGTGAAAAATACAGAAGGATTTGATGGTAGAAGAGAGTAAGTTAAGAAGAGAAGAGGAAGAAAGCACAGTTAGGACAGAAGGGTTAAATAAATAACTTATGAACAAACCAAAGAGTAGGTCAAGTGTTCTAAAATAAAAACCAAATAAACAGAAAAAGGAACACTCTGCAAGAAGTACTTTACAGAATGTATTGATTTAAAGATCTCAATCCTACTACAAGAACTTAATCGGAATAAAAGCTGTCCCTGTAAAACAAACTTAAACATGCTAAAAATGTGTAGTTAGGTGTAACAGGAAGTATTAATATTTCAACCAGTCAGACCTTCTCTTTAAAACTGGAGCAAGAGAAATATTAATTTAAGCCAGGTAAAGTATCAGAATCTAAAAGATTTGCAATGACAATTCCCTATAAAGAAAGGTAATTTGCCAGACATGTATAAATTAGACATGATAACAAATAATATGGAAGCTGAGGATAAGATCAGAAGGGGGCTCCCTAACTCATTCAGTTTGGTGATGAGGAGAAATAACCTAAAAGATGTCTTAGTTTTCCTTTTAGCAGGCAGAAAGTCTAATGTGTGTTGTAAGAACAAAACAGAAGAAAAATGTAGGAAATAGCTGTCGCTTCATATTAAAGGTTCATCTGTGTCCAGGGCATTACAGAAAATGTGAAAGGAGGATCTGTATATGGTTTACTTCTGTGTTAGAAAGTTGTGGTGTTATATTTAATATTTGTTGAAATACCACTTGTTTGTTAATAACAGCTGTGTTATCATTTATTTAATAAAAGTTTATAAGATTAAAAAAACAGATTAGTAGTCTAAGCATGCATATGGGGTTCTCCTGTACTGTCATCTGTCAGTCAGGCACTCTGTGGCAGTTTACCTTCCAAGGAAGACTCACTGTTGCTGTGAGAACAGTTTTCTCAGGATAGCATCAGCAGTGTTTGACTACTGGAAAAATGGGAGCACAAGATGGTCACTGGTTGAGTAATAAATATAAAGGCCAAGACTTAGACTTGAATTATGTATGAAAATATTTACATAAACAATAACATGTGGCAAGGTGGGCATTATATGGAAATAGCAGCCCACCCAAGAGTCTTCTGCGGCATAGCACTGCTTGCACGAAGGCTTCCCACCCCTGGAAAGTCCTTATAATGCCCACTGAGGGGGCATAATTGCAATTAGAAAATGATCTCTGTATTTGCATTGGCCGATGCTGAGTTCTTACATGTTGTGTGGGGTGTCTTTTTGCCTGATTCTGCTTGTTTTCATAACATACCCCTTTATGCATTGTGGTAATTTTTTATTATGCTGATGATTAAGCCATTTCTTTAACTATAAGTTTATGAAGTGCATAGTAGTTGTTTGTAAATTATGTTAAACATTGAAAATAATAAAATATAGAAGTCTGCATTTTTTTTATTTTTAAACAAAATAATCATGTGGAATACTAATTACTACACTGATATAACTTTATGACATATGTTCAACTTTCCTAATGTGTTAGTATTTGATGACTTTTTTCTTTCTGATTAATGCTGGAAAAAGTGAAAGACAGCTTTAGGTATTTTGTTAGAATTGTATTTGTATTAAGTATTTTGTTAGAGCTGTATTTGTATTATATATTTATGTATGTATTTCTGTGTTTACATTTTGTTGTGTCTTTTTTAACTTTAATCTGAGGAAATGTAACGATCCTGACAATATCCCTGAATGCATCTTAAATAACATGAAGCACAATTTAGCCATACCCCTAACAACACTCTCCAGTTTCAGCCTCCATACAGGTTTTGTACCAAGTGAATGCAGAACAGCTACAGTCATTCCCCTGCATAAGGGAGCACCTTTCACAGACCCAGGAAATTACAGTTTCATAATACAGACCAACCTCATATGCAAAACCATGGAAAGACCTGTCTTGAAATTACTCAGTCGGGATATAGGAAACCTCCAAACACTGGACCCATCTCAGTTTGGATTTGTCAAGGGCAGGTCATGCGTACTCAACCTTGTGGATTTTTTGAAAAGATTACTAAAGCAATAGATGAAGAGAAAATGGTGCATAATGCATACCTCGATCTGGCAAAAGCTTTTGACATAATTTCTCACTCAGACATAGTAGAAAAAATAAATAAACTAGGAATAAACACTTATGTCGTCCATTGGATTGCCAGCTGGCTCACAGATAGGCTGCAAATAATCAAAATCGGGGAAGTTACCTCCACAAAGAGGCCATTCACCAGTGGAGTCCCCAGGGTTTTGTTCTGGGACCTCTCCTGTTTGGTATATACCTTTTTAAAGTAAAAGGCAATAGCAAAGGGCACTGGCTGACTACGTTTGCAGATAACTGCAAGCTAGGAGCAGTCATTGAATCCACAGGTGCACAGACATCCTGTAGTAAGCCTTCTCTGAAATAAGTAACTGGTGCCAAAATAATGAACTGAAACTAAATGCCAAAAAATGCATTATTATATCCTTTGGGAAGTCATCTACTCCAGGGAATTACCTCATTGACAATATACCCCTAAGAGTTGACCAAGTTCTTCAGGATTTGGGAACTGATATGGGCAGTGACATAACTATTGACCAACATGTGTTTATTGTTGTAAGAATGTTCTTCTATATTGTACAGCTTATAAACAAAGGGATTGTACTTAGATCTAGGGATGTCATTCTCCTTCTTTACTCAGTCCTTATTAGGCCAGTCATTGACTGTAATGTCCTCTTTAACATGTATGTATCCAGACACATGCAAGAACTAGAATGCTCATAGAGATTGCTTACTAAAGGGATACAAGACCTAAACAACATGTCCTGCATGGATTGTCTCACAGCGCTATCACTATACTTGGCATCCTGCAGCTGGCCAAGAGATGACCTGTGTCTGACATACAAGGTGTCCTCCAACCCATTTCTAATGAATTTACTGCACATCTGCAAGTCGAATGGCATCAGCAGAATAGTTTGGAGGGATAGTTTTATCTTGCACAGCATACAGCTACTGTGGAACAGACTCCCTTTTCACATAAAACAAAGTTCATTCCTGTCCATATTCAAGTGCAACTTAGATCTATGGATGAAAAACAGAAAAAAGTACCTGAGAACTGTCCAGACTACTAATTGACAGAGGCAGCTCTTAAATGCTTTAACCAAAGCATGAGTCCCCTCAAATTATCTATGGTATTACCTCAGTTATTCTCATTAGGGATATTACAGAATTATCATCAATGGGATGAGTAAGGCCAGTCTATAACCAAATTCTTCTTCTTCTTTCGGCTTTTTCCCGGTTAGGGGTCACCACAGCGGATCACCTATCTGCTCATGATTGGCAGTGGAGTTTTACAGAGTCGAGTTGCCAGCCTGGCGGCCAACCTTCCACAAATCCACCTACAGCATGTCTTTGGGCTGTGGGAGGAAACAGGAGCACCCGGAGGAAACCCACGTGACCACAGGGAGGACCTGCAGACTCTGCACAGAAGGCACCCCAGCCGAGAATCGAACTGGAGAACCTCTTGCTGTGAGGCGGCAACGCTAACCGCTGCACCACCATGGCCACCCGCCAGTCTATAATCAAATGAGATAGGTTATTTGGAGCACTAATAGGGAAACTGGCTAGGCTAAAAATTTCCTGCAAGGGCAGCTAGCTCACTACTTATCTATGCACCTATAAAATTATTTATAATGAACAAGAAAGGAAGAAAGGCAGAAAGCTGCTTTACTTGCTATGTTTATTTTTCTCACATTTAATTTACTACTGCTTATATCTGTAGGCAGTTGCTGTTCAGCCTGCCAGCAAAAAGAAATTTCACACTTCATTAACTGAGTACTGGCAGGTGACTGAGTCTTGAGGGACCTACAGTTAAGTAATAGAGTGTTTTACAAAAAGACATATTGTTTTCCAGGTAACAGTCCTAAAAATAGTCACAAATGGAATAATATGGCAGCAGCTCCAAGCACTGAAGGACACATATATGTAAGCAGTAATGCTTGTGATCACTTTTAAAGTTGGTGTTGCTGACGGTATGCTTGTTGCCTTTTTAATTGAGTTTAATTTGTGTGTGTTTCATTAGTATTTCAATATGCATTTGTAGTTATGCAGTGTTTTAGTTCTGAGTAGTGTATCTTTAAGTTTACTTATTAGGCTACTGCTAGTAGAACTAGCTCTCTGTTTTATGCTGCTATGGGGACTAATTGGCGTTTCTGTGTATATGCTTTATTCATATCCTGTCCCTGACTACACTGCTTCACTTCCTGATTGAGGGACTTATGTTTTTGTTTTTATTGGGATTTTTTTTATCTTTTTGCATGCATTTAAGGTAATGAACTTAAGTTTTACTGTAAAGTGTATTTAATTTACATCACAGTTCTGATTTCTGTTTTGTTTTATTTTATTTTAATCATTTTATACAGATTGAGTAATTTTTGTATTGGAAGTGTGCCCTGATTCCTCTTTTCTTTGCATCTTATTGCCTTCTTAGAGGAGACCTCTGCATGGATTACAGCACTTTAAAATATTCCTTAGTATTTTTAACACTTTGTCTAGAATACTCAAATTGAGACCTGATCACAATAGAGCAGTCTGTAACAAAAACAAATCAGTATCAATCATACCATGAAACATGACATCATGTCTGAAAGTCTCCCGCATATTATATGGAATAAACTTCGCTAACAGTTAAAATTCACACCATTAATCTATACTTTCATAAAATAAATAGATGACTACATGGGAACCAATGGTGTCTAGGGCATCAAGCTTCTCAACTGTCAATAGGCCTTGAGATTATTCACCAAACCTATCAACTTGTGAAAGTAAGGTACACTCTGAACAGAAAGGACAGGGTAGAAGAGTGCCACAGGTAGCAAACATATGAGACTTGGAGTAAACATATGAGACTTGGAGTAAACATATGGGACTTGGAGTAAACATATGGGACTTGGAGTAAACATATGGGACTTGGAGTAAACATATGGGACTTGGAGTAAACATATGGGACTTGGAGTAAACATATGGGACTTGGAGTATGGATTACTAGAATGGATTGCGAGGAGGGAACTCCACAGAGGCAGTGAAGAGCTCTTGGGACCCATGGAAATTAAGAGACAGGAAACTGGTGAAAAGGACAATAGAATGCAAAATACAGACTAGATAGGAGATAGGATATCTCATTCAACTATCAAAAAAGAATTGGGTGTTAAAGAAGAGCAGTGTAGTGTTATTTCAGAGATGTACAACATACCATATTAGGACTGGAGTATTTGTTTAGTGGTACAATATACCATATTAAGACTGAAGTGTTTGTGTAGTGATGAGAGTGCTACTTTCAGTAGGGATCAAAAATGCATAATGGCCAGGTGAACTGGTTAATCAGTGATTGCGCACCACTCTGGATGTGCAGTAGCAAACAATGCCGCTGCCCATTCCATCTCATGAATAAACAGCCTGACTGGCAGGCAGGTTGTGTCCACATTCCAAAATAAAGGAACATGTTTCAGCAATCAGAGTTTTTTTTACTCTGATTACCATACATACCTTTCAACTGTCTAGATTTTCGTAGACTGTACAGACTTTTGCCTCATCAATTTGGTTTATTTCTCATAAAATTGCTATTTTCTGGCAAATCACTGAGGATTAAAGTAAAAAAATAATGAAAGACATTTGAGTTTCATACTTTATACCCTTTGAAAAATTCACGCTAATGCAATGCCTGTTATTCAGAGCAGTATTTAAAATCTTCCTATTTTTGGGCCATTATTTAGGACTATCCAGATTTCTTGTTCTGACAGGTTCAGAGATGTGTTGCCATGAGCCTTCAAGTTAAAATATTTTAGCAGTTATTCACATACCTATTTGCCATTTCCGTGGCTTCGCTATTATCAGCACTGTGGTGGAAAGTTACGGGTCGGGTTCAGGTAAGTGTGTGATTGTGTGGACGTTAGGGTTAGGGCACAGGTTAGGTGAGTTAGGGTTAGGGCACGGGTGAGGTGAGTGTGCGATAGTGACAGACATTAGGGTTAGGACAGGGTAGGTGAGTTAGGGCGCGGGTCAGGTGAGTGTGCGATAGTGACGGACCTTAGGGTTTGGGTTAAGGTAAGTGGATAGATAGTAGTGTATATACAGTTTAGTGTAGGGTAGATGTAGGATTTTAAGTGTATGCGTGTGGATTTTTGTTTTTTGGTGTGCTTGTGTTGTGTGGGTGTTTCTTGGAACAGCGATTTTTTTTTTTTCCCAGGGGAAAAAAAATCGCTGTTCCGGGTGTTCATGATTTTAAGCTTTCACTTAAAAGGGGTCGATGAATTAGCGTTCGCTTTTCTAAGCTTTCGCTAATTCAATATAGACCCAAGCTAAGTAGGGTTAGCAAAATGTTTATTAGAAGAAAGAAAAATTTTGCTGCAACCTGAAGACCTTTACTTAAGTCCTACAAATAGTACATACTGTACAGATTTAAATAGGTAGTATAATCAACCAATGATTTTAAGCTGGCCTTATATTCAAGAACTTAACATTTACTTCTTACTAAAATAAACATAATACAGTAAAGTCTCAGTTAACCAGAACTCAAGCAACCAGCACTCTCAAGCAACCAGAAAAAAAAATCGAAGAAATACAGTACAATTTTCATGTGTTGCACCTCCACCTCCCCCCCCCCCCCCGCAGAAACATACCTTACATTTTTAGAGCTTTAGAATTTTAAAAAGGAAGATAGGAATAAATTCCCTCTCTCCTCAACCTTAGAGCAAGTCAAACCAAACAAATAGTATAGGGTACAGTATTAGTCAGGCCTATTTTTAATAATAACTCCCAAGCAACCAGAAGCTACAGTTACCTGGCATCAACCAATCCCCATGGGTGTCGGTTAACTGAGAATTTACTATAGCGTGCATTAGGACCATGGTGAATTATTCCTGAGATAGTTTATTTGTTAATAAGTACTACCCCTGAAAAGAAGTTCACTGCAGTAATTTAACAGTAGTCTTATCCTAATAAAATTATCTGTAAAGTCTAACACATAAACCACTGCACTCCATATAAATAATTGTTATTACTGAATTTTGATCAGCATAACCCACACCTTGCACAGGTCAGCATGTCATATTGATTTTACAAACAGTAAATTTTGAAAACAGCAGCTGTTGATTTGATAATAAAAGATATAAATAAACAGAAATCTTGTAATTACACTCATATGTTTATGGGATGTACTCCACAAGTCATGTAAACAGAGGGGGGGAATTCATGAGGATACTGTGACGTAATCTTCTGTGCACACATCGCAGTACCCTATTGCTATTCAGCAACCACCCTAACACCTAGCATGGTGCTCTAGCATGTAGGCACACAGCACCACATAGAGCTGACCCTGCAGCTGTACTGTATACTAATGAGGAAGTCTGAAGGCATATGCTAATTAGCGAAGTGCTCTCTTCCCAGGAGCCAACTCCTGGAAAGCATCTACATGCCATGCGATTCAATAGATGCCTAGCCAGTTCTACTACATCATGGTATTGAACACGGCCAAAAGGCCATGTTGTCTACCTACCCCAAACCATGATATGGGGATCAGGGAGTGGGGGAACACGAGACACCAGGGATTACTATTTACTTAAGTGCCTTCATGGAACCAACATCACTACGGGGATAGGGAATGGGTGGGGAAAAATCGGGTCTATATCACGTTGTCGAACTCTTTAAAGTTTGAATGTCATATGGTCGATATCATATGATCGCACTTTTAAAAGTTTGAACATTTCAATGGAGATCTCCACACAGTGCAGAATGGGAAGATTTCCCTTTTCTGCACTGTAGTGCGATCTCGGAGTTGGTATATTTAAAGAGCAGGGGGTGTGGGAGGTGCAGGAGGGTTTGAGTAGTTTTTTTTCTTTAGTTTATTTTTTTATTACATATTTGAACTTTTAAAAGTTTGATCATATGGTGTCAACCATATGACGTTCGGACATTTAAAAGTTTGATTATGTAATATAGACGCAAAAATCAGTAGACACCAGGGATGACTAATTAACTGCCTTTACGGTACTGGCATCACTATGGGAATCAGTTGATGGAGGTAATCACTAGACTCTAGCGGAGATAACTATTTAAGTATGTGGTGCTGACGTCACTATGGAGATCAGGAGAGTGGGGGTAATCACCAGACACCAGAGACGACTGTTAACTTAAGTGCCTTCATGGCACTGACATCACTACTGGGATCTGTTGGGGGGATCACTAGGCAGCAGGAATACATTATACTTATGTGCCCTAATTGCACCAGCATCTTTATGGGAATTGTGGGTGGAAGGGAACACTAGGCACTGACGGTTCTACAAATTTGACATAACAGCAAATAAACTGTAACTGTTGTAGGGGGAGGAGGGACATATCATCCACCACAGCAACTATAAGTGTGCTATAATGGCACATAAACATTAAGGTGGTCGGTGTGTGAAGGGGGAACCAGTCAGGGGGTCAGATACATGGACTGTGGTGTTTGTGTTTATGTGATTGAATGTTCTCTTGTGTGTGGGGGGTGACTGTTGGAGAGGGGATGCCAGAGCCTACACCAATTGCAGTTTACTACTGAGATGTGCAAATCTACAGTTCAGAGACATGAGGATTAGCTGATCATGAGATCTTATCATATCATGGCTAACGTGTCTAAATCGCCAATTACTGTATCATGGGTGAAGTGCCTTTCTACAGCAGTACAGTTTACACTAGACCCTTTAATGAATTCCCAGGGGAACTTTATTTAAGCCGAATGATTAATATTTAGTAAAATATATATAAATGACACTGCATCATCATCTTCTGAGTTCATACGTGAGACGGGAAGTACAAAATGATACACGCTGGATGGTGTCATAGCAAAATACAAAACAGAAATTTAAATAAATTGTCATTTAAGAATATAACCAAACCATTTTATGTAGTAATCATTCTTTTAATTACTGTATGTGATGTTTACTTAAGAGAATGCTAAATAATTATGAGTTATAAACTTGCATACAAATCAATAAAGTAAAAGCATCATATAGGTACTTGGTCAAAACAGTACATTAAACAGAAATAGTAAGAAAATTCTGGCAAATAAGAGTTCTCACACACACACACACACACACACACACACACACACACACACACACACACACACACACCATGTAACATTAAAAAATTATATACCAGATAATACAGCATTGGCCTTGTTTAGATTTTATTTGTGTTCATCTGTCAGCCTCAGCTAAATAGAAAGTAAAGTTTTGTGACTTGCTTAGGAAGAAGTTATCAGAATTTGGCTTTGCTAGGGTATAAACCTTTACATTTTGAGTTGTAAAGCACGTTCTGTAAGCATAAGGTCACAGTCAGGTTCCACAAACTATGCCCACATATGCATGCATCTATAGTCCCCAACTTCAGTATAAATGCACACACTACCACTAAGACAAATATGTGAACCATCCATCAATCTAGACTAAAGCAAATATATTAACAGTCTATTAAAGGACCTAAAGTGATGACAAATGAATCTATAAGAAATAATAATGCCAAATCTCCCCCAGCTCTGGAGTGTGGGAATCACTGGTGACTTTATGACAATCTCCCAAGCACTGTCACGTAGCTGGCAGCAAATCATCATCACGCTAATAGAAAATAAGAAAACTCTGTGGAAGTGACACTTAGCAGGAATGGCTGACGGGCAGCTTTGCAGTTTTGAGTGACCTGAGAAAGCAAGCGTTTTCTAGTAAAAACATTTGAACCAGCAAGGACCAGTCTCACTGATGAATTTGAGTTCTTTTCTGCAGGGCTGGTTGGATCCCCGAATAATTTCTGTACTTTGAGCAAGCCCTTTTAAAGAGTAAAATTCCATTAAAAACTTGCATGGAATTTACATCTTTTTCTATCAACTGTGGTGATATTGTGGTAAGCCCCGTTATTAATGCGGTTAATATCAAGGGACCTAAAGCAGTTATGGCTGAGAATCCTGCAAAATGGGCAAAAACAAGGCAAGATTCAGTAAGGTCCTGCACGGTGGTGATTGAGCTCAATCTGAGACTTGGGTGCTCAGAAGTACAAATCAAAAGGCCACTGTTACAAAGGCAGCCAAAGAAAAAAAAAAACTCCAGGAATAGTTAATCTTTCATTACCTGCCATATCATGGCGCACACATGTTCTGTATAACTGAGGCACATGGATATATTTCAGCTACCAGCACCTCTTATGGAGATAAATATGCAATGACTTGGGTGCCTAAACTGTGTTTTTCACCATACAAACCTTACACATACACTTTGATGGACTGTTGTAGTCACCCTGACATAATCCATAATGATAGACGCAGTGTTTTCAAATACCTGCACACAGTTAATTTAACATAATTCCATTACTAAAGAATCAGTGTGTGTGTGTGTGTGTGTGTGTGTGTGTGTGTGTGTGTGTGTGTGTGTGTGTGTGTGTGTGTGTGTGTGCACGTGTATCTAAGTAACAGATAATCAACTTTTAGGTCTGAAAACTTCTGAGATGAATACCAAGCATAGTCTGTATTGCACCATCAATACATATCAACTGCTCAAAGTAGGCAGTCATCAGTGTTTGATAGTTTATTCAGTGGATAATTCATTCTAAGTTAAATTAAGTGAAAAATGAAATAGAGAGCATTGTGTTTTCCTCCTTGTATATACACCTAGGTATGTAATGCATTTCATTTAATCAAAACACGTATATTTTTTACTGCTTTCATTAACTTTGTTTATACTACCATCATAATGTTAGTTATACAAACCTTTAAAACCCATTTTGCATCTTGTGCTCTTCAGAGGTAGGAATTAAATGGAATAAGTAGTTCAAAGTGCGTCTACATAGGTTTCTAACCACTTGGCCACTAGTGGTAATTTATGCTTTCCTTACTGGTGATTTAGCCCAGCATGCCTAGTGTGGTACAGTAATAATGTACCAGGAACAGAAATATAGGACATGTGTCTATTTAATGGGTTTAACAAATGAAAATGTATTTAATTAGCAATGCAACTAAAACAGATTGAATAGTGACTGTACAATTTATCTTTTTAAAATGTAAACTCATTATTTAGCCTGCTTTTACTTTTACAGTGGGTAGCTGACAACTCTGTAATGGAAATTTGTATCTCAAAGGTCCAGGTTCAATGATTTCTTTCTTTAAAAATATATTTGTTTTCTGTGTGAAGTCTGCATGTCCTCCCTGTGGTCACGTGGGTTTCCACCGGATGCTCCGGTTTCCTCCCACATCCCAAAGACATGCTATAGGTGGATTGAGACACTTTAAATTAGCCCTAGGCATGAGTGCGTGCATGTGTGTGCCTTCTGTGGAAGGTTGGCTGCCGGGCTGGCAACTCGACACCGTAAAACTCCACTGCCAATCATGACCAACAAGTGATCCGCTGTGGCGACCCCTAACTGGGAAAAGCCGAAAGAAGAAGAAGAATTACCATTTAAGCTACAATTTGGGTTTACATACATTGATAGAAAAGAAAACAAAACAAACCATAGTAAATGTCCAGTTGTTGTCATGCAGTACACATTGATGATTTCTGTTTAACAATTTTATTCACTCCATTACATAAGTTGCTCATTTTCTGCTTTCCTCTAAACCTCAATGTGAAGTTGTTAAATCTCGCCGTTTATTCTCACTGATGGGCTCGTAGCCAATCCTCGGCTCCGACACGGCCGATAGCAAAGCTCAAGGTTTGCCAGTAGTTTGAGACCAAGCCCCTTATCCCACAATGCACTGCTGGAATTACCTCAGATCTAGTTTGCCACGGCAAGAGAGATCTCGGTGATCCAGTCAGCTCGGACCATATTTTGCTTAAATCGCAAGTTTAAAAATTTCTTTCTCCTTCTTTTTGATATATAGTATTCTCTATTTAGTGTGTGTGTGTGCTTCTAGTTAAAATACTATAGTTATAAGTAGGTTAGATTGTAGTAGATAGTGGCCTGTGTTGGCTTAGTTTCTTAGAGTGTTGGTCCTTTTGTTAGCCCTATTTAGATTTAACAAATTTCTTCTTGTTATTAGTATTTAAGCTCTACAGGTTAATTTTGTGGTGTGTTTGTCTCAAACTTTAAACACGTTGGATGAGACGGAAAAGTCTCATCCCAAATTGGAGTTTAAGAAATGTCCAGATTGTGGACAGAAAATGTCCGTCACTGATGGGCATGTCCAATGTGTTTACTGTCTGGGGGCTAAACACCTCCAAGACTCTTGCAGTATTTGCCACTCTTTTTCCTCTAGGGTACTCTTAGAGAGAAGGAGAAAACTAATTGATTGGGGGTTGCTACAGCATACTTTCTCTGAGGCGTTGAGTAGCCAGGAAGGTGCTAGCACTTCTTCAAAATCATCTAAATCTTCAGGAGATTCTAAAGTTACTAGAAGGAAAAAGATTAGAGGGTACAGGGTCATCGGTTCCACAGTCCTCGGAACCGAGTGTCCCTTAGGTTCAGAGCCAGCTCCCAGTCTTGGAGCCGGTCTCTGAGGTTCCCTCATCTCCTCTGCTCCAGTCAGCACCTTCGGTGCATTCCTCGAAGTCTTCAATCAGCCTCTCAGATATGGATATGGATAGTCTAGTTCAGAAGCTTCTATGGGCACCAGGACTTGCTAAATTGTTGTTGGTCCCAACCATTTCGTCGGAGCCGAAGACCATTGAACCGGACTTGACTACAACTCCTTCGAGCTGTACTGGACTTTCAGAGCCAAAGGAGCCCGAACCAATAGTTGTTGAACCTATGGAACCGAGACCCGCACCAGTGTTATCGGTTCCATCTACTCAGACATCTTCAGCGCCGACCGAGGACGCTAGGAGCCGACACTCTCCTGTCGGGTCCGGGAGGATAGTCGGACCAATTTGTTGGTGCCAACTCTTCCTCTCAGGGCTTTGGCTCGGATGAGCTCGGCTCCTACCTCGGGCTTGGAGCCCATGGTTTCAGTGTGGGAGGATCGGACGTTCCCTCTGAATCCGTCTACTCCTTCTCATCAGAGCCATGGTGTTTTTGATGCCATGAGGAGAGTCCTGTCTCTTAAGACATTGTTGGCATCAGTTCGGGCTTCCTTCTCCCCCTCAAGCACCTGTGTTCGCTTTATGTCTACCGGTCCCCCTAAGCGTAGAGACCCTGAGCCTCAAGTAGCCACACAGGGCAGCCCCTGTTCTTCTGAGACCTCCCCAGATCTCCGCATTGAGGAGGCACCCAGGAAGAGACTGTGCAAGAGGAGGCAATTGGACTCCCTACAGGAGTCTTTGACATCCGACACTGACTTGGATGAGTCAGAAGGGTCCCCTCGATCCCCCTCTGAGGATATCGCCTTTGCGGAGATATTAGAGATCCTGAGTCAGAGGGGCGATTGGCAGTCCAAAACCCCTACTGGGGACGAGTCAGTGCTCTTGAAGGCTTTTGGGTCTCAATCTTCTACTTCTTGGATGTCTCCGCCTTACGATGAGCTCATGGAGCTGATCTCTCGTAAGGCATGGGAGTCACTGGAGGCCAGGGAACCTGTCCCTCGGAAGCCAAATAAGTTAATCTCTGCCCCAGTGGACAAAGCCTTTTTGACCAAAGGAGTGCCTGTTGATGCCATGGTGGTAGCTGCAGCCACTAAAAAGGAAGTGTCTGAAACATCCGCATCTATCCATCCTCCTAACATAGATTCTAGAATCATGGATAGATATGGGAAATGCATGTTTAGTTCAGCGACTTTTTCTCTGCGATTGCTGAACTATTTAACTCATTTCATGAGACTACAAAGAGATCTCCTGAAAGAGCTAGGAGATACTCTGCAGGGTATGGTAGCTGCAGGGGTTGCCGAAAAAAGTCAACACGCAGCTCACTACCCTAAACTCGGTTGTGAACTCGTCCATGCATCTCATATCTTATGCAGCTGATGGTTCAAGTAGAGTCGCTAGTTCAGGCATTGCCCTGTGGAGACAAGCCTGGATGCATCTCTATTCCTTTGCGGAGCCCTTTAAGTCTTCCTTTATCAACACCCCATTTGATGGCTCATCACTGTTTGGGCCTAAAGTAAAGGAAACATTAACCAGGTGTGATTAGGAAGGCAAGACCCTATCTGCTGTTGGAGTCCATTTTTCTACCCCTACTTGGCCCTATCCCAAGGGCCCTAAGGGCGGAAAAGTGTGGTTCTGAAAAGAACAGGGAGCCTTTCAGGACACACATGGAGAAACCCCCTTTAGAGGCAGTGGAGGGGGTTATAACAGAAGGCGCCGCCCGTGCGGCAGAGGGGGTCCACAGCAACAGGGTGACAAAGGTCAGTTCTCTGGTCAGCACTACCAGTGCTCCTGAAAGGAGGCCCAGCTGTCCGGCTCTGGAGGCAGTCGGGGGGTCGCTTATCTTTGTACCCAGAAGCCTGGCTAAACATAAAGTCAGATACATGGGTACAAAGCATCATTTCCAGAGGATATTTCATACTGTTCTCTTCCCCTCCCACTCCTGTAAACAGAATCCCAGATGTTCCACCCAGTCTCAGGGAACAAGCAATTGTAGAGGTCCAAAAATTGCTAGAAAAAAGAGTCAACCAACCAGTCCCAGCAGACCAAGTTGGATTCGGAACTTACTCAAGATTCTTTTTGGTACCAAAGAAAACAGGGGACTAGAGACCTATTTTGGACCTCAGCAGACAAAACCAATTCATAAAGAAAGAGAAGTTCCGAATGATCACGCTTCAGTCCATTCTTCCCCTCCTAGGGAAAGGCGATTGGATGTGCTCCATAGATCTCAAGGATGTGTACTATCCCATAAAGATGAACAGACGCTCCAGGGATCACCTGCGTTTCCAGCTGGGAGCTAATCATTACCAGTTTCGAGCCCTGTCCTTTGGTCTCACTACAGCCCCCAGAGTGTTCACCAAATGCATGGCAGTGGTCATGGCTCACCTGAGGCATCTAGGATTCCAGGTGTTTCCATACCTAGACGACTGGCTCCTCACCTCTACCACCAGGCATCAATTGACTAAGGCAACACAATATACTCTGACACTCTGCCATCAATTAGGCATTACAGTCAACTTCAAAAAGTCTGCCTTATCGCCATCGCAGCATACCGTTTTTATAGGAGCAGAGTTAGATACCTCAACCACCACTCTACATTTTCCAATCGAAAGAGTCTCACTTCTTCACCAACATGTCAACTCACTGGTGTCAAAGAACAAAGCTACAGCAGCAGAGGTCTTGAAGGTGCTAGGTTTGATGGCAGCAGCAATCCTGGCTGTACCACTCGCAAGGATGCATTAGCGAATCCTTCAATGGCTCCTCTTCGCTCAGTGATCTTACCAAAAGCTACCTATGCACCACATGATTCTTATCACAGATTCTTGCAAGAGAGACCTTCGATGGTGGTTGACGTCTCTTCATGTCACAATCAGAAGACCCTTTGTCCCCCCCCCCCCCAGTAATCACTGTGACCACGGACGCATCCCTGATAGGGTGGGGGGGAGGGGTCTTTTCAGGGAAAGACTGCCCAAGGCACATGGACGGATCAAGAGTCACATCTGCATATCAATATTCTGGTGTTGAGAGCGGTACTTCTGGCATTGCAGTACTTTCAGGACTCTCTTCCTCTAGGGACAATTGCAATTCAGACGGACAACATGTCAGTGGTCTGGTACTTGAACAAACAAGGTGGAACCAAGTCTTACCCCCTTTTTCAAGAAGCCCCCAGGGTATGGCAATGGGCTGTGTCATCCCACCATTTTCTGATAGCAATGCACATCCCGGGGAAATCCAACGTGATAGCGGACAAGCTGAGCAGGGCAATACTGTTGCCTCATGAGTGGTCTCTCAACCAATGAGTTGCGGATTTGATTTTCCGCAAATGGGACCAGCCTTGCTGCGACCTCTTTGCCAGTCACATCAATACCAAATGCAGAAGCTACTTTTCCCTAATACCACCTTCAGGACATTCCCCGAGAGATGCACTTGTACACAATTGGCCTCCGGGCCTCCTATATGCATTCCCACCTATTCCATTGATGCCCAAAGTTTTACAGAAAGCAAAATCACTGGGAAGGATGGACAGTTATCCTCATAGCCCCCTACTGGCCTCGACAGATTTGGTTCCCCTTCCTTTACCATCATCTGTTGGAGGATCCATGGATCCTGGACCCAGTTCCGGACCTTCTGACACACCCGTCAGGGGACCTCCATCCTTCACTGCAGTCCCTAAAGCTGACTGCTTGGCTAATCCACTTCCCCTAATTGCCAGGCTTCATTCACTCTCAGATGATACAAGACAAATCCTTTTGTCTTCTCACAAGCCATCCACCAGGAAACTATACCGCAGTAAGTGGAACAGGTTTTCAATTTGGGCCACTATACAGAAAATCAACCCTTTCCGAGCTCCTATATCATCTATTTTAGATTTTTTGACAAAGATTTTTAAGGAAGGATCAGCAGCTGCCACAGTTCAAGTCCAATTAGCCGCCATATCAAATTTCCACCTTAGATTCGATGGGTTGAATGTTATCTAATGTTATAAGTTATCTAAGGCTTTTCTTAAAGGTGCTTTTCACATGAGACCTCCTGTCAAAATCCCTTATTCTCCCTGGAATTTGAATTTTATGCTGTCTCAAATAATCCCCCCCCCCCTTCGAACCAGCATCTTCTTGTGATCTCAAATATTTGTCCTGGAACACCATATTTCTAGTAGCCATTACTTCTGCCCGCAGAGTGTCAGAACTTCAAGCATTATCTATCAGACCTCCTTACATGATTTTCCATGCTGATAGAGTATCTCTCAGAACAAACCCCTCATTTTTTGCTTAAAGTCTGTTCTGAATCCATTATTAATCAGGTCATTGAGTTGCCATTCTTTTTTCCCAACCATTCTAACAAACTGGAATACATGCTGCACAAACTTGATGTACACAGACAGCTCAGATTTTATCTTGCTAGAACTAAGGATATTAGAAAATCAGATCAACTTTTAGTATCCTTTTCGGAGGCCAGAAAAGGTAATCCAGTGGCTAAAACAACCCTATCTAAATGGTTATCAGATTGTATATCCTTTGTTTATGCGAATGCAAACATGCCATTGGCACACAAACCTAAGGCTCATTCTACCAGAGCCATTTCTACATCTTCTGCCTTTCAAGCTAAATTGCCCCTTGACAATATTTGTGCTGCAGCCACTTGGTCTAAGCCTCATACCTTTATCACGCATTACAAATTAGATAAGGCTTCCAGGGACAGGTCTTCCTTTGGTTCCACTGTACTGAAAAACGTACTTCCATGAGCCACCCAAGATTGAGGGTGCTAGGGACGCTACCCATCAATGAGAATAAATGACGAGATTTAACAACTTCACATAAAGAAGTTATGTACTCACCATAACGTTCCATGTGAGTTGTTTATCTTGCCTTTATTCTCATGTCCCTACCTCTTTCCCCCTCCTGGCTGACAGTTGATTTAGAGGCTAGTACCATCCTGGTTATTCAATACTTCTTCTTCCCCTCTGGGAAGTGCTTCCTTATAGAAAAAGAAAAAAAAGGTATATATACTCGCAGCAAACAAGATCTGAGGTAATTTCAGCAGTGCATGGTGGGATAAGGGGCTTAGTCTCCAGCTACTGGCAAACCTTAACTTTACTGGCAAACCTTAACTTTACTATCAGCCGTGTCGGAGCCGAGGATCGGCTCTGAACCCATCAGTGAGAATAAAGGAGAGATAAACAACTCACATGGTACGTTATGGTGAGTACATAACTTATTTTTCTCTTCCTGAACTTTATTCTACTTGTGTTGTTTCTACAAACTCTAATTTGCTCCTTCCTTTTTTCAAAGTATCCCATTTATAGTTTTTTATCTCCTTTACAATATCAAGAACTTTATATTGGGAAAAGCTTGATTTCCATTTTCGAGTAATTTCATTTTTGACAGCCAATAGCATTAAACTTAGTATAACTAGGCAGTTCAGATCCTGTATCTCAGCTCAAAAGAATCATTTTCGAAGATACAACCATTTATTCCCCAGCAATTTTGTGAAATTCTCTAGGGAATTTTTAAACTTGACCAACTGATTTCATTCCCAAAAACATGCTGTCAATTACTTCTGTTTTTCCCTCAACTCTGCAATGATTTGCTATGGAGCTGAGGAAAAAAATCATCTGAAATCTACTTAGGGTGTAACAATACCTATCCAAACACTTCCATGCAAAAATAATAAAGCTTATGTTCTTGTATATTTGGATGTGTTATAAATTTCTTCCCATTATTCCTTTGTAAATCGTGTTTCCAGTCCCTTTTCCTAATATTTTCTAATATCCTTTGATTGATTCTTATAGTTATTGGGCAATATTTTGTGTGTCATACTAATAATCCCTTTTTAACAGCTTCTATTCTAGACTCAAATAAAAACTTGACCAGAGCTGGTCTTTCACCTAGCACTCCCCTGTCCCTTGTTGTTTGCCTAAACGCTGTTTCAGTCCATGATAAGGAAGGTAGTCCCAAGCTTACTGTTCAAACTTCTGCTTAGCCTCATCCCACTCTGTTACATTTCCCTTCCTGAGTTATTTGCTTCCAATACCTTGGTTCCTTTGCTATTTTTTTCCAGTAAATACTATTTACTTCTTGCCTATTTTGTATACCCCTACGTGCCGACATTAGTAACCTAGCTTCCATTTGAAACAAGTTACGTTGAGTGACATGATGTCATTCTGAAGATGACAAATATCCTCTTTGCCGAACAGGCAAAGAGTTGGCAGCCTCAGACAATCAAATCGACACACATGTGAGCATACCAATAAGCAATGTAACCAACACAGAATTTGCCTGCGTCCCCAACATACGTCCATATGTACATACAAACATACATGCATAAATAAATTATGTAAGGATTATATTATATTTTATTATATATTATATTTTATTTATTTTATATATTATATATTTTATTTTATTATATTATTTATATATTTTTATATAAAAATATTAAGTAAGGATTATGACTAGGAGCTAAGTACAAGAGACAAAGTATGACTAATTGTGAGGGACATAGTATAACTACACATAGGTAGTCCGACTAAACTTAGGAACTTGGTTGCTATGATCTTAATATCGAATGCCTTTGAGATTGTACAATATTAAAACAAACAGTTGCATGGAGTAAAACCACTGATTTCGTACTTTGAGAGCAACACTACCCATTACACTAGTGAGCAGTTTAGAAAACTGTTTTGCAAGTATGCTTGTTGAACTACTGCCACATATGCTGTGTAGCACTACCATGTATAATTACATGTTATTTCCCATTTCCTGAAGCTGACAAATCTTTCCCTATTAGGCAGAAAATTATATTCAACAACTTTAGAATGACATTATGTCTTTGAGGTTTCCTGGTTTAACTAGTTGTTGGGAAGCCACAGACATCACTACAGGTAAAATCGCATTCGCCATTCCCAAACTGGCTTAATTTTTAGAATATTTTCTGCTACTTTATGAATGTAAAATTCTATATGATTGTTATTCTCTTTAAGGTCTTGCATCCAAAATCCAGGTCTCCCCCTCTCTCCAGCACCCCTCTATTTCATTATTCTTTTGCACTTTGACTTATTACCTTCTGTTTGAGATATATATAACAGCCTTAATTACATACCCCTTCAAATTAGATAACCATAATCGACCTTGTTCATTAACTTTTGTCCCACTTACTGTCATAAATATCAATCACCAGCCACAACTTTTCTTTTGCCTGTGAAAAGTATGCCTGACCTGTATATAAAACTAAGGAGACTTAAAACATTTCCATTGCTTGTATCTTGACATCCACTTTTTGTATTATGTTTTGTTTCTTCCACATATCCTTAGCTGCTATAACATAATCTGTTTTAATCTGTACACGTAAATGCTTTATCTTATCATGTCCCCTTAGGTACTAATATCACTGAACCAATTCATGTGTGGGTACACAGTTTACCACTACTGGCTTTGTTTTATCTTCAAATATTTAACATTCCAAAATTACTTGAAACAGTCTCAGCATGCTTCCCAGCACTGAAATATCCTTTTTATGAATAATCTCATCCATATATAAGGCTAACTTTTCTTGAGTACGTCATGAGTTATATCTTTGAATTTGTGAAACCCTTAGTTTCTTTTCAAACAGATCTAAATATAAAGTAAAGAACAGTGGGGAAAGAGGACATTCCCTGCCTGGTTCCTCTGTTTAAACTGTTATGTAAGAGAGGAACTCTCTCAGTTTAATTCTTCCCTCAGACCCTTCATCTATCCTTCATACTAATTCTATTATTGTATCAGGGAATGTAAATGCTACCATTGCCCTACTCATAAAATCCAGCTGACTCATCAGATGCTTTCACTGCATCAAAATCCACCAACAGCAGCAGCATTTTCTTAAACTCTGCCTCCTCTTGATCATCATTGCTGTACTAATATTGTCAAATATTTGTCTCCCCTCCACGAAACCTCACTGATCCATGTCTGTCAGCTTTGGTAGTACTGTTGCCATTCTCTTAGCTAGTATAGCCATAAAGACTTTATAATCATCATTTAAAATTGAAACGTGTCTATATGGATCTGAAGGGTATTTACCCTCTTGGGTAATACTGTCACCACAGCTTTCATTTAAGATGGCTGTGCCACACTCCTTTTAGAATGCTGATTTGTTGTCATTTTCATTTCTTCCTCATCTGATAGATTGGATGTGAGAATTGGATCCGACTCAGCCGCTTCCTCTTGAGCATAGGATCCTAGAACTCTCAAGCTCCTCCTTTTATAAATAATGCCTTTTTTGTACTCCGAGTACTCTTTCCTACCTTCTCTCTCTTTCTTATAGTTAAAAAAGATATCATCATTTAACATTAGCTACTGTCACTTATTATTGTTATTCTCTCTTGTTAGTGCTTTAAATACTTTTTCTGTTTTTGTTCCAAGATATAAGAGAAAACTTTGGGTTTCAAAAAGTGTGTTTCCTGTGTCATAAGATCCCAGAGTCTAACACCAGCATAGAGTGTGTCTACTGTTTGGGTCCTTCACACGTAGACACAGATTGTGATATATGTGATGGATTTAATTTTTGGGTCCTTATTGATCAGGAAAACAAATTCTGGGAGGTCTTCTTCCAGTCACGACTTCTCCTTCAGTTGCTGGGGCTCAAACCCCTAAGTCGTCTGACAAATCAAAAAGTGATTATTTATTCAAGGAGACTTGTAAAAGGTCTCCTGATCACCCTTCTACTTTGACTTTGGATCCTTCATCGGAGCCTTCAACCAAAGTTTTGAAAAGATGAATCTGTCCATACCAGATCTGTCTCTCTGGAATGAAAGATCCCCTCAGATCCATACTCCCACTCTGACACTGAAGCCTATTTCTTCCAGGTTTCACTCTTTTCTTAAGCAGTCTCCCAGGAGGCATTCTAGACCCCCTTCTTACAGCCTCATCTCTTCGATCCTGCAAGAGTCTGTCCGAGACAGATGTGGACAGAATGATGAGAAAATTCCTCAGGATACAGATACACATGGGAGTCCTTTTGGCTCCTACCCCTTTGGGGCCTGAGAGCCTACCTTGAACCACACCACCCTTGATTTCTCCTTCTCCCATCTGTCCTTCCATCTTAGAGCCATCTGAACTGAAATCCTTAGGGGTGTCTTCTTTGGATCCAAAAATTCTTGTTTATTTGACTCTGATAATATGTCTGAGTTGACTGGCACTGAGCATCTTGGAGCCAGATGATTCTGAGATCCGAAGAGTTGGCACTGTCACTGGGGCATTGGAGTCAACTCCAAAGATTTCAGAGCCATCTCTTCTCCTTGGAGCCACAGCATTAGACAGTTGGGGTCTGATTTCCTCCTCGGGAGGAGTGCTGATGGGGCTGCAGGGGCCAACATTCCAAGAAAGTTCAATTTAATATTTGTTGACTTCTGCATCTCCTATGTGCACTGTGTTCAAGGTGGTGGAGAGGGTTTTCTCTATGCCCAGAGAACAGGCACCCCTGCCCTCTTCAGATCAGACATCTTTACTTCATTCTGTTTTGTGTCCTGAACCTCAAGTCATCTCTTCCACTGTGACAGCCTACCCAACTAAGCCTTCAGGGCATTATTATATCTTCTGGTACTTGCCTGGGGCATCCCACTAAGGAAGTATTTCAAAAGAGAATGTGCAAAATGATTCACTTAGACTCCCCACAGGAATCTGTCACTGAGGACAATGATTTTGATGAGGGGGAGGGATTGCCTAGAGCACCACCTTATGATGTTTCCTTTGGAGACATTCTTGAGCTTCTTAAACAAAGAGGTGGCTGGTCGTCTGACATCCCTTCCCAAGAGGAATCAGTGTTTCTGGAGGCTTTCTGGTCTGGCCTTTCTAATTCCTGGGTGACTCCCACAGCCAATGAGCTTGTTGACCTGGTCTCTCTGTGGGGGTGGAAGGAATTAGATATCATTGAGTCAATACCTAAGAGACCAGATAACATTCTTGCAATTTCTAAAAAAACTTACACATTGGAGTAAGGGAGTACTCGTTGATGCCATGGTCATTGTTTTTTTTTTTAAGAAAGGGAACTGTAATACTAAACAGGTGATATATTTAGCTAAGTGCAATACCTGTGCTGCCTTTTGTATAGGGAAAACCTATAAAGCTTTTAAAAACAGGTTATACGAACATCTTTATAATATAAGGAGAAAGGATAAAAATAGTGCTCTATATAGACATATAGAAGTTAACCCCACTTGCTCTGCTTTCAGGTTTGGCATTATGGAAATAGTCATATCACAGCCCAGGGGGTGAAATATAAAAGCTATTTTGAAAGAGAGAGAGGTGAGATGGCAGTTGCTGCTAAATGCAACATGTACCCCTGGTATTAATGATAATATTACTATTACACCTGTGCTGGAATTAAGACAGTAGTAGATATAATAATATGTATATGAGTATAGCATTGTCATAAATATGTCACACTATTATATATGTATTATGTATAGGTAAAGTTTCAGCTTGTCACTTGAACATCTTATAGTATGTTTAACAAAAAAATACATGTTTTTGGTATTAGATTTTTAATATTTTTTGTGAATAACAACAGTTATTTACATAGTTTATATCAGTGTTTTATATGTATAGTTTTTTAGAACTGGGACTCATATATGGTAGTCTGTTACTGTTGCTTTAAGCTAATGAAGTAAGTTGCTGTTAATTAATTGGCTTGAAAATGGTATAAATGTCAGTGAGGATGGTTTTTAATTAATTCTGAAGAAGTCTATGGTGCAGTAGATGAAAGTGCTAAATCTTATGGAGTTCTTGATGTGATTAAAAGACTGTTCATTTTTAAAATACACTGAATGGACTGCTGTGGCTTTTGGAGTGCTTGGGAATCCTGTGCCTGGTGTTTTCCCTAGTACTATTTACTACTATTTTTTTCCTATAAAAAACACTATTAATAATAAATTCTTTCTCCCATGCTACCATAAAAATATTTGCATAACTGGGTGCCATAGCTGCACCCATGGCTACCCCATTTACTTGCTGAAAGAAACAACCTTTAAATTCAATAAAATTATAAGATAAAATCACATCAAGCAGCTCTAAAATATGTGTAACCATTTCATTAATAAAAAGCTTTGAACTAAACAGCTCCATTTCAGCATATTCCATACCACTGTCATTGGGTATCATAGTATACAATGACAATATCCATGGTTACCAAACAGTCAGAGTCCGATACAGCAATCCCTTTGATAACATTCCTAAAAGCAAAGGTATTACAAATGAATGTTGCACTTTTTTCTACTACTTTTTGTAACTGTCATCTCATGTCATTTACACCTGCATGGACTATGATGGAATCATATTGGTACCCGTGGTGTAATGAGTTCAAGTGTGTGTGTGTGATTTGGTGGTTCCTGACTCTAGATGAGTCAAATGGCTATCTCCTCCTTGTTCAGCCTAGTAGAGGGAGACTGTGTTGTAAAGCTGTATCTCAAGCTGTAAAGCTATATCACAAGCTAACTTGGCTACTCTGCAAAGGGGCTACAACCTGGTTCCCTCTTGCTTTTTGATGTACCACATGACTGTGGTATTGTCTGTAACTGCTTGAAGAGGTCCAAAGCAGGTTCAGAGTGTTGAATGCCTATATTAGGGCAAACATCTCCTTGATATTTATATGCTTGCATCTGTCCTTGGAATCCCACTCCCCACTGTGCTTTTATCCCTCCTGAAACTGCTCCCCAAGCAAGTCTGAAGAGTCTGTGGTGAATGACTGCTTTGGAGCATGGAGGGAGAAGGAAAGATTTGTCACCCAAGACAGAGACATTCCTGACACTTTGAAATACACTCTGTAGAGATAATCAAGTCATCTAAATATGGATAAATGTGGATTTCCAGTAGGCTGCAATGCACTATAACTTGACCTAGACAGTTTGTGAGCACTCTTAGTGCATGGATTGTCCAAAAGGTAAGGCAGAGAACTGACAATGTTATCCAGACACACAAATCTTTAAGAGACGTCTGAAGTCTGGATGAATAGGGATGTGGTGATAAGCATCTCTTAAGTCTGGTGTTACCAGGAAACTTGAATGAGGAAGAAGAGGGGACAGGTTGTGAAGTGACATCATTTTGAATATGGTGTCTGTCACAAATAGGTTTAGGAAAAAAAGATCCATAATAGGTTTCCAAGAATTTTATTTCTATGGCATGAGGAAAATCCTTGAATAAAAATCCTTCCCCACTTAATGGTTCTATGACTCCTTTGGACAGCCTGTTATGAATAACCACTGTAAACAAGAGTCTGATCTGGAAGATGAGGCGTGACCCCCTAGGAAGGAAGAGTTTCCTGCCACTGCCATCTGTAACCTTCATGAACAATTTTCAGAATCCATTTGTCTCAAACTATGTTGCCAAAGAGGAAAAATGGATTCAGAATTTCAGGAAGAAAAAAGTAAGATGTTAAGTTGTCTATCTCGCCTTCATTCTTGCTGGATGGGTTCGGAGCCGACCTCGGCTCCGACTCGGCCACTCTAAAAACTCGAGAGTTGGTTCCACCGGCTCGAGGCTCCCCTTATATCCCACAATGCTAGGCGTGAGTTACCTCAGATCTCGTTTGCCGCTACAGCGATCGAGGTGTTGGTTTTCTACCGGTTCTTGGTAAGTGACTTTTCTTGTAAACTTAGTGTATTAAAACCCCTTTAATTTTAATATTTATACTTATTTCCCTTAGTTTAGAGGAATTCTTATCCCCTTTCTTGAAAATTCCTGTTTTTTTCCCACAATTACTTTAAGTTCTTCCCTTGGGCCTACAGGCCTTTTTTCTTTCCCTAGTGGAGTGTGTGTGTTATATTTTCTTAATTTAAAAAACCTAGCTAGTTGTTTTATTTTAAGTTAAATTAGACAGGGTGTAATCAGTGTGTTTGTGACTGTGTGTGTGATTACACCTTTTGAGATGTCTAAAGAAGCAAAGGTCTCCGGATTCAAGAAGTGTGATGCGTGCTGTCAGAAAATGTCTCTGACAGACGCTCACACTTCTTGTGTCTACTGTCTGGGACCTTTGCACCTGCAGGACTCCTGTGCTGTTTGCCATGGCTTCAGCCCCAGGGTCCTGCAGGAAAGAAAAAATAAGTTAATTTTAAGGGGCTTACTCAAGCCAGAGGATTCCCTTTCTGTGTCTACAGGGAAGCCCTCTAAGGCATCTAGGTCTTTGGCTCCGACAACTGAGCCGAGACCTAAGGTTTCGAAACCTCTGCCTACATCGGCTCCGGCTGGAGCCGATGAGTCTCAGTCCACAGTTTCTGTGGTTCCCTCAGCTCCGGCTGGAGCCGAGGTATTAGAAATTCCCGTGTTGGCTCCGACCAGACCTTCGGAGCCGACAACTAGGAAGAGGTCCAGGTCACCATCCCTTGGCTCCGTTCATTCAGCTCCAGGATCTCCCCTGCTGTCTGAACGGAGCCAAAGATCTCACTCCTCTAGGTCATCGAGGCTGTCGGATCATGACCTTCAGAGGGTAGTGAGTCGACTTCTTAAGTCCGAGGCACTGGCCCAGATGCTTCAGAGCCCGACTCATCAGTCGATGCCTGCCCCTGTCCATCAATATATTCCTCCTTCGACTCTCTTGAGCTCGGAGCCGGGTCGCGTCGGAACCGAGACTGTGTTAGCGTCGGAGCCGATACAATTGTCTTCGGCTCCGTCGGCTCCGATTTCTTCCTTGGAAGAATCTCGGCGCCGGACTTCCCTCGTCGGCTCCGAGGGTGAGTGGCATCGCACCCTTGTCCGACCCCCTCTCCCTCTCGGTGCTTCGGCGCTGGTGAGTTCGGCTCCGACAACGGCCTCGGAGCCATCACTGTCGGTGCCGAGGGAGGTTCTTAGCTTCTCGGAGTGGGGACCTCTGGCTTTGCCTGACAGGCGTGCATTCGAGGTCATGCGGAGTGTGTTAGAGCCTGGCTCTACTCCACAGTCGGCTCCGTCCGCCCCTCCCTCTACGGTGCCTCAGGTCAAGTCGACTCACTCCCTCATCCTGGACCGCAGAGAGCCAGCTCCTCAGGAACCCCCTGTGGGGATTTCATCCTCTTCCGAGGCCTCTCCTGATTTGGCAGAAGAGCCCCCTCGGAAGAGGAAGTGTAAGAGGAAACACATTGACTCACCTGAGTCCATCACATCTGACACAGATTTAGATGATTCCGAGGGTTCCCCCCGTTCCCCTTCTGAAGATGTCTCATTTGCAGACATTCTAGAGATCCTGAAGCAGAGGGGAAATTGGCCAGCCCTCAACCCTTCGGAGGATGAATCTGTGTATCTTGAGGCGTTTGGCTCTCGCCCTTCCACCTCCTGGGTGTCCCCCCCCTTTGACCCCCTCATGCAGGTGGTTGCTAAGAAGGCATGGACGGCTCCTGATTCAGTGGACCCCACTCCCAGGAGACCCTCCAAATTCATAACGGCACCAGCAGACAAACAGTTCTTGACAAAAGGAGTCTCTGTGGATGCTATGGTGGTAGCTGCTGCCACTAAGAAGGAGCTAGCTGATCCTTCAGTACCCGTCCATCCACCTAACAAGGAATCTAGGTCCATGGACAGGTACGGGAAGCGGATGTTCTCGTCAGCGACATTTACCATGCGTTCGCTGAACTACCTATGCCATTTTACTCGTCTTCAAAGAGACTTGATCAAAGAAGCGAGTGAAATGTTAAAGGATCCTACAGCTGCGGGTTTTCAAGATAAGATGAACACGCAGCTGGCTACCCTTAACTCCATAACCAACTCCTCCATGCGCCTTCTTTCTTACGTGGCTGATGGAGCGAGTAGGGCCGCGGGGACAGGTGTGGCCTTACGTAGGCATGCCTAGATGCGGCTATGCAATTTTGCGGACCCCTTCAAGACGTCTTTCACTAACTCCCCATTTGATGGATCATCTCTCTTTGGTCCTCAAGTGAAAGAAACCTTGACTAGGTGTGAAACTGATGGCAAGACCCTTTCTGCCGTCGGAGTCCGTTTTTCTACTCCTTCTAGGCCTTACCCCAAAGGCCAGAAAGGTGGAAAGATGTGGTTCCGTAAACAATCTCAAGGGACTTCGCCTGACGCACAGAGTCGTTTCCCCGCCAGAGGCAGAGGCGGGAATAACAATGGTAGACGTCGCCCTAGGGGCAGGGGGGGTCTGCAGAACCAGGGCAATCGGGAAGCCTTCTCTGACAAGCCCTTTCAGCATCCCTGAGGTGTTGCCCGACTGCCCACCTTCGGAGGCAGTCGGGGGAAGATTGTCACTGTACCCAGAAGCCTGGCTATCCCTGACTCAAGACACATGGGTACAGTCCATCATTTCCGAAGGCTAGTCTATCCCCTTTCTTCGCATTCCAAACCAATCAAAAAAATCCCTTCCAGATGTTCCACCCGCTCAAAGGGATTTAGCGGTTTTGGAAATTTCAAAACTGCTTGCAAAAAGAGCAATTCAGCCAGTTCCAGCAGACCAGCAAGGATCCGGAATCTACTCAAGGTTCTTTTTAGTTCCAAAGAAAACAGGGGACTGGAGACCAATTTTGGATCTCAGTATCTTGAACAGATCAGTCAAGAAAACAAGATTTCGGATGGTCACGCTGCAATCCATCCTTCCCCTTTTGAGCAAAGGAAACTGGATGTGCTCTATAGACCTTCAGGATGCGTACTATCACATAAAAATGAACAGACGCTCCAGAAGATTCCTCCGCTTCAGGCTGGGAACCAGTCATTTTCAGTTCAGGGCCCTGCCCTTTGGTCTCACCACTGCCCCCCGGGTGTTTACCAAATGCATGGCAGTGGTAGCTTCTCACCTGAGGCGACAAGGATTCCAGGTGTTTCCATATTTGGACGACTGGCTCCTCACAGCTCCCACCAAGCATCTCCTTCTGGTGGCCAGAGATTACACCTTTCGCATTTGTCAAAAGTTAGGCATTTCAATAAATTGCGAAAAGTCTGTTTTGTCGCCTTGTCGTGCTATTACTTTCATAGGCGCAAATCTGGACACAGTGGACATGTCGGAGACTAACACATCAGAGAATAGCAGACATTCACAAACTGGTCTCACTCCTTTTCATCAACAACAGAATCAAAGCCAGGTTAGTTCTGAAGGTGTTGGGAATTATGGCGGCCATACCTCTGCTTCCGTTAGCCAGATTCCACATGCGGATCCTTCAATGGATGCTCTTCACACAATGGTCATACCAGCAACTTCCAATGTCTCACACCATTATGATCACGCAGGCGTGCAGAAATCATCTCATGTGGTGGATGTCTTCCCCTCAGCTCTTGTTGGGAAGACCCTTTGTTCCACCCCCTCCGGTTGCTACTCTGACAACGGATGCCTCCCTGATCGGGTGGGGGGGGCATTATCAGGGCAGGATGGTCCAGGGCACATGGCAACCAAACGAATGCCACTTGCACATAAATGTTCTAGAGATGAGAGCAGTGCTTTTAGCGTTGCAAGCCCTTCAAGACTCTCTTCCCTTGGGAACGATTGCAATCCAGACAGACAATATGTCTGTAGTGTGGTACATCAACAAGGAAGGCGGAACCAGGTCATACCCCCTGTGTCGAGAAGCACTCAGACTGTGGCAATGGGCGATTTCTTCTCAGCGATTTCTGATAGCAACGCACATCCCCGGGAAGTCCAATCAAATTGCGGACAAGTTGAGCAGAGCTATTCTCATGCCTCACGAGTGGTCTCTGAAAGACTGTTGTGAGAGAAATTTTCCTCAAGTGGGGTCAGCCTTGCTGCGATCTTTTTGCTACTCCCCAAAACAGCAAGTGCAAAGAATTTTTCACTCTATTCCCTTTACCAGGCCAACCCAGCAGAGACGCTCTAGTCCAAGTTTGGCCCCGGGGACTTCTGTATGCATTTCCTCCCTTCCCACTAATCTCTCAAGTGATACAGAAAGCTATCGTTCAGAAGGCCTCATTGATCCTCATTGCTCCTTACTGGCCTCGACAGGTGTGGTTCCCCTTTCTACATCAATTTCTATTGGAGCGACCGTGGCATCTGGACCTAGTTCCAGATCTGTTGATCCATCAGTCGGGTCAGTTACATCGCTCCCTCCCCTCTCTGAACCTCACTGCTTGGTTCCTCCAGTTCCAACCTTAGCCAGGCTTCCTCAATTATCTCACTCCGTTCGAGATATTTTGATAGCTTCCCATAAATCTTCCACTCGGAAGATTTATTTGAGTAAGTGGAAACGCTTCACTTATTGGGCTCAAGGAAAGGACATAGATCCTTTCACTGCTTCCATCCAAATAGTCCTTGATTTTCTAGCTGAACTCTTCCATGCAGGTTCATCTCCTTCTACTCTTAAAGTTCAATTGGCAGCTATTTCTAACTTTCATGTAGGTATTTCTGAGTCTGCCTTAATGTCCCACAAGCTTTGCAAAGCCTTTTTGAAAGGAGTTTTTCTTCTCAGACCTCCTATAAGAAATCCTCCTTCTCCTTGGGACCTAAATTTAGTTCTTACTTCTTTGATTCTTCCCCCTTTCGAACCTGCAGCCTCCTGTTCTTTAAAATTGCTATCATGGAAGACTCTCTTTCTGGTAGCTATTACTTCAGCTAGAAGAGTTTCAGAACTTCAAGCACTCAGCTGTCGACCTCCTTATATATTGTTTCATAAGGACAGGGTATCCTTACGAACAAACCCGTCCTTTTTGCCTAAGGTAGTCTCGACATCAAATCTAAATCAAAGCATTGACCTCCCTGTCTTTTTCCAGAATATTCCAATAGGTCTGAACAAAAATTACACTGGCTAGATGTTCATCGTCAGTTGAGGTACTATTTGGATAGAACGAAACAATTCAGAAAATCTGACCAGCTGTTTGTCTCCTATGCAGAAGGCAGAAAGGGACTTTCAGTTTCAAAGGTATCATTATCTAGATGGCTAACATCTCTGATTTCCCTTGTATATGAAATTAGACACCAAAAGCTGCCTGATAAACCTAAGGCCCATTCCACCAGAGCTTTGGCTACTTCTTTAGCCTTCCAAGACAGACTGCCTATTGACACCATTTGTGCAGCGGCTACCTGGGCTACTCCTCACACTTTCATTTCTCATTATAAGTTGGATTTAGCTTCTAGGCATAGAGCTAACTTTGGTTCCACTGTTCTCCGGAGTCTGTTCCGTTAGGCCACCCGGGACAAGGTGCTAGGGATGCGGTCCCATCCAGCAAGAATGAAGGCGAGATAGACAACTTAACATATAGAAGTTATGTTCTTACCATAACGTTCCATGTTAGTTGTCTTCTTCTCGCCTTCTTCTTGCGTCCCACCCTCCTGCCCCCTGGCCTGGACAGACCTAGAGGAGTTGTGATTGTGACCTCTCTTTCTACCACCTCTGTACTTGGGTATATGCTCTGCTGTGCATATTTCCTGGATCAGGATGTAGGTCACCCTTCCTTTTTCCTTTATTTATAGAGGTGGACTTTGCTACTAATTATTCCATTACTACTATAGGCTGGGCCTAGCTTACAAACGAGATCTGAGGTAACTCACGCCTAGCATTGTGGGATATAAGGGGAGCCTCGAGCCGGTGGAACCAACTCTCGAGCTTTTAGAGTGGCCGAGTCGGAGCCGAGGTCGGCTCCGAACCCATCCAGCAAGAAGAAGGCGAGAAGAAGACAACTAACATGGAACGTTATGGTAAGAACATAACTTCTATTTTATCACTGCTGCAGTAGTCTTAAATATATGGGTTATATCTTGCCAAGGATACAGTAACCAGACAGCTTCCAAAACTTTAGGGCACCTTCCAATCACCCAAACTGTCAAGCAGCTCAAGCTGAGCTAACGAAAAGAAATGTTTGGGCATGAATCCCTTCAGAGATTTACTGTCACTGAAGAGTATGCTTCTCTGAGGCTTTTGAGGATGATAGACATTATGTGCTTTCCTTTGCTGTGCAAATAATTTCCCTTTGGAGAAAAAAAAAACTTCCATTTTCTATATTGATTTTTTTATTACTTTCCTGTTAAGGAAAGTTACTTTAAAGCTAGAAGTCTTTTGTTTTAATGGACTGTTTTGTGATTGTAACATACTTAAGTGTAGCACTTGTTTTTTCCTGTCAGTTTAAAAGTAGTGTAATATAACTGACAACATTTTTCTCTGGAGAAATTCTGTTTATTTTTCATTTGTGGAGCTGACATAGTATTTTAAAATGTGTTTTTTTTTTCCAGTCAAAAAAGTAACTTTTGTGGACTGGTAGTGTTTACCAGCAATTCCTGCTGGTCTTCCTCAGGAAAGTGGTATCATTTTTGGCTTGACCATGGAACAGACTACCGGTCCCATGGTCAGTCCTTCTTCCAACCACAAAAAATTAAGCAAACAGCCTTTGCACACAGCAGACTAGTGTTTTCCCTCAGCTGCAGTGGGTGACTGCTATGGCCATTTGATGTACCTCAAACCACTTCATCTTTTAGCCAAGATCCTTCTGGTGTAGCACCTACAGCCACTATGGACTGTGGGTTGACCATGTCCTTTGTGGCAGTCGGGGTTTCCTCAGTGGGCAAAGAAAAGCCACTCTGTTTGGTCCTGGAAGAAGGAACAGTAAAGGTTTCCTGTTGTGTCAGCATGCTGTGCCCATCCTGAAGGAGCTGCTACCATTAGTAACATGGTTGGCCCCATTTTTCCTGTCAAAAAGAAACAAAAAAACAAGCATGTATCTAGTCCTCCTCAAACAGAGTTTCTTTGAGAACTAATCCTTCATTTATACTTAAAGTGGTATCCAAGTTTACTTCAAGCCAAACTATACATCTCCCCATTTTCTTTCCTGAACCTAAAAATGAGGGAGAAAGGATGCTCTGTACCTTGGATATCGAAAGACAACTTTGGTACTATATTGGTAGAATTAAATCTTTCAGAAATACTAATCAGTTATTCATTTATTGTGAAGGTAAGAAAAAATGACAACCTGTGTCACAACAGACTATTTCCAAATGGTTGTTTAAGACTATTACCTTCTGTCCCAGTGTTAACTATTTTCATCTGATTAAACTGTGTGTTGTTGGATCTGACAGGATCTGACCTCTGCACTGACTGGAAAACTTCTGCTTCAGGGCTTTGACTCCATGCCTACCCATAACCCCTAGAGCTCCACCTAATCACCTCAGATCTCATTTGCTGTGGAATAGTTCAAATACATCCTTTGAGAGCTCTGCATTTGTTTCCACTTGTAGAAGTATCCTTTTATTACTCCGCCCCTATAGACCTTTATAGTTCTTAGTTTTACAGTTTTGTAGTGTATGTATTATAGCTTGTAGTTTGGCATTTTATAGATACAATAGGCATTTTAGTTAGTAGGTTTTTTTTTGGCATGTGTTAATTAGAATGTTACTGATTCTAAAGCTTTCAGTATAGTGTCTAGGCAGTAGGAAAAGTTGTTGTTTGTATGGAGTCTTTTGCCTTAGCTTTAGATAACATTATTGTTATTATTAGTACTTGCAGTTAAGAAGGGGCCTTTTTGCTTCTTATTCTAATTGTACGGAATTGCATAAAGATGTCAGAAAGTCAACAATTTGCAAATGTTCAGAGTGTGGGCACAACTTGCCACCACAGGACCTTCATTCTAAGTGTATATATTGTTCAGGAGAGGAGCACCTGGAGTAGTACCAGAATTGTTCCTTACTTAGTGCGAGGGCTCTACAGCAAAGGGAGAAGTTAATTGTCAAGGGAACTCTACCCCCCAGTCTACCATTTCTACTACTTCTTCAAGCAACAAGGAGGCAAATCTAAAGGAAACAGAGAAGTTCAAACAAAAGGAATCTTCAAAAGGTAAGAAAAACAAGATAAAATAGAAAGAGAGAATTCTCTTAAGAGGACACCTTATCTGAACTCAGCACCTGGGCATGATCCAAAAATACCTACATGTCTGGATCCGTTTGGCCTGCTAGTCAGCCCTGGTTCTCGCCAGAACCAGTGAGCCCCACATTACATTCCCCTATTCTTCAAGTAAGAAGACCATGTAGACCAGCTTCATTGACATCATTGACTCGGTCCTATAGGACTCTCTTTAGTCAAGAGGTCAACAGAGTGATGAGGAGATTCCTAAGAGCACGGATCAAACAAGGGGTTCTCTTGGTATCATCTCTTTAAACAGTATTGAGTGCAGGTCTAATTACCACTCCATTACATTGTCTGATGCTGATCCATCCATCAGAATTCATGGTTTTGGTGCCAGTATACCCTGAAGCATCATTGTCTTACCTGAGAACCATACTCTCTTTGACTTTGACAGGGTCTCTCGTGGTCTCTTTTGTTTGGTCAAGACTCCAAGGGGAGGGTTTGCCACTGGCAGACAGGTTCAGTGCAAATTTCTCCTCCCCCTCCCCCCCAAAAGGAGAAATAACTATCCCAGCAGAGTGTAGCCTCCATAACATCTCAGATACCCAGGTGAGAGCCGCCCTCTCTAAAGCTAAAAACACAGCATCAATGGGACTGGACAGTGTCCCGGGCTGTGTGCTACATGAACTCCAAGAGGAACTAAACCCACACATAAGGCTGCTGTTTAATCTTAGCCTTACTACAGGATACGTACCCAAAGAGTGGCGTACGGCAACAGTGGTCCCACTTCACAAAGGCGGTGCTTCTATGGACCCTGGAAATTGCCGCCCCATAAGCTTGATGAGCCTGGTCTGCAAAGCTATGGAGAGGATCATTATGGAACTCATAAACAAAGACATTGGGGACCTACAGACATTGGATCCTACCCAATTTGGCTTTGTCAAGGGCAGATCCTGCCTTTTGAACTTGGTCGACTTTTTTGCAACAGTCACTAAGGCCATTGATGAGGGTAAGGCCGTTCACACAGCCTACCTTGACCTTGCAAAAGCCTCTGCCACAATACCCCACTCGGGCATCATAGACAAACTCACCAGCTTAAATGTAAACCCATATGTCACAAGATGGGTTGCAAACTGGCTCAAGGACAGAAGCCACAGGGTCAGAGTTGCTGGAGCTATGTCAGACTCTAAGCCAGTCACAAGCGGTGTCCCACAGGGCTCAGTCCTGGGACCCCTCTTGTTCGGCATTTATTTTTCTGAGGTACAGGCAAACATAGGAGGATTGTGGCTGACAAAGTTCGCAGATGACTGCAAACTGGGCGCCATAATTGATACTCCAGCGGACACAAACATCCTTCAGAGAGGCCTAATAGAAACGGATAATTGGTGCCAGAGCCATGGCCTTAAGCTGAATGCCAAAAAAATGTATAGTCATACCCTTTGGGAAAAACAAGGTACCCACAAATTACCACATAGGTGGTAATCCATTAAGTACGGAAGAGGTAATCAGGGACCTAGGGACCCAGGTTAACAGTAACCTCTCATTTGACACTCACATTGCCAAAGTGGTTAGGAAGACCTTCTATATTGCCCACCTTATCGTGAAGGGTTTCATATCTAGATCAAGAGAGGTCATTATGCCCCTGTACTCTTCTCTTATCAGGCCAATGATTGAGTACAATGCCCCATTTGGGATGTATTTTACCCGACACCTGCAGCAGTTGGAAAGACCCCGAAAGTTCCTCAGCAAGAGAATAAAGGGTCTTAAACATATGTCATATGCTGCCCGACTGAAAAAACTCCAGCTCTATTCAGTCGCATACCACCTACTCAGAGGTGATCTGTGCCTGACGTACAAGGCCATGTCCAATCCGGAATTAATGGACATGCTCCACCTCAGAAAATCCAAATCCATCAGAGCCACGAGAGCAAGAGACTTAAACCTCAACACAGAAATAAATAGGACGTGCTGGAGGGACAGATTCATAACCCAGAGGCTCCCTACACTCTGGAACAGAATCCCAATCCATGTTAGGCAGAGCCCCTCACTAACTCTATTCAAGAGAAATATTGACGAGTGGATGGGAGATCGTAGGTTTACCCCGGGGGTCATCTCTGTGTCACTACTAGACAGAGGCACAGTAAACTAAACCCTAAAAGGGCGTAGTATTCTCATCCTAAGGGGTGGTGAAAGCCACACACACTCTGGCTAGGCTTATAAATGCTCTAGGGCAGATAGCCTAGTATGAACCTATGAACCTATGATGTTGTTGGAGCCATCCCTGCCCTTCCGTGCTTCAGCATTCGATAGTTCAGTACCGAGTTCAGCTTTGGAGTTGAGGCCTGTCAGTTCCGATTTCTGAATTCATCAGACTAGATTCCTTTGGAGTCAAAAGCATCATTGACTTTCGGAGCCTTTCAGAGAGTCATGTCAACTCTTAGGGAGAAGTTGTCTTCAATTAGATTGGCTTCATTAAAAGCCCATGTGGAATCTGGATCTTCCCATTATCAGTCTGTTTGAGAGGGACAGTTGGTACCAAAGTCTCCGGAGACATACATAATAAGTTTCAGTCTGATTGAGAACACTCCAGGTTTTCCCATTGAGCAGGTACATCGAAATTGACTCTTCTCTAGAATTATTCATTGACACATGGACTTAGAAGAAGGAGGAGGTTCTCCCAGAAGCCCCCCTGAAGATGTCACTTTTGGCAAAATCATTGACTTAATGAAACAGAAGGAGGGATGGTCCACCAGCTCTCCATCTCTTGATGAGTCCATGTTCCTAGATGCTTTTGGTTCCTGCCCATTTTTATCATGGGTGATCCCTCCTGTGGCTCCATTAGTGGACCTGATGGCCCAATGGGCAGGAAAGGATCCTGAAGTAGTGGAGGCTATTCCAAAGAAACCTAACAAAATGTTATTACTCCCAACTGATAGGAAGCACTAGAGCAAGGGTCCTCCTGTAGACACAATGGTAGTAGCTGCAGCCACCAAAAAAGAACTATTCCTCCAAACAGAGACTCCTGAACACTGGATCATTTTGAGAAATGGACATACACTTCAGCATCATTTGCCCTGAGGGCACTGAATCACTTGTTTTAAGAGAGACCTGACCAAAGAGATTTCCAAGTGTCTCTCTCTAGAGTCTTGCCTTCAGATGTCCAAAAGAAAGTGGAATCCCAGCTATTGAGTCTACAATCTTTGTCTAATGTGACCATGAGACTCATTTCAAATGCTGCATATGACTCAGCTAGGGCAGCAGGCACTGGCATTATAATATGTGTCTTTGCAACTTTGCGGAAAATTTCTACACATCCTTTATCAACACCACCTATGATGGATCCACATTGTTTGGGCCAAAAGTCAAAGACATTCTAACCTGAAGTTAACAGGAGGTAAGACTATAGGCATCCACTTTTCCATGCCTCAAAGGTCCTTTTCCAAGAATCAGAGAGCGGGGAAAAAGATCTGGTTCAGAAAATCACAGGGGTCTTATCAAGAATCTTCTAGTGATAGATCTCCTTGGGGCAGAGGAAGAAGATATCAAAATGGACACCACCCAAGAGGTAGAAACAACCCACAGATTAAGGGTTTCAGAGGTCCCTTTTCCCACAAACCCTTTTATTGCCCCTGAAGGGTTTCCCGACTACTGCATTCTGGAAGAAGTTGAGGGCAATTGTCTCTGCACCCAAAAACCTAGCAAGAGATAATAACAAATTCCTGGGTACCAGACATTATTTCCAGAGGCTGTATAATTCCATTTTCCCATACTCCACAACCACAGAAATCAGTTCCAGATGTCCCATCCAGTCAACAAGAACTGGCAGTAGCAGAAATTTCAAAGCTACTAGAAAAAAAGAGTCATCCAGCTAGTCCCCAAATACCAACAAAGATCTAAAGTCTATTCAAAGTTCTTTTAAGTTAAAAAAAGAAAAAAAAAACAGGACATCAGACATATTCTAGAGCCGAGTCATTTATACATATTCATAACAAACAAAATTCTGGATGGTCATGATTCAGTCCATTTTACTTCTTTTGAGGAAGGATAATTGGATGTGCTTGACAGATCTCAAGAACGCATACTACCATGTAAAGATAGAGAGGTATTCAAGGAGATATCTCCATTTTAGGCTGGAAGACAATCACTATCAGTTTCAAGCACTGCCCTTCAATCTCACCACAGCCCCCAGGGTGTTTACAAAGATTATGGCAGTGGTAGCAGCACTACTGTGTCTGCTACGGATCCAAGTTTTCCCATATCTAGATGACTGGCTCCTAAAAGCTACCTTAAAGTAAATGCTGTGTCAAAACAGGGACTCTTTGCTCTGAATGCTTTGTCAGTTAGGCATAACAGTAAATCTACCAAAAAGTCAGCTCAACCCAACACAAAACATAGAATTCATAGGATGCCACCCTGAATACTGTCTCGCAGTTAGTCAGCTAACCCCATAACAGACTCTTGTCTCTTCAGATGACAGACTCATCTCTTCTAAACATCAGTCTCCTACAGCAAGATTCATTCTTTGAATGCTAGGTCTTATGGCCTCAATCATTCTATTAGGCCCTATAGCCAGGTTTCATATGAGGGTGCTCCAGTGAACACTAGCAGTACAATGGTCATAAAATACAGTCACGTACACACCAAGACCAGGTTAATGCCAATATGCAGGAAACACATATCATGGTGGATGACATCGACATCACCATCACTAATGGAAGGCCTTCCCTTCCTTAGATACTCTTCTTCAGCAGTGGTGACAATGGATGCTTCCCATCTAGGGTGGGGGTGGGACATTTCAAAGGCAAGACTGTCCAGGACACCTGGTTGCAGATAGAGTTAAAAGTTACACGTAAATGTTCTGGAGATAAGGTCAGTCCTCCTAGCATTGCAGGCATTTCAGATTGCCCTACCTAGAGGTATAATAGCAGCATAGATAAGCAATATGTTTTGTACTTAAACAGAGAGGAACATGATCTTACCCCTTGTGTTGAGAAGCCTTGAGGGTATGAAAGTGGGCAATTTGTTCAGAACACTTTCCGGTAGCAACACATCCTAGGGACTTCCAGTGTTCTAGTGGATACGCTAAGCAGATGTATTCTGATGCCTCACAAGTGGTCCCTCAACCCAACAGTGACTACAAAGATTTTCAGTCTCTAGGGGTAAATGTGCTGCAGTCTTTTTGCTTCATACCTAAACTATAAATGTAGCAGTTACTTTGCCCTTGTTCCTCCACAGGACCAGTCACCAAGGGATGCTTTTGTCCATCATTGGCCCCAGGGTCTCCTCTATGCCTTTTCTTTGCTACCACTGATGAGCAAGTTCATACAGAAGACACAGTTGTGCAAGGCCAGAGTTATCCTAATAGCTCCCTTTTGACCTTGACAGACATGGTTTCCTTTCCTGTGGCCTGTGCCGGTTCATCCTCCGTGAATGTTGGAACAGTTTCCAGACCTACTATCCCACCCTGCTGGGCTGCCTCCCCCAGTTGAGAAGTCCATGAGATTAACTGCATGGTTCCTCCAGATTTAATGTTAACCAGAGATGCTAGGCTATTACCTACCTTCTGTAGTCTGCATTCTTACAGCTTCTCAGAAAACTTCCACTACAAAACTTTACCACAGCAAATGGTGGAGATTTTCCATATGGATGAATTCTAAGGGTCTAGACTTCTTTTCCTTCTATTCAACAATTCTTGGTAAAATTATTTCATACTGGTTGCAGATACTCTACAATCAAGGTACAGCTAACAGCAATTTCAAACTTTCACACAGGCCAGGACAATTCATCTATAGCGTCTCTGAAGATTTCACAAGCTTTTTTAAAGGGAACCTTTTTTCTCAGACCACCCATCAGGGATCCTATTCTGTCATGGGATTTAACAATTATGTTATAAGAGCTCACACAGCCTCCTTTCAAACAAGCAGCTTCAGTTGATGTAAAATTCATTACCTGGAAAACTGTTTTTTTGGTGGCTGTAACTTCAGCCTAAAGAATACCTGAACTGCAAGCATGTTCATACAGGTCACCCAGTTTGATCTTTCATATGGACAGGGTTTCTCTTTGAACCAATGCTTCATTTCTTCCTAAGGTGGCATCCAAAACTAATATAAATTAACCTATCTGCATTTTGTCCATGTTTTTCTAACAAGGGTAAATATCAATTGCATTTACTAGATATTCATTGTCAACCACAATTTTACCTCTACAGAGCCAAGACATTTAGGATGTCAGACCAATTATTTGTTGCCTTTTCAAAAGAGAAAACAGTGAAAGGCTGTATCTTAAGTAACACTCTTCAGGTGGCTTTCTGACTGTATCTCCTTCATATACACCGAAAGAGGTCTGACTCTGTGAGTTAAACCAGAAGCTCATTCCACTAAAGCAGTTGCTGCATTTGCTAAAAGACTTCCCATTGATGATGTCTGTGTAGTAGCTACTTGGCATACAGTTCACACCTTTATTTCTCATTGGATGAGCAGTTTAGGGCCCGCTCGTCCTATGGCTCACCATTCTCAGGAATCTTGACCTCACCAAGGCTTTCAACACCATCCCCCACTCTGGTATTATAGATAAACTAAATAAGAAAAACAAAATGTGAGCAAACCAACAGAGCTGAATGAAGGCCAAGAAATGTCCTTTGTAGATTCTTTATTAAAAAAAAAAAAAAAAAAAAAGGATAAGAGCTTTCACGGAGTTACCGCTTCTTCAGATCCACATAAAATAACTTAAAACAAATGATTTATACAGAGTAAAGTCACATGTTACTAAAAACACCAAATCAAATTCACTTCCTCTTAATTAATGCTGGCTTTAAAGGAATATACCGATTAAGCCCTGGCTCTTTGTGCGCTTGCAGTGCTTTTAACCACTTAACTTCCAAATTCTCCAGAAAATTATTCACATCATCCCTCCTCATACCAGGGTTAACTAACTGTAGGACTCTAAAGCAAAAAATATTGTGTCCTGTTTTAACTGTGTGTGCTGCTAAAGCATTAGTAGTGACATTGTTCCTAATATTACCAACATGCTCCAAAATCCTACCTACATAAAAACAAAGAGACTGCGTGCAGGTTGCTAAGTAAACAAAACAATTACTGTTGCACATGGCAAAAAATCTCGGAATAAATTCTCTCCTGGTTTTGAGATGAATAAATACTTGTTCTCTGACTATAAAGGTACAGGCTTTACATTTGCCACAGGAAAAAGTTCCAAAGTCATGTGGAGAATCAGTCACTGCAGCTCTAGGGCCATAGCATAACATTCTCTTCAAACTTTTATTATTCCTAAAGATAAAACTAGGATGGCAGCCAACTACTTTACTTATAACTTCATTACCTGATAAAATAGGCCAATTCTTTTTGAAAATATCACAAAATTCAAAAACATTGCTGGAATATGTAAGAAGCATTTTAGAACGTCCGTGACTCAAATTATTATTACAGTGTCTACTATTGTAGTTCCTTTGATTACTGGAAAAATAGCAGGCTCCTTTGTTAACCCTCTGTACCTCTTTACAAACATTGGCAGTAACTTTATCCGGATATCTCCTATCCGAAAGGTCATGTAAAAAAATTATTGATGGATTCAGTCATACCCTTGTCATCAGTATTGAGGCGTGAAAGCCTCAAAGATTGTCCTTTTGCAATGTTTGGAAAAATATGAAAAGGATGCATACTGGATTTATGTAATATACTGTTCTTCCAGGATGCTTTCCTGAAACATTTGGTATCAAGTCTACCCAGATGTCAAAACGTTATTCACGGTAATCCCGAATATAGAGGGCATTGATGCAATTAGACTTTATATGGCACGCCACAGCCAATATAGTCACAGTACTGTAACTGTGATTTGTACACTTTGGACCTGATTTTGAATCATAATGTTTTTCTCTTTGATTGTTGTTATTTTTTGCAGAAAGAAGGGGTGGCCATGGGTACCCCTTGTGCCAACACCTATGCCAATTTGGTGTTGGCACAGTGGGAGGAAGAACACGTACTGAATGATAACATCTTTAGTGACTTTCTAATGTACTATGGTAGGTTTGTGGATGACATCCTTCTGCTATGGAAAGGGGATGAAACAACTGAATAGATTTATTGAATACCTTGAAAGCACTACTAGCTACCTTAGATTCGTTATGAATTGGTCACTAACTAGCATAGACTTTTTGAATGTCACATTGTATAAGAATGCTTGGGTAGGCTTGATACCAAATGCTTCAGGAAAGGCTATTGTACTCTCCTCCTTCCACCTCCCAAATGTAGTAAGCAGGGGTACTCTACCCTTATATCTAAGGCTATTGGAGCAGTGATTAATATGATGAACATAGTACAGTTGTGTAAGTAAACTTACAACAGTAGATGTTCACATGATCACTGCTGCTGTTTTTTGGTGTGTTGTTCATGCCAGGGCATGGATATTTATATGTCCTTCTCCCTAGCATCGCCCTTTCAGGGCTCAGCCTACCTGTTTCTGTTGGTGAGAAAGCTCGAGGTTTTCGTGCTCAGCTTGAACTGACTGATGGTGTGGGCACATGGAAGGTGTCCTGAAGCTTTGAAAGCTGACCAGCTGTTACATCCCATGTAGGATATAAGTCTACTGCAGCAGTGATAATTTGAGCATCCACTGTTATTGGCAAGTTTACTTACACAACTGTACTTTCTCCCCAGGTCTGCATAGTTGTGCAGATTTTGTGTTTTCTCCCTATCACCAGAAAACATGCTGACTGATTTTCCTCTCTAAACTGTCCTCATGTACTGCCATTGTGGCTGAAAAAGGTCAGCAAGCAGTGGTGGCTCCAGAACAGCTATGTATGTCTAAAAACAGATGTCAGCAGTTATCCACTACTATATAGTCTCAAATATTGGTACACTCATCCCTCACTTTCCATTCAAGTTGTGTATACTTAGATATAATCATATCAAGCTATGAGCACTGAATTAAAGAAAGGAAATACATTTCATACAGACATTAAAGTTATAAGCAGAATTTATAACAGTAGGTATTCACTTTTGACAAAAGTCATTTCTTATTTCACTTACCCCCTACCCTTCCCCCAAGTCTGCCCACACCATCTGGACGACATCATCCTGTATCTCCATATTTCATCTTAGTCTTCAGCTTTTTCTTCAGTTTTTTCAGCACATTAACTGGCCAATAATTCACTGCAATAAATTGATTAAGCCAGGAGTCTGGGTAGTTGGTAGACCTCCATAAGCTTTGGGGTTCTAGATTATCTAAGGTGCATTTTATGAGATGTTTTTGTCTTTTGATCTAATAAAGGACTGAACAAAATCTTGACTAAGGAAAGAAATAAGTTGTGTAGAATGTTTAAGATTAAAATAATATTTTCCAATAAAATAAAAAGACAAATGCTAATGATATACAAGCCATATCTAGCCATAGTGTTTACCTTCCTAACCTCCCCAAAATAGTCACCTTTTGTGAGCTACTGTGGTGTTATATCAAGACAAAAGTGAAAGAACAAATGGCTACACTCATACATTTTACTCTGTTGCTGTTATTCATATAAACAGCATGCCTACTAATCCCTACCACCAAAGGATTGCCATCTGTATACGTCTGTATTTCTCCCACACGGTACTCTGCCTGTAGATAAGCTATAGCAACTTTCTATGCAAGTCTCTGAGTTCTGCCAGTGAGAAAATTAAGGCATAAAATGGCCACACTGTCTCCAGCCCCCACATAATTTGTAACACACCCTTCTGAGTACAAACCTGGGCATGGGTAATTTAGATTGAGACCTAGTGAATAGGTTGTCTCCCCTTCTAATTCTGTCAAAATTCACTTACACATCTGGGGGTGAAAGTGTTGCCAAGCCTCAAGAAACTCAGAGTCTAAATGCTCTGTGATATATATATATATATATATATATATATATATATATATATATTTTTTTTTTTTTTTTTTTTTGAAAGATATTTCACTCACTCACTCTCTTATGAGTCCAGTCTGACTTCTAGAGTGACCCTATGGACAACCACCTCTGTCCTCAGAGTTTACTCTGCAAAGGTGTTCCATTATTTGGCCATTTCTACCCAGTTACCATAAACACTGTTCAATCCTATCAATGTATACATTGTTTTATTTACTTCTACAGTGATTACAGATACTGAAATAAAATAGCTCAAACACTGATAGCCACTTGCTAAACAAGCAATACAGTCTTACAATGAAAACAGACTTGGCATGAGCGATAAACTTCTCTGCCCTTGAAACTCACATTCATTGCAATGGCATTAAAACCCACATTCAAAGAAAATGTAATTGGCCAGTAGAGAATTAAGTTTACCTTTGGGCTGTTTTCAAACTATAGGCTCCTTGCATTCATATATATATATATATATATATATATATATTCACCTTCCCAATTAATTTTCCTTGTATTAAATTATATTCCTTGTATAATACAGCACCACTTCTTAGCATGTGTTTTAAATTTGTAATTTTAAACATTATTCTAGTAAGCAAGGAAACAAAATGCATAACGCAATAATGAAAAACTACCAGTTTCAGAAAATTTCGACCATAAAAGGCCACTCAGACTTCTGTCATTAATATCCACCAGTATCAGTCAATAAGCACAATCTCTGCAGAAGTAAAAGTCATCTAAATAATTCCACATTAAAGAGATATGTAACTAATGAAGAGGTTGCTGCTAGTAAACAACTTTATATTTCATTGTTTCATCTACAAATAAAGTGTCTGTTGCCCTTGAAGAATAAATTGCTTATGTTACATTACAAAAATGATAAGCTAGTAATATTGCAATAGGAAACGGAGTGTAAACTGATAACAGGTTCTTAGTTATTAGGTATCTCCTCCAAAGGAGGACATTCTCAGGACTACAGCATCCACCCCTTTTAAAGTACAACACAGTACAGTATCAGCAATCCACCTACCTACTGTGGGAGTAGAACCCACAGCCTTCTGCATTAAAAGCAAGTGTACTACCTGTTGTGCTAATAATAGTGCAAACAGAGATGGCATAAGCAGCACTTACCCTGAAGCTCACAGCTCCTTGTAAAATCCACTTGACACTCAACTATGTCTTTCAACTTTGCAGCACAAGCAATATGAAAAAAGCCAAAATTTATTGGGGGGGGGGGGTCAAATGCCCAAAGTCAGGGACACATTTTAAACATTGCTAGTATAATCATAGAAGGTTGCTAGAATAAAATGTTTTGTGTTACCATGTGTTTCCTGAAAGATAGGTAGACTGAAACTTAAATGGCTATCATTATTTATTGAACTCAGTTCTCACTGATTTGCCATAAAAACACAAATTTTAAGAGGAACAGACCAAAAGTATGAGCCAAACATTCCAGACAGTATGTGAAAATCTGGACAGTTGAGTGTAATGGACTCAACTCCTTGAATCACAAGTGGTGGTACAGGTAGAAAATTCAGGCTCTTGTTTCTTTTACCTAAGGTACAGGGTTTGAGCTTGAGTAACACTGACCACCAGGTATACCTAACTGGGGCATTTCACACACACCAGCAATTGAATGGCAGCAAAATAAAATTATCCTTACGTGGTGAAGAAGCAAAATTCTGTGCATTGAACACTTGTTAGCAGCTTGCTATACAGTGTTTAAAATTGGGCGGACAGGAAGAACAGGATGTCTGTGTGACAATGCATGCACAGATGTGATGTGACAGAGCTATGGGACTGTTTTTAAAGAAGAACACCCTTAAAAAATATTTTTTTTAATTAAACTATTAAAATAAATAAAAGTGCCACCTGGAGCAGACTGCCCGTCTTGCCCCCCCCCCCCCCCCGGCTACACCACTGAGCATAACAAAGCAAGAGTGCCTGAAATCTAACTGTCACAGCAAAGGTAAATCCTGCTAACATGAAGTGGATTAGATTTTAAGACCCTTAGATGCTTAGTAATGCAGTGAGGGATCTTCAGCCTCCCTAGCCCCCCCCCCCCCGATAAATACACCAGTGGCAAGTGATCAATTAAGTTATCCAGAAACAAATAAATGAATTTTTATACTTAATGAAGATCTTTCATGTTTATTCACAGGCAAATGTAAAGTCAGTGTTGTCATGACCTACTGTGAAAACATCTCCAGTGTGTGTATGTGTATGTCCGCGTGCATGTGTGTTTACTCAAATGTGAAAATGCAATACTTATTTTCATATTTGCAATTGAATCATAATTTTTTGAAATAAATTATTTAATTGCATTTGATGTTTTAAAATAAATGTTTCACTGGAAAGTTAGATTAAAATCCATTTTGCCAGTCACCCCTCAGATAATTTGTCTCCAAACTACAAAGTACATTCTTCTCTGTTATATTACCATGTAGACAAGATATGGTGGTAAATGACATTTTATAAATAATTCATTTTATTGTTACAGCAGTGTGTGTATGTCTGGATTGGATATTTGTAAGTAGTAGTCTTTAAACATTCACTTTCTTAGTACATTTTTTTTAAATACTGTATAAATGTTGGAGAAAATTACAATAATGTACGTTTTTCAAAATAATGGAGGACTGAACTGTTAACTAAACAAGACAGCTTTCAAGAAGCATGGCATAATATCAAAGGGATACAGACAGAGAACACAATAAAGAGAAATTGGGATGATTTGATATCCCTACTATGTTAAATTTATGGGAGATTGTATCAGCCTTTATTTTTTATTTTTTTTTTGCATGATGAAACATAATGCTGATTGCTTAGCCAGCTAACTTAAGAAAGATTTTAAGAACTGAGAGCTTATTTCAGTCATCACAAGCAGCATTCAAAGTTTGAATTTTCCCTGGTTTACTTTATTCATATCTACATCATCTGTCAAACATACAGTTAATAAAATATAATATCATCTGTTCCAGCTTTATTTTAAATGAAAAGATATTTAAAAAAATATTATTTTCTGTGAATAATACATAAAAGGCATCCTTCAGGTACACCATGTTTTAATGTGTTTATGCATTAGAATAATTTGTTTAGAAATTTTAAAGATTTTGTGTTGCTACCACATACAGGGCTTTGTAGATGAGCTTTGCTTAAACATTTTCATGACAGGAATTATATAGGTATAATGGGGAATTAAACTATAAAAGCAGTTACATATAGTCTTCAAAGGAAAACTGAGTAAAATGGATGGGTGTAAAAGCAAGAAATGCCAGATGTGCCAAACGCTACAATAGTTGCTCTCCAGTAATCATACTAATATTCAGTCTGATGGTGTGAAAGATGAAGTTTAGAATTTGATGAAGGTGATTAGTAGGTTGCAATGAATAGCAGGACTGAAGTACAGCAGTGATTATACCAGCAATTGGGATCTTTATTTTTTTTTTTGGCATATTCTGCAGAAATATAGCATTTACACATGACTGCAGAATGGAAAATAGATGGCTAGATTAGATATGGTTAAATCCAGATTAATTTCTCCGAGTCTTTTGAGTTTCTAATACCACAACAGGAATGGACAGCATTCCTAAGTCAAAGTATGATTAAAGTCCCTGAAAGTAGCATTGTTTCAGTCTTTGATGTTAGCCAGAAGTGCCAACGTGCCCAGAATTGACTCCTTCTGCAATTCATACAGAGTTACATGTATTGGTTGTATACCTAAATAAGACTATAAATTCATTTTTATGAGACACATTGCTCCTATTGCTATTGGAACTGTCTGGGTATCCTTATAGGTTCATAGGGTAATACTAGGCTATTGGCCCGGAGGCCCTTATAAGCCTAGCCAAGAATTTCACCCATGTTCCCTCCTTCTTCCACATTGCCCTCATTTCTGTCTGCAAATCCTAGCATTTTATGACTTTGTGTCTCTCTGTACATAAGACACTGTAATCACTGGGAGTGGCAGTTTCAGTGATCAGTGTCTTGTTTTCATGGACTACTACATCTGGTTTTCTCACACCTATTTTTGAACTGCTGGTAATGGGTGATCCCGTGTGATATAAACTTCATCATTCTTTATAATACTTTGTGGCTCATGTTTCCAATGCATCTCAGCTACTTCAGTATTGTAATGTTTGCACAATCCCCAAAGCAACAGTTTTGCCACATTATTGTGCCTTTCAATATACAGTCCCTCTGCCATTAGTGTATCATACCCAGCAACAAGATGTGTGACTGTTTCCAGTTCTGTTTTACAGAACCTGCATTTGACTGTTTCTCACACATGCTCAATGGACTTTGTAAACCAATGTGTGTACGATGTGAGGATGTGGATGTGAGGAGTGTCAAGGTTGCATGCCTTAACTATGGAGACAGGAAGGGCAAAACTGCGTGTGGTCACTTGATGGCTAGATTGGATAATAGGTAAAGAAGGTGGGCATGGTATTCAACATGATTTTCGGGAGACATCTATAAGCATTTAACTGCAGGGACAGTCTGTAAGAGTAGTACAGAAAAGACTGTGCAGGGTATTCATTTATTCTATTGTCTGTGAGCTCATAAAGTCTTCAGAAAGGTCCTGTGCCTCCACCTCCAGAAAATAGCACAGATGCCCTGGTTAAGACAAAAAAAAAAACCCTCGGTTCAGGCCTCTTTTCTGCCTGCCCCTGTGCTTCATGGCCAAGGCTTGCTGAATATCCTTCTGTAATAGCCATTTGAAAAGTCACTGGTGCATGTAGTAAACTCCTCAAACTGATGCAAAGTTTATCACATTGACTAACAAACAAAATCACAATACATTTATTGTTGCTTGTAACTTTGGTTTATTCTGTCTGTGAAACAACTGTTCAAGACTTGTATGCTGTTAATTTTGTCATATTTCATTTTATGGTGGATTTTCTTTAAGGAACCTCTCAGCATGAGGCATACTTCATATCTGTTTCCTTTGAAAGCCTGAGTCAACTTCAGATTCATTGTGTTTAGTTTTCTGCTTTACCCTCATTAAATCAGCATATTCTTTTCCAGAATTACTTGAGATACTGTTTTTGTTGCAAGATCATATTATGACTACAGATTTATCTTTTCTAAACAAGAATGAGTCTTGACAGACTGTTATGGCAACATTTTGCATTACTGTTAAATTTAAAAAGGTGCTTAGATTTCTTTTATTTATTAATTTCTTGCATATTGCAAATTATGATTTGTATTTATGTATTTACTGTTGGATTTAACTAGAATAGTCAGTCATTCATACCATTAATAACCTTGCTACAAGATGTGTAAATATATAAATACATACTACAGATGTTTAGCTAGGGTGGGATGAGAGGGACAATTGCACCAGACACAAAGTGTTGGGGGGGGGGGTGCAATCAGCCGATCCTATCTCCTTAATCTTTAAAAGCTGACATTGCATTTGTGGTAACATCTGAACACTGTAGCACTCCATGTGTGGTCTAAATTGTAACAACTGCTTGCTACAGTTTAAAAAAAAATAGAAAACCTCTTTTTTTTGTTTTATTTTTAAACTAAAACCCAAGTGTTGTAGCGTTCTCTGCAGTCAGGGTGTAAACTGTAGCAACTGTCTTCTACATTTGTAGCAAACAGATTGCTACAGTTTAAATGAATTTTTAACTCAAAACATGAGCACTGTAGCACTCTGTGCAGGCATGGCACAAAATGTCTGTAGCAACTGTTTACATTTTTTTAAATAAAATATGGGAAAGTAATGTTGGGGGCTGGGCACAGAAAGAAATGGGACCTAAATGGCAGGAAGGATGGAGGGGCATCTTTTTTTTTTGCTCTTCAGTGAGTGGAGCTGGATTTGGGGTCATGATATTTTTGCTTTTCACTTCAAGAGCTGAGAGGGCAGGGAGCTAGTTGAGCCAGCTATGCGTCTGACAATCATATCTGGTAAATACAGTAGTGTACCTAGGTTATCTGATGCCCAGTGCAGTTCCCTGATCTGATGACCTGACCCCTCAACTCCAAGATGAGGGACCGGGAAAAAAATGTCATTCTGTTCTTAAGCTGTGGCAAACTGCTGCAAATGTAACACACTGCTCATTATGCTATAGTTAAAATAGCACAAGTGCTTCAGTTCAGCACTTCATCTGTGACCAGAAATACAATTTAGTATTAGCACTCCTTTCTGAATGCAAGGCCTTCACCGTTGCACAGTCTGCACTATGGGCATCTGCCAATCACTCCCTCTGTTACCTTGCACTGGGGCAACAACCTCCTTCACCCTGACCAGTACATTCCTTATTGCCTGTACCCAGGATGGACTGGTCCCACTTCCCCACCCTTGAGAAGCCACTGAGTAAATATTTGTAGCTCCCACTGTATTTCATGTAGATGTATTAGACTGTATTTTTCCATTACACCACAACATGGAGCTCCTTTTCAGGAATATAAACGACAATTTCGAAAGTGAAAGAGGATTCTGGAACACTAGCTGGAGGAGGGAAGACTGAAACACGTAGCTGAAGGGAAAAAGGGCCTTGCAGCATGACTGGATTTTCTTCTCTAATGTTTTGGGACAGGGAAGTGAAGTAGCAGATTGTGTCTGTCTCTTGCTGAAATCCTGGATATGGTATGTTGTGGAATCAGGAGAGAAGTCTGAAACCAGTAGTTCCACATCTGCTATAATTCAGCAAGAAAAGGAGTTCCCTTGGGCCTAGTACCAAGAAGCCATAGATGATTGCCAGAGTTCTGGTAGGTGATTTTCTACTTTTCTCAACAGAGGAACCTGGTGCCTGGTCACTAGGATATTCTCGACAGAGTGGAGAGAGGCTCTGGCCGTCATTTTATATTTTTATAAGATTGTGGTTCCCCCCCCCCTAATGCTTTGTGGATTACAAATACCTGGGATCCATATGAGCTGCAACTTGGGCCCCATCATGCCGGCAGCAAGACTGTAAGTAGTCAATGGTCAGTAAACAAGGTATAATAGAGGGTTTCATAGTAGGTCTGTTTAGAATTGATCAAAAGGGGGTAGAGGGTGTTAGTACTGCTGAATGACATTGCATTCTGTCATATTTGTATTGTGGCACTATAAATCTTTATTGTTCAATGATAATGTATTTTGCCATGTTAGTACTGCTACCCTAAAGAATCTTTACTGCTCAATGACATTGCATTTTCTTATATTTGTATTGTGGCACTATAAATCCTCATTGTTCAATAACATTGCATTTTGCTCATGTTAATACTGCTGCCTTCAAGAATTTTGCTGCTCAATGACATTGCATTTTCTCATATCTGTATTGTTGTATTATGACTCTTTTATTGCTTACTGACATTGCAGTTTTTTTCCGTGTTTGTATTGCTGCATTATAAAGTTTTACTGCTAATTGATATTGCCTTTTTTGTGCATGTTTGAATGTCAAGACCTTCTTCTGTTGAGTTCTGGGGAAGAGGGTGAATGTATGTTTTCATTGCATGCATATTCTCACCTTGCCTTATTGCTGACTGGTGCACTGTTGAAATAATGTGTTTATGGTTGTGCTGTTGCTTTTAAAACTAGATGTGTCACCTAGAATAAAATCTGTCCCCCTTGCCACCTTGGTGTGTTGGGCCTAATAGGGGTGTCACCAGAGTCAGGTAGGAAGGAACCCATATCTCTTCGGCTACACCTGTAGGTGCACTACATTTGGGGGCTCATCCGGGATTTCCTGTACTGCCTTGGACTCCACCCTATTCCCTGTACGTGTGGAAAGCAAATCCAGCAGAAACATGAACCCAGAAGTAGCCACTAAGTGGCGCAAACAGCACAATGCTCAGTCAGAGCATTGCTTAGTTCTGGTGTTGCCCAGGATCACATGGACTGATATGCAAATACATCAAGTCACAGGATCCTTGCCAGTTGTGGGGCATAGATTTTTGTTGGACAGCACTGTGGACCCTACCGAGCAGAACACATTGGCCTTATTAGAATGGAAAAGTCCTTTAGTGCATGAGCACATACCTTGGAGTGTACAAATTTCAGGTGAGAGTGCAGTCCGTGTGGTAATCCCTGAGAAGTGCACTACCTCAGCAACAGAGAAAATACATGTGGAAGCTACCCATGTAGGTCAGAACCTTGCACCAGAAGCTGCAGCTTCACTGCCCATAAATACTATAGGGCCTGAAGTTTTGAATGCTTTGAAAAGTATTGTAGAAAAATGCTTAAAGCCTACACAGCCATTCACTGGGTTTGGCTACTGCAAATTGTGTTTCTTTTCTGGCAAACAACCCACACCTCAGGGAGAGGAAGATTTTGAATCCAGGATGGATCAGGCTTCACAAGCCCTAGAGGAGTGGGATATGAATCTCAAAAGAAGCAGCAGATATCTGAAAGTCTAAAGGGATTAGCTGTGGATACCATACACAACCTGAGGATGGGTAAGCAAGATTGCATGGCCAAGGACTATTTAGGAGTACTGCAGGATGTGTTTGGAAGGACCGAGAGGGCTGCTGACCTACTGTATCAGTTTGAACATACATACCAAAAAGTTGGTGAGAAACTAGCTGATTACATTAAGCGATTAGATAAAATGCTCCACCAGATCATCCTAAAGAAGGGGGTGGATCCGAAAGTAGCTGACCAAGTACGGATCGGACAAATTTTACAGGGAGCTCAAGCGATGGACCCATTGTGTGGAAAATGAGGATGAGAAATAGGGAAGAGACTCTAACTTATTCTCAGTTGGTTAAAGAAGTGAGGGAAGAGGAAGCCCTGTTGTAAGCTAAATCTCAGTGTTCAGCAGCAACTAAAACAGTAAGTGAACACCAGCAGGAGCTTATAGCCGTGCTCACTACTCAAACAGGAGTCATGGCCCAGAGTATCCAGAATGTAGAGGTGTCACAGTTGCAGATGCAGGTGTATTCCCTGACCAAAGCAATAGCTCAAGTCACCAAGACAGTTGCAGAATTGCAGAAAGCCATGGTAACTGAAGTGAGGACTACATCAGCTAAAACATCCATGAAAGGACTCAGGGAAGAACAGAATCAGCCAGTGCTTAGAGTTCCTAATGGATTTTGTTTTCGCTGTGGAGACGCAGGGCATATAAAGTGACAGTGTCCTAAGGCAGAGAACTTGAAAAGAATGAACAAACAATTATTGGCTAGTGCAATGCAGGGAAACTTCAAAGGGCCTCAGTGAAGGAGCCAGCTGAGTTCCCAGTTACAAAGAGCTCCACAAAATCTAACATCAAGAGATAGCATCCCAGATCTCCTTTCCACACTAACCCTTGTAATAGGGGACAGAGACTACCTTATATGCACACTTCTAGCTCATCTGAGGTGAACAACTGAATTGGAAATCCATCTCACCTAAATTCCCAGCATCTCAGACTGCAAAGCATTACTAAGCAAGAGTCTTATCCGTTAAAATGGCGAGGTCAACCGGCGGTGCCCCAACCACATGCTGACTACCATACAGATGAACAACAATGGAAACAGAAATTACCCGATGGCCTACTGGGACCATCCCCTATCATGTCAGTACAAATAGGAGTGTATAGTAAAGCACTGTTGGATACTGGTGCACAAATCACCATTCTGGATAGAGACTTCTACCAAAAATACTTAAAGCATTTGCCACCTGAAAAGTTAGAAGTTTGGAGATCTGGGGGCTAACTGACATGAAATTTCCATATGATGGTTATGTTTCACTCAAGTTAGAATTTTCCGTTTCAGTTGTTGGGTCAACAGAAGTATTTGAAACACTCACTGTTGTGTTCCCCAGGCCAAAAGGAAAGGATTCAACATCTATTTTATTGGGGACAAATACTGACCTCATCAGAAGAATGCTAATGCCTCAGTTGACCCTGCTGACTACCATACAGATGAACAACAATGGAAACAGAAACTACCCGATGGCCTACTGGGACCATCCCCTATCATGTCAGTACAAATAGGAGTGTATAGTAAAGCACTGTTGGATACTGGTGCACAAATCACCATTCTGGACAGAGACTTCTACCAAAATACTTAAAGCATTTGCCACCTGAAAAGTTAGAAGTTTGGAGATCTGGGGGCTAACTGACATGAAATTTCCATATGATGGTTATGTTTCACTCAAGTTAGAATTTTCCGTTTCAGTTGTTGGGTCAACAGAAGTATTTCAAACACTCACTGTTGTGTTCCCCAGGCCAAAAGGAAAGGATTCAGCATCTATTTTATTGGGGACAAATACTGACCTCATCAGAAGAATGCTAATGCCTCAGTTGACCCAGGAACACCCAACACTACATCCTGTCCTGAAACCAGTTTTCTGTGTCCTTCAAAAGGAGAAGGATAGTAAGAAAGATGAAATTGGTCATGTGTGGACCCTGTCTGGGAAAGAGCATATAATTCATCCTGGTCAGGTTATCTGCTTGAGAGCCAGAGTGAGGATGTGTGGACAAACAGTTTCCTCTCATCTCATGATGGAAACGGATCCAGAAAGTGACTTGCCACCGGGGCTGAAACTAGTCCCAGAAGTTTGGCCTGCAGACAAGTTAAAGCATACTTATGACACTTTGCCTGTGGGGTTGAAAAATAAAGGAAGTACTCCCATTGTCCTGCATTCACAAGTGCGTTTGGGAAATGTTTATGCTGCCACCCCCTTACCTGCTTCTACGTTGACAAGAAATGAGAGCAGAGCCACTGAGTTGAAGCTGGAAGATATTGAGACAGGAGGTGGTCTCTTGCCCCCTGAGTGGCTAACCAGAGTTAAAGAGCTACTAATGAAAAATAAAAATTGTTTTTGTACTAGTGAACTAGATGTAGGCTGTGCAGAACACTGAATAAGAGTAAAAGAGGACCGGCCCTTCAGGGAATGTTCGAGAAGAGTAGCCCCAGGAGACCTGGAGGACTTAAGAAAACATTTGGAAGAACTAAAAGCCACAGGGATAATTCAAGAGTCAAGAAGTCCATATGCCTCTCCCATTGTCATTATCAGTAAAAATAATGGGTCAGTTCGCATGTGTGATGACTATCATACTCTGAATCAGCGAACCATTCCAGACCAGTACACAACTCCCCGGATTTAAGATGCTCTAAATTGCCTGGTGGGCAGTAAGTGGTTCAGTGTGCTAGACTTAAGGAGTGGATACTATCAAATCCCTATGCACCCAGAATGGCTCAGCAGAAGCCTAACTCGAGATCCAGAAGGCTAAGGCAGAGAGGAACTATCCTCTCCAATATTCAGGAGCCTATGCTTTCTCCTAATGAAGGAGAGGAGGACAGTGATGATGACTGGTGTTTCAGTGGGCTTTTTTATGAGGATGTTCAAGACCCCGTGGGCTGTAATCTTAATGTAAATGCACCTGAATTTGTTCCTTGTCATTTTGATCAGCCCAGACCTAACAGACTAAGTAATGTTTCTGTGCCTCTTGCAGAACCTGACACTGATGGAGGCCCTGCTATGCAAACTTCAGAAAACAGTGCTGAGAATAGTCATACTGTTATGGGAAATGAATGTGAAGTTATACAAGAGGTGATCTTAGAAGTAGACAATATGCCTACTGAAGAACTAGACACTGAATGTGATGTGAGTGACAAACCTTCTGAGCAAAATTCCTTAGCTGTCTCTTCTGAACCAAAACTGCAGAGACTGATTCGGCCCCCACAGAGACTTACCTATAACAGTTTGGGACATAGTACACAGGAACCTGTGGCCACAGCTCATCGGAGGGTGTGCGCTCATAATCCCTATGCCTCCTACTCCAGTGCTGACACCCCATCCCAAGTTAAGTATAAGGCTGATTACCCTTGGTGGAATGTACCTTTTGAATGCAAAAATATTGTTCAGTTGATGGTGCATTAGTGTTTGTAAATATTTTCTGCTAATCTACCTTTGACTTGGGGGGACCCAAGATTTTCAAGTGGGGGGAGAGTGTAGCTTCCACTGTATTTCATGTAGAAGTAATAGACTGTAGTTTTCCATACACCACAAGGTGGAGCTCCTTTTCAGGAATATAAAAGACAACTTCGAAAGTGAAAGAGGATTCTGGCACTAGCTGAAGGAGGGAAGACTGAAACACATAGCTGAAGGGAAAAAGGGCCTTGCAGTATGACTACATTTTCTTCTCTAGTGTTTTGGGACAGGGAAGTGAAGTAGCAGATTGTGTCGGTCTCTTGCTGAAATCCTGGATATGGTATGTTGTGGAATTGGGAGAGAAGTCTGAAACCAGTAGTTCCACACCTGGTATGATTCAGTAAGAAAATGAGTTCCCTTGGGCATAGTACAGAGAAGCCATAGATGATTACTAGAGTTCTGGTAGGGGATTTTCTACGTTTCTCATCAGAGGAACCCTGGTGCCTGGTCACTAGGATACTCTCGACGGAGTGGTGAGAGGCTCTGGCCGTCATTTTATATTTTTATAAGATTGTGGTCCCCCCTTTAATGCTTTGTGGATTACAAATAACTGGGATCCATATGAGCTGCAACTTGGGCCCCATCATGCCGGCAGCAAGACTGTAAGTAGTCACTGGTCAGTGAACAAGGTATAATAGAGTGCTTCATAGTTGGTCTGTTTAGACTTGATCAAAGGGGGTAGAGGATGTTAGTACTGCTGAATGACATTGCATTCTGTCATATTTGTATTGTGGCACTATAAATCTTTATTGTTCAATGATAATGCATTTTGCCATTTTAGTACTGCTGCCCTAAAGAATCTTTACTGCTCAATGACATTGCATTTTCTCATATTTGTATTGTTGCATTATAAATCCTCATTGTTCAATGACATTGCATTTTGCTTGTGTTAGTACTGCTGCCTTCAAGAATTTTGCTGCTCAATGACATTGCATTTTCTCATATCTGTATTGTTGTCTTATGACTCTTTTATTGCTTAATGACATTGCATTTTTTTCCGTGTTTGTATTGCTGCATTATAAAGTTTTACTGCTCATTGATGTTGCCTTCTTTGTGCATATTTGAATGTCAAGACCTTCTGTTGAATTCTGGGGAAGAGGATGAATGTATGTTTTTGTTGCATGCATATTCTCACCTTGCCTTATTGCTAACTGGTGCACAGTTGAAATAATTTGTTTATGGTTGTGCTATTGCCTTTTTAAACTAGATGTGTCACCTAGAATAAAATCTGTCCATCTTTCCACCTTGGTGTGTTGGGCCTAATAGGGGTGTCACCAGAGTCAGGTAGGAAGGAACCCATATCTCTTCAGCTACACCTGTGGGTGTGCTACATATTAAATGTGTAAAATACATTTGAAAACTTCCCTTTATCAAGTCAGTATGGTAGCTGTACTAATTTCCTCTGAAAAAATAATGTTACAGCAAAATATCTCATGAAGGCATAATGGCATATACATCTTAAACAGTGCACACAGGCCAGAAAGCCAGGATCCAGCAGCTACTGGTATGTTTCACACTTACAAAGGATGTGCTGTGAAACACTCATTCATTTAAGTACTTGTTAGCAAATCATCTCCTCACAGGTAACACAACATAAATAAGTGTAATAAATTATGAGTAAAGCAAAATGCAAAATATCTGAGAAAATTCAGACTCTACTAATAAATAGTATATGAAAGGCCTTCAAAATGAAGCCTCAGTAATGCATAAGCATATCAAAGACCATAGCTAGTCAACAAAAGAAAGCTTACAAGACATGTCTGCATCATGGGTAGAAGTAGCAGCTCCCTGCCCAATAGTCTGAGAGGTCTCATCGGTGCATAGGTACCAGGATGTCTTAAGACAGGATCCAGACTGTACAGAGCTTAAAAGGTAAGCACTAGGATCTTAAACAAGACCTGGTGATGGTCAGCCAGTACAGATCCCAAAGCACAGGAGTAATACAGCTGAAGTAAGAATCAACAGAAAATGTTTAAAAGTAGAGTTCTGTATCCACTTCAATTGTGTTAGGCCTTATCTGTTATCCTGAGGCAAACAACATTGCTGACTCAAGGTATATGAATTGCCCTTGCAAAGTCTGAAGATGGCAGTAAGCGCCTGATCTGGGCAATGTTTTTCACACAGAAACATCAGGTGATGACAGACATCAACATCTGGTCCATTAATTTCAGCCTTTCATCAAGAATGCTGCCCATTTCATGCACAAACAAAGCAAACTGTAACGTATTACCTCTACAAAAAGAGTTGGGGGAGAAAAGAAGGATGTGACAGATAGTGGCATAGAGTACCATTAAATCTACCTTAGCAGTGATGAGTTTCAGTTGATCAGATGCCATCCAATGAGGGATGGAATCCTGAAAATCTTAATAGGTAGTACATTTGTCACAGCTCATCATAAAAGGGAAGTTATAGCAGGATGTGCTTCACACAGCAAATACATCTTTATTCATCTGAACATGAAGCTTCTTGTTGACACTTATATGGGGTGGATATTAAATACGGTGGAAACAAAAAGGAAAAATTCCAATATCAGGTGCTTGCTTATAAGATCCGACCAGAAATGTCCTAGCAAAACATACAAGCATGTATATAAAAACACTGGAAACCCTTTACCTGGACATCACGGGAGATATGTACAATTCCAACTCCAACATGGAAAATAGTAACACATAGTGAATTAAATCCAGAGAAAATTGCCAAAAACAGTCAGCATTGTAAAACTGTTTCATTTTCACCATCATGACAGCACATTTAACTGACTGTAAAAAGCTGATACATAAGGAAAATCTCTACTGCATCCCTTGATTTCACTTGTATCAAACATTCAATAACACTGCACTTAAGATTTAGTCAGATTCACTGATATGAAGGGACACTGCCCTGCTTATGGCCCAGGCAATCCAAGTTCAATTAGCAACCTTGCCACCTAATGGAGCTGAGGATTAAAGTGAGTAGCCACTGCTGGCTCACCCACCCAGGGGAGGGAGGCAACTTTGGCTTGCCACTTGGATGACACACAGCTGGAGCACTAGATGCTGCACCCATTATATGTAAGTCTAGGGATGCAAGTTGCCATGGTGCATATGCACATACCCAAGTGATTGTGCATAGGCATGCTGTCTAGGGTCAGCTCTATGCATCAATATTCTCTGGAGCCACTTCAGAAGGGGGGGTGGGTGGGTGCCCCACCACTTCATAGAAAAAGCAAGTTGGCTTGCTCCTTACCACCCAGCCCTGAACAATGGAGAACAAACGGTCCATTTGGGTTACCAAGGCAGGAAAAAATGGCATGTAGGTTTCTCACATAGCCCAACTTGCTTGTCTCTCCCTATAGAAATGACTGACGAGAAGGGGGAAAATAAAAAAAGTAAAGAGGCTTCCCAATTGAAGTAAAGCTTATACAATGATTAATGTGATTATAAAGACACACGCATAAAAATATTTTCCCTAGGAAAAATTACATTTAGATGTTTATACATGCATGTGTGGGTGTATTTTTTATTTGTTTTCCTTAAAAAAGATAGTTTGCTCATATACTATTGTTTTCTTGTGTTTTATTGTTAGTTTATTTTTAAAAGACAGTCCCTGGTATTCAGAATGGCTTACCAGGATGCAGAAGCCTTATCATGGAAAGTTTCTACATTGCAGTAAGGCTTCCTGATACAGAGACTGAATGCTATGGTTTTGCACTTATGCGGCCCATAGTGCAAAGTGTCGTCTAGCTGGGGAACCACATGCTAACACAGCAATCTGGGACAGTTGGCTAATGCTAAATAGCCATGCAATCTCCCCTGGAAATGGGCATGTCTCCTGATTAACTCAACACAGTGAGTCATAGAATAGTTTTGCTTAGATAATTTTTACTGTAAGAGTGAAAAAAAAAGAGCGCCATCTTTTGACGGTGTTCATCTATTCACTCCTATGGAAGCATTCATGATAATGAAAAGTTCCACAGAGTCATGGGGGTTGTATTTGTAGGTGTGTGGAAAAGTGGATAAGTATGTGCAAGGGCATGAATACAGCAGAATGTGTCTGTGTCTGCCTGGATGGTTTTACTATGTGAGTAAGGAAGTTAGGAAGGGAATGTTGACTGTGTATGTGTGTGTGTGTTTGCTGGAGTGTGCACGCAGGGGTGTGTTGGAGTCCTTCTGTGAGTATATGTGTGTGGGGGCCTGTCTGTGGATGGCTGAATATGTATCTGTGTGTGAATATCGAAGGATATTTATGTGTGTATGTGCATACATGTAGGGAAGGACCTGTGGTACCACTATGCCTGGGCTGCTAGGGTGAACACTAGTATAGCCAATTCTAGCAGTGCAGAGTTTGGTTAAGAGACATGGTAATGACCTGTTATAGAGGTGCTTCTCTATGCAGATTTACCATGAATTAGTGATTCTCTCCATCACACTAAATGACTAACCAACATTAGCTAATTAACTTGGGTGGAGATAAGCTCTCCGAATCTTGTCCAGTATTTTTGTTTATATACTAGCATGTTGTTTTTTTTTTTTTGTTTTGTTTTTTCTCCCGATTAGTTTATGTTTAAAATACAGTAAGTTTGCTCATAGTTTATTTTTAAAGGAAAGCAAGATGTTCATCATATGCACTTCTTTACTGGCATTTGGGTAATAGTGCCCTGCTACCCTTCCTCTGGCAGTCTACCAAAGCTCAGAGTCCCTCCCACTGCCTGTCTCTGGGTGTGATGGACCAATAACCTAGCAATACAGGAACTGCCTTTCAAACCCAATGCACCTCTCTATCAGTTTTCCCATGCCATGGTAAGAGAAGGATCTCTTCAAAGACTGCTCCTTACTCCGGATCTTTTCAGCTGCTGAGCTCAGATAAGAAACCTTTTTGGATTTTATTTCCTCCCTGTTTTTTTCTGTCAGTGATTGAATAGTGTATTCTTCTGAAGGTTCAGAAAGAAATACCAAATACCATTGTGGACACCTGCTATTGGCCCAGGCAGTCTTGACTCTCCATTCTAATGGTATTGGCCAAAGGCAATTACCACAGATTTCCTCACACACTGGATTTGCTCACACAGTCTTTGGGGTGACTGGTGCTTTCCAGTTTAGAGCAACTACACCTGACAATCTGGGTGATTTAATCTTGACTCTGTTTAAGTACTTCTTTCATGAGGATACACAGCAGGTGTTAAATGAGGCCAGAAAACGTGCTACTAGAAAATCTTATGTTTATAAATGAATGAGGTTTTCAAAGTGGTGCCCAAATGGGAAGAGAGCATCTCCTGAAGTTAATGTCTCTCTGGTCTTGAAATATTTGTATGAGCTACTTCAGGATGGCATATTATATGCATTCATTAAGATGCATTTAAGCAGCCATCTCTGCTTGTCTGCAAATAGATTTCTCTCTTTCGGTAAAACAGTTCATGAAAGTAATATTGCATATGAGTCCCCCTCACAAGCAAATTCCTCTTTACTAGGATCTCAACTATGTTCTGGAAGCATTAACCTTAACCACCTTTTGAACTAACCACTCAGGATAATCTGAAGTACTCAGTATGAAAAACTGTTTTGCTTTTTGCTGTGATATCTGCAAGACAAGTGTCTTGATCCGTAACAACCGTACCTGATTTTCTGCAGGGATAATGTTGTGTTATGTACTAACCCCAATTTCATGCCGAAAGTAGTCTCAAAATTCACTAACTCCCTGTGTTCTTCCCAGAACCTGAGAATAAGGGAGAGAGGGTAGTTCATACTGTGGATATGCATAGGCAGCCCAGGTACTACATTAACAAACAAAACCATTTGGGAAAGCTGAAAGGCTTTTTATTTCCTAAATGGGAGAAAGAAGAGTCAACCTCTCTCTGTAAGCAAATCAGTTCTCATTGGTTGTCCTCTGGTGTTGCTTTCTGTTACACTTACCATGGCAAGGTAAATCCAGGTAAGGTAAAGGAGCATTCTACCAGGACCTTTTTCTCTTCGGCGGTGTATTGGAAAGGAGTGGACTCTAACAGTTCATAGATTAGTACTAGGCTAACTACCCTTGTGGGCCATTTAAAGCCTAGCCAATTACCCAAAGTGAGAATTAAACCCTGCACCTTGTGTTTGTAAGGTAAACACCTTAACCTAATGCCTACCTCCCACCCAGAAGTATTCTTGAGGAAACAGCTTGGTCCTCTGATCATACCTTTATGAAGCAATACAAGCTGGATAACTTTTCTAAACCCAGATCAAGCTTCACTAGAACTGTTATCCCAGGGCTCCTGTACCCCTATCCTTCTTTCTATTAGGCTGGGAAATCTTTGGGTATGTACCAGAATGCCAGTAAGGCAGTGTGTTTGTTGAACATAGTACAGTGGCACAAGTTCTACTTACCTGTAACAATAGACCTTACCGGTAGTACTTACCCACCATCCCCCTTTATGTGGATGTACATAGTTAGGTGTTGGGGTTGTTATACTCAGTGGCTGTTTTGTGTGTGGGGGTGGTGTTTTGAGGAGAAGCTGTCTGCAAAGCTTGCATTTTCATTTTCTCTTCCTATTGCACCTTAGAAAACTGAAAGGGTCCTGTACGTTGGTGTGTCACACCCACAGACAGCATTGGGAGGGACTCTGAACTTTGGTAGACTACCACAGGATGGGTAGCAGGGCCCTACTACCCGAATGCTAGTAAGGCAGTGTGTTCTATAAACATCTATTGTTACAGGTAAGTAGAACCTATGCAACTGTACTTTTGTTCATATACCAGTCTACATGTGTGCTTTTTGATTTGTGTGTGTGTGTGCGTGTGTGTGTGTGTGTGTGTGTGTGTGTGTGTGTGTGTGTGTGTGTGTGTGTGTGTGTATATATAAACAAGCAGGTGCACACAGGTTAGAAGAAGAAGATGCTCAGCAAAAATATCCAAAAACATATGCTGGCACTCTAGAAATAATCATGTTAGGCTTTATTTTGACTGCTTCAATCACTGAACAAACCTGTTTCATAAAAAAGAAAGCTTCATTAGTGTCATCTGATTCTCAAGCATTCAAATGAACATTTTATAAGATCAAAATGTCATGCAACTCATAATATGATCAACTGCAATACAAAAAGAGGAAAAATAATAATCTTCTTCTTCTTCTTTTGGCTTTTCCCAGTTAGGGATCACCACAGCGGATCACTTGTCTGCTCATGATTGGCAGTGGAGTTTTACAGTGTTGAGTTGTCAGCCCAGCGCCCAACCTTCCACAGAAGGCCCACACATGCACGCACTCACATCTAGGGCCATTTTAGAGTGTCCAATCCACCTATAGCATGTACCTAAAATAAAATAAATGTGCAGCTAAATGTACATTCACATCAATTTATATTCCACATCCAGGGTGATAGCAAAATAAATTAACATATCCACAAGAGTTATTACAATGATCAAATTACAAATTGTCAGCTTGTATCTCTTTAGCAATTAAAAAACGATAATTTACTTCAATGCAGGACTTACAGTTGCCATAGCTTTCTTATTATTGACTATATTTTGCTGCTCATCTCTTTTCACTAAGATATGCTCATTATTAAATGACAAATTAAAAATTACTTACTAGAACGCTTCATGATTTGCCTCTGGAAACCAACCCATACCCACCACCTCATTTTCAAAAAAAGTTTACATCTGGCTTGAAAGCAAAAAACGACTGGTTCTACATACCTGAAATAGCCCAGTTGATATTATGCCACACAAACATCCCTTATACTGAGTTGTACAGTAGTATAGTTCTCCCTCATTCCTCTTGCTTATCTAACAAATTTCTTACCACATGATTAACATCAGTCAAATAAAATGGTGATTCATACTTTTTAAGCAACACTTAAAAACCCTAGAAGAAGGCTTTCCTTTCCATCACTAGCACCACTAACACAGACTTCTCTCAGTTATTCTAAAGAAGAACCTCATCCAAAACTGGCTCTGTCATTTTCATTTAACAAACCTAGACATCAATACCACACTAAATGCTGCACACAAAACCACTATGTCAGTTTACCACTACTAAAATCCAAATTCTCTATCTTAGATGGCATTATGCTCATATCTTACACAAAAGAACTTCTAAGTGATAGACTTTATTTACTTTGTATATTAATACTATATTATCTTCATGTTTCTAATGTATTCTGTAATGCATTGCTTTTATATAAGCCAAAACTGTGTTATTCAGATGCCGTTACACTGTGTATCTTTCCTCATCATTACATCGAAAGTAAATTGACTATGGAATTTACACCCTGGATATCTATGGGAAATGGACTCTTGGTCAACAGAAATCAGTCAGTCAATAAAATAAATATTATAGAAGCAAATAAAGTATTATGTATGTAAGGTTTCCATCAAGTTGCAAAATGGGTTCACATAGTGAATTCATTTGTTATGTATAGAAAGGTGTTACTTTGTATAAATGCAATTTAATAGGAAAAAATACATGAGTATATTTTTAAATAGTTATGGAAGTTTTATGCTTGATAATGTCTTTATAAACAAACAGCTTCTGTCCATTTAGGAAGCCATTTTAATTGTGATGTCACCATAATGCCAGCAGGTACAAGCAAGCAAAATCTGAGGGTAATGCTACTCAATGCTAGCAGTCTAAACCTCAAAATGCATTCACTCGAGGCACTCCTTAAAATGGAGAACATCGACATCTGTGCAGTGACAGAGACCTGGTTCAAGGCTCCAGAGATCACCCCTGCATTACCGGGCTATAATTCATACCACACCTTTCGGCAACCTAACCTGGACTGAAACACTAAAGGCGGAGGCGTGTCCATATTCATTAAGGATATCCACACCACCAGGCTAGTTGCTCAGCATAATGCATCCGAGATTATCCAAGTGCAACTAACTCAGGGCAAGACCACAATCCAAATTGTAACTTGCTACAGATCCCCCACCGTGCCCCAGGATTCCCACTCCTCATTTCTTGATACACTGGAAAATATTAGGGTACAACCAACACCCTAATAATGGGCAATTTCAACTACCCCACCATTAACTGGGAAAACTACTCATGTACCAACTCTTTTGCTCAACGTTTTCTGGAATTCATAAATTTCAATGCCTTGGATCAACTTATCCACACCCCCACCAGGGGCAGCAATATCCCAGACCTGGTCATTACCAACATGGGTGACCGATGTTACACACCGGAGGTCAATTCCTCGTTGGTCCGATCCGACCACAAGCTAATCAGCCTAGACATCCACATCCCGCCCCCACCCCCCCTTAGGGAAACCACCGTTAAACATTTCTCCAAAGCCAACTTTACGCTTCATAAGACAGAAGTGGCAAACATCACGACACCCATGCAGATGGACAATAGAGGTACGACTGCTGAATCCTACACAAATGCACTTTATAAGTACTTACACAAGTGCATGGATCGTGCTATCCTTAACAGAACCAAGATGCTATTCTCCAAAAAAAGGAAGCCAATCTGGTGGTTCCCCTGCCATAAACAAACTCTGCAACAGAAGAAAGAAACTGTTGCAAAAAAGAGTAAAATCCCATGATTGGAGGAACTCCCTGGTCAGCCTCAGTAAGAAGCTGAGATCCCTCATAAAATCCTTCAAAGCTAGTTACAACAAAATCGCCACTGATTCTAAAGACAACCACAAAGCATTCTATAGCTATGTCAAGAATCTCAATGGCAATACTCAGATCTGCTCTGAGTTACAGCACAATAGCACTAAATATACAGACCCAACTGATATTGCCAACATCCTGGCAGGTAGGTTCAGTGCTAATTTTACCCCCCTCTCACCCCCTAAAGGGCCCATCTCTATACCAGAAGAATGCAGAGTTCCTGTAATCACGGCTGCACAGGTAAAAACCACACTCTCCAAAGCTGACAACATCCCAGGCTGCATTCTACATGAACTACAGAATGAACTGGCACCCCACCTAAGCACCATGTTCAGTCATAGCCTCACCTCAGGCTTTGTGCACACTGAATGGTGCACAGCGACGGTTTTCCCACTCCACAAAGGGGGAGCCACCATTGACCATGGGAACTACCGCCCCATTAGCCTAACAAGCCTGGTCTGCAAGGCCATGGAATGTATCATCATGGAACTTATAAACAAAGACATTGGTAATCTCCAGACTCTGGACCCCACCCACTTTGGGTTTGTAAAAGGTAGATCATGTCTCCTAAACCTGATAGACATCTTTGAAGCAGTCACCAAAGCAGTAGACGAGGGTAAGGTGGTTCACACAGCCTATCTAGGTGTCGCCAAGGCTTTCATATAATACGATCTGAAGAAGGAGAAATCTGAAAGCACTTATCGTTTTCATTAAGGGGACTTATTGTTTTTATCATGTTGTTAGACATTAAAGACTCCTTGGTTTATTTTACGTTGGTCCGTGGTGGTGACACGGACATTTTTTCTTTTCTTTGTCTGACTCCTATCAGTGCACCTTCAGCAGTTACAGGTACTTTGACTTTGGATATGTCACAAGATGGGTTGCCAACTGGCTCATTGACAGAACCCACACTGTGAAAGTAGCAGACTCCAAATCCAACTTCAGACCAGTGATAAGTGGAGTACTACAGGGTTCAGTTCTGGGTCCTCTCCTGTTTGGTATCTACTTTTCTGAAGTACAGGCTAACACAGACGGTCTTTGGCTAAGAAAGTTCGCAGATGACTGCAATCTAGGAGCCATAATTGAAACTCCTAACGATGTGGACATCCTACAAAAGGGCCTCACTGAGACAGATGCCTGGTGTCAAAGCCATGGCCTCAAGCTCAGTGCCAAAAAGTGCATTGTCATCCCCTTTGGTAAAAACTCTGTACCCATGAGCTACCACATAGGTGGCAGTCTAATACCGAAAGTGTGATAAGAGACCTTGGGACACAGGTGGAGAGTAGTCTCTCCTTTGATAATCACATCACCACAGTAGTCAGGAAATACTTCTACGTGGCACACCTCATCACAAAAGGTTTTTCATCCAGGAAAAAAGAGGTCATTATTCCCCTCTACTCGTCACTCATTAGACCCATTATAGAGTACAATCCCCCTTTTGGTATGTACCTCACAAGACATCTACAACAACTGGAAAGGCCACAGAAGTACCTCACAAAGAGGATTACGGGCCTTAAACAGATGCCCTACGCAGACAGTCTCAAAAAACTCCAGCTTTACTCCGTCGCATATCGCCTACTCAGAGGTGATCTCTGCCTAACATACAAAGCTATGTCAAACCCAGAGCTGTTTGACATGCTCCACTTAAAGAAATCCTAATTCCTCCAAGCTACACACTGTAGGAACCTAAACCTTGTCACCACAATAAACAGAACATGCTGGAGGGATAGATTCCTGTCCCAGAGCCTTACCATACTCTGGAACAAACTACCTATCTATATCAAACAAAGCTCCTCATTAGCTCTCTTCAAGAAAAATATTGATGATTGGATGGGAAATAGGAAATTCACCCCGAGGATCACCTCTGTGGCTCTGCTCAACAGGGGCACAGGAAAATAATTTTATTGGGTGGCAAAAGCCAGGGTACCTTTTTGGCTAGGCTTGTAATAGGCCCTGTAATAGCCTATTACCTACCTATGAACCTATGACTGATCTGGAGAATTTTTTTGATGAATCAGTTTAGTGAAACTAGATGAGTGAGTGGGCAGATTGTTGAAAATTAAGTTGTGTTACTGTGCATATATGCAAATTGATGAAAATTAAGTTGTGTTACTGTACATATATGCAAATTTCACCTGAAAAGAATAATACATTTTTACTACAATGGGTCACGAATGCACAATTGCACACTAGTCTTCAATAATCTACTCAGGCCAGTAAGCCAGACATCATTAGCAATTGGCATGCTTTGCCCTCACTAGTAGCCTCTAATGCTTTTGGGTGTGCATCTGAAGCCAGCATCATGCCTATTACATATAACAAATATAAAGATTTAGGAGTATACAGAAAGAAAAACGTTAATAATCTATACTAATTTTAGAATACTAAAGCTAAGTAGCAAAGATGTCAGTACACACCACTAAATAAACATCAATAGTCTAATGAAGCATGAAATAGGTTGTATGACACAAGAAGGGGAAGACCAAGTGCACTAGTGGGCTGTCAGGGCTGCAGGACCATCCAATCACGATAGAATAAATTAAAAGAGAAGATTAGTTTGATCAGTCTGCACTGAGACTGTGTAGCTGTCACACAAAAGAAGGATGCTGGATTTTTTACTTATTCCTTTAAGGACGCAAGTAAAGTTGGGAAGGCAGGGATGTTTTGAGAGTATGTGCAGGGATATAGTTCCATACATCAGGGTTGTCAATATTGACGGCCTTGTTGTTGTGAAGACTGCATACATTGTAAGGTGGAAGACAGCTCTAGAGAAGGAGAGAGAGAGAGGCCTGAGTAAATGGCAGTGACCAAGCTGAAGACTTTTTAAATGAGAGCACATTAGTAGAATTTATGAGTTAATGAAATAAGAGATCTGCTGTTTTCTTAATGACTTCATTTTTATTGTTATTGCACTGTAAGATTGTGAACTGTATGTTCTTGTATTTTTGTTATTCAAATATTCTGGTCGATAGCATTGCTCAGTTGGAAGTCCTCATATTATTTGTATATTTGCCAAAATGAGCTGTCATTGGAACAAAGGCAGAATGTCCCACTAACACAGAATATAGGTCCATATAAACCATCCGGTGTGGTGGTAAATTTGCTTTGCCCATCCCATGGTCCATTATTATATATTAGCCCTAATGAGAATAACTGTGATCATGCCACAGATAATTTCAGATGACCCATACGTGGGATGAAGCATTTAGTAGCTGCCTCTGTCCATTAGTAGTATGGAGGCAAAACTATCTCTGAAAAATGGGATATGCTACAAACAAGCTGATGGCAGAGACTGGAATTAAAACAGCTCTACAATATAAAAAGTAACTGGATATGTATTTATTTGCATAAACCAAAATATGATATAATATGCACATAACAGAACTTTAATAAAATACTCTCTCAGCATTACTGGCACCCCTTCTGTTTCAAAGTGTACAACATCCCTCCTTTGCAGTTTTTTTGAGACTTTGTGTTGCAGTCCTTCATTTGATTGTTTTATCATTTTCTTAGAATGTATGGGGTTGCAGTTCAGTGTCCTAAATGTATCATGGGCCAAACTGGTGATACTTTTAACAATGAGACAGTAATACTGCTCCCATTTAAAATTAATAGTTGCAAAAAGTTTCTTATATTCTTAGAATGCACCTAGGGATACTGCTTCTATACTGCATGTCAGTCTAGCAGTTTAGTGTAAAATTGGAGCAGTACAGCAGGTATGTGTCTTCCTATGAAGTAGTGCTGACATACTCACTGGTCATAGGTGATTAGATTTCCCTATGCTAGGTGCAGTAATGATGCATTCCTTCTAATGTCTCGCCATTATATAGAAAATGAAATAAAACAAACCGAAAGAAGAAAAAATGAAAGACATGACCAAAGTATGGAGGATTAATGTATGAAGGTGCCATTTTCAGATGAAATGTATAAGGTAAACTAACAATTAAAGAAATTATTCTGCCTTGTTTTCAGGGAAGGTTTGAAGGGCTTGAGGGAATTAAGACAGAAAATCTACAGACCACATCAGATTTTGTCTATGATTAACAGTGTCCTCCTGGGATTCATACAGAATTGCTCTCAGTATGAAAGACAATCCAAAGTGAAGCCTATTAACAAAAATAAGTACATTAAAGTAATTCACATCCACTAAGAGTTAAGTCTCCATGACTCTGGCTGTTATCATTCACCAGTAATGTTATTTTGCAGACCAGGGTGAACATTTATCATATTGCAAGGTCAGCAAGCTACCAAAAGTCAGAGAATATAAAAGTGTGTCTGTTTGTTTAAGAAGGACAATAACTCTGACTGTGGAAACAGTGGAAGCTTTTTGAATCTGTTAGATGACATAAGCAATTTAAATGTACTTTTTTGCTATCAAGTTGGCCTTTAATCTTCTATGGCAGTGTGGCTCTCTAAAGCCTTACTCTGTTTATTGATTTATTTATTTAACATGTGTTTTACCAGGAAAGTCTGACTTGGAATGAGCCTGTTTTCAGCAGAGGCCCAGGGCGAAACTCTCTAAATACATGCTATGTACTTTTAACTCAGCTAACTAGTAAATTCCCCCTAGTCTGGGGTCACACAGTCCGCAGCCATACTGGCGAAGCTGGTTTTTGAGGAGGTGATTGGACCTGAAAGCCAAAGTGCTACTTGAAGTGGTTATATTAAATTTGTGGTGCATCACTGTCTTTCCCTGTGCAAGTCCACAGAATCAAAAGAGGATTTCAGCGGGCCTGTATGTTTGTTTACAATTCTTTGCGGTGTAATCAATGGCCCTTCCCCTTTATAGACAACACTTTTATGCTGTCCCCAGTAGTCTTTACCAGAGATTCAGCCTGTGAGAGCATGCCTGGTCACATGATCTTCCACCTGTCCGTCTGAAGAGAGATAAGCTATGCTAATCATTGTTTTTTGCCCTCACACCATTTTTCTCAGTTATGATCACTTTTCCACATTTTACATAGCTTTCCAAACAGAATGAAGCATGGATTCAGTATTCTTAGATCATGTTGTCCAGGATTACTCCAGGAATAGCTAACTATTTAACAAATTGATCACTGCTGGCTGTTGGGTCCCAGCTCAAGTACTGTTTCCACATTTGCATTGGTTAAGTTGCCATTAAGAATCCAAGTCCAGCTTCTGTCAAAGCCTCAGCTACGTCTTTCTCATTCTTTATCCAGTAGGTAACCACTTTCTCGATCAGTGCTGGAGCATTGATGCCCCTTGAGTGTGATTCACCTCCTGTAGTCCATCCCATAATCCTGTTATTGTGTTTATTATCATCTTTCTTTCCTGCATCTGATAGTCTCTATAATTGTATACTTTCAGTACCCATCAGGGCCCCTGTGCTTCACCTCCAGCAATATGGCCAGTAGATAATTCTTCCATTCCTTTTCTTCACCACCATCAATCTGCTCCTCTCCAAACCTTCTGTGTGCTGCCACTGTCTCCTTCTACTCTCTCTATAGTCATACACACACACATACATATATATATATATATATATATATATGGTTTACTATCATATGGTCGATTGCCACTCCATCGAACGTCGGATGGTCGACACCGGAAGGCCGAACCGTTTTATCGAAACCAATCTTGAAATGGGTTCCACCATGGGTCGAGGTAGGGGAGAAGTTCGTAGGTACGACTACTACGTACTCCTACCTCAACCCATGGTAATACCGTTCCTAGATTGATATTTCAACTCCGACATTCGATATATCCGACCTTCCGATGTCGACCATCCGACGTTCGATGGAGTGGCAATCGACCTTTTGATAGTAAACCATATATATATACATACATAGAATGTAACCAAATGACCGAACAAAATGTCCTTTCAACTGCATTGTTTACTGGAACACACTGTGCTCCTTACAGTATATTTGTTTTTTGCTCCTTTCTTGGCATTGAAACTGTACTTTACTAATTTTTGACTCTGTACTGTACTTTATTAACATGTGTATTGCATTTACTGTATTTGCTGTACTAATCTTTGTGGACCTTTTCTCTCTGGGCCTCTGCTGAAAATGGGATCCATGCCCAGTCGAACTTTCCCAGTAAAATAATGTAAAATAAATAAACACACACACACACACACACACACACACATATATATCTATATATCTATATATATATATCTATATATATATATATATATATATATATATATATATATATATATATATACACAGAGAGAGAGAAAACATGGGATGAATGATGGTAAATGTAAACGTCAACACACAGAGACTACAAAGACTTCTAATTGGAGGAGTGCTACATGTGGTGGGTAGGTGCTCTCAAGTGATTCATTCTCTGATACTTTAAATGTTAAGGGTGTACTTTCTCGATTTAATGTTTATTTGTCCTTGTAGCACTACTTCAACATTTACATACAAGACAGATGGAATGCAAGTTGCTTATATACATTAGCTTATTAGATTAAGTCTTCATATAATGTCTTACAAGAAACTGCTATATTTAAAAGTGTTAAACTGGCTCACCCAACAACAGAAACCTTCATGAACTATTATATCCAAAACACAGTACTGTAATCTCAGGAGCAATGAGGATCATTATGTAGATGCCAGAGTATGGTCCTAGCCCTAATATATTCAAAGAGGATTTGCATGAATAATGTTAGTAGAGAATGCCCACCTCTCATTTATGCAGATATATGCAGCAGAATATGGACTGTCGAAGGAGAGAATTCCATGACCTGGTTAAAGAAAAATGTTATTTCACCAGTCTAGAATATGGCAGTTGAACTAAACAAACAGTGGAAAGTCATGCATACTGTTCTCTGTAAACCACCAAATTAAACGGTAAGTTTAAATGCAAAGGAGAGATGCAGTTACAACTCACCATAATACACATAAAGAATGTGATTCCAATCCTTTGGTAGATTGCACACAGCATATACAAATATAATACCTTCATTTACTGTGACACCAAATCTAAGAAAGAGCCTTGTACAAACATGCCCCTTTAGCATGCTGTATTCTAGCAAACATCAAATTAACTAGTTTTGGAACCTCTTAGGAGTACACATCACTAGTAAATAATTGCAGTTGTTACAGGAACCATGTCAGACATAGGGAACTGGTTCATAAGCAATCTTAATAAAAGTCACACAATAGTCAGTTATGGGCAGCTATAATGCAGCGGATTCTGTAATTCACATTCACATAAAAGCACAACTGTGACAATTAATGAACTGCATTACTGTTAGCAATTACTGTTCGTATCATAGGATTGATAAGAATTACAAAGCAAGCCAAGAAACCATTGGTACAGAATGCACAGAGCCATAGCTAGGTCAGTTAGCACACTGGGCAGTTCTTGGACATTAGTTAATTTTTAATTAATAAAGACTGGTGACCCACCAACCCAAATGCAGAACTTTAGTTCCTTGTTAGAGTTATTAGCATCCAAAGACATTCATGTAAATAGCCACAACACTGACAGTTGTTTAACTTAATGCCAGTACTCTACACACTCGCAAATAGAAAGTTCTCTAAGGTGCCACTTGTGCTCCCTAGCAGCTTACATCTGAGGCAGCCACCCTGTTTGCTTCCCTCTCAGTTATGATACTGTCATTAGTTAATGAACTGCAAGTGTTGTTTATAATATGCCCTAAATGTAAATGTTGGTTTGAAATGTAACTTAGAAGAACATCTGTTTTGTAAATGTTGTTTTAAAAAGTTGTTACTGTTCTTGGGTGAAACAATCTTGGACCAGTTCACTTACCAGTTTAACAACATCACTTGACAATTCCACTTATCCAGTTATCAAACTAAAAATAAATAAATAAATATAATTTTTTCCTTACATATAAAACAAAGGTAATGCCCTATATCAAAAATTCAGTCAGCTATAAATTACCTTGTAATTAATTTTCCCTCATCCCAGCTAATAGCTCACAGTGTGTGTTTTTATAGCAATAACCCATGCCTGGGTGTGGGTAATGCTGGATTTACCCACGGTTGGCGTGGTTGGACCAAACAAAGACAACCGTGGGTAAATCCAGCATTACCCACACCCAGAAGTGGGTTATTGCTATTATACAATGACATTATTTAAGAAAAGAAATAATTACTTTTCTTAAATAATGGCATTCTATAATGCCTCTTTGCTGCCCTTCCGCAGCTATCTGGTGTTCCGTGGCAGTTCTGATGTACTGCACATGCCTACGCAGTACATCAGAGCTGTGAGCAAAAGCAACGGAGAACGCAAGATCTCCGTTGCTTTTTACTGTCTCGCTATGTTAAATGGGTTTAACATAGCGAGATAGCTTTAAAATAAGCAACGGAGATCTCCGTTGCTTATTTTAAAGCTGTCTCGCTATGTTAAACTCATTTAACATAGCGAGACAGGTTTAAAAAAAAGCAACGGAGATCGCAAGATCTCTGTTGCTTTTTACACACTGTGTTGCTATGTTAAAGGAGTTTAACATAGCGAGACAGCTTTAAACAAAGCAACAGAGATCTGCGTTGCTTTTTTTAAACCTGTGTCACTATGTTAAACTCTTTTAACATAGCGAGACAGTGTTTTATACTAACAGAAAAAGTCCGGGTGACCGGACCTTTTTCCGTTAGTATATTGAGGGATTTACAACTGGCACGCTGGTTGGGCTGGCCAATCAGCGTGCACGTTTTAGAGGAGGCATTGTATAATAGTTATTTGGTCACAGAAACCCTACATTACACACTTGAGAGAAAGAAATCTCATCACATTTTTAAGCCATGGTCCTTTACTATCAAGCTTTCATTAACTCACTGCACAACACAAACACCATTCAGACTATCCTTCCAATGTTTTGATACAATAATATGCACATTAGTTTAATACCTCCATTCTCTGGTGGTTTACAGAGAAAATGCTGCATTCTCAGGAAAATGTAAAGCACAAGGGCAGTGTCACATAAAGCAGAAGGAACTCAGGTGAAAGAGTAGGATATTGAGACAGTCCTAAACCTTAAAAGGCTGAGGATCAGTATGTAGATGCTGCTTTTACAATTAGTTCCTCTCAAAACTTAAATATAATACCATACAACCTTTTTATTTTCTTGATTCATAACCTGTGGGTATAATAACAAGCTAAATACCCAAAATGTGAGGGTAGACCTTGCTACCATGGCCTGAATCAGTGCTGAAGCAAAACCTTTTTTTTTTTTGCTTTAAAATAGCAGTCCAGTTTACCATGCTTAGTGGAGGAATAAACACATGACCTGTTCACAGCCATATAAATATTCCCTCTGTTGAGACCTTTCTGAAAAGGCCACAGAGGAAACAGAGCCCCTTGTAGAATGAAGTCTAATGGATCCTTGAATATGTTTGTTGACTGAATCACTGCAACTCTAATATAACTTATCTGCAAGATAGAAGACAACTGTTTTCCATTTGGGTTATCTAACTTTTAGAAGAAAAAAAAATAGTCATACAGATTTTTTAATATCCTAAGACCTGAACATATTAGACTACAGCTGTTCTTATTATTTATATAATGTTCTCTCACTAGGGCTTTAGGGATTAGGACAAAAGGATGGCAGCCAAATCTTTTAATTAAGAGAAATGCAAGGTATGCTACATGTGGCATAAAGGATGGAGAGGTAGAGGAAGTAATGAGGAATTAACTATTTTTATGGAATACAGAAGAAAATTGTGAACACATTAAATCATTTAACTGTGTTATCCAAGGCAGGACTTCAAAAAAGAAAAGGTAATTTCAAAGGGATGCCTCATAAATTTTCTAGAAAAAAAAAGTTCTTGAGAACTACTAGAAAAATTCTTCAAATCAGAAGTACATATTAAAGGGGTTTTATTCGTTACCCATTTACATTTACATCACAGAGCCAAGATATTACTCGACACAATTTGGTTTAAAATTATAGCACTTGGACAGTGTCCCCTGTTGAAGTCCTCTCTACCCATACAATATCTTTCAAAATTAACTGAGAAGCAGTCAGGAAGATTGTTTCACATTGGTAAGACTGTGCTTCATCACTGCAATGGGAAAGAAAACATTCATCAATTTAGACCCAGTAATGGAATATTTTCCCTATGTAAATTAGAGCTGAAATAACACTCAAAAGTTTCAATCACAAAGAAAAAAAATCTTCTATAGAAAGATATCTGTGCTTGCTTTCTGAATAATGGCCAGTTACCAAATCAGATGTACAGTCAGCTAAATTTAATGCATCAAATCACCTGCATTTCTACTAACACACAAGGCAAATAAGCTCTATAAGACTGTATTTAAAAAAAGTGCACATATAGTGAACAGTGCTGACATTGTGAACGTGTATGTTAATTTTTACTTGTCTCTGTAATTATATTCTCTATTTTCTTTGTGAGCTAAATGTCTTCTGCTTGTGTTATAAATTACCTCCTGCAACACTGACTGGTGCACCTACACTTTTAGGAGTGTATACTGTTGTTCGTGCAGGTCATGGCTGTAAAGTGTCAGTTGACAATTCCTTTTATCCGGGTATCAAACTACATTAATTAAATAAATATAAATGTTCTGTAGTCCCATCTTGCCTTCATTCTTACACTTGGGATCGGAGCCAAACCTCGGCTCCAACTCGGCCATTCTCTAGCTCAAAAACTTCTGGTTGGCTCTTGGCTAGGAGGTATCCCTTCATGCACCGCTAACATAACCCAGATCTTGTTTGCCGCTCGTTGAGCTCAGACGTGCTTCTTCTTGGCTGTGGCTAAGTGGAAACTTTCGATACTTTTTTACTAGTTATTTGTTGACTAAAAATAATTATATTCTATAGTATAGTGTGTTATCATATTCAGTGTCTGTTTTAGACAATTTGCTGCATTGCTTACTGTGTGTACTGTTTGTGCTTTGATTGGCCGTTCTTCCATTGGCCTTGTTGTATCCCTGCATCACTTCACTTGTGCTGATTGTTCTTGTTCCTATTTCCCTTTCACCTTGGGCTAGGCCCATTTAAGTTAGAGGATGTAGTCCTCGGTTCTTTTATTTGTCTCTTTCCCTGGGCTAGGCCCGTTTAAGTTAGAGGACCTAGTCCTCAGGTTATCTCTTTCTTTAGGCCTGTTTAAGTTAGAGGACCTAGTCCTCTGTCTGCCTGTTTGTCTGTGCTGTTGCCTGACTATCTGTTTGGAGGTAGTTGTGCATTGTTATCTTAGTTGTTTCTTGCACTATGTCTATGGATACTAAGGATCACAAGCCTTCGGCTTTAAAAATTTACAAAATGTTATCAGAAAATGTCCTTAATGGATGGGCACAATCTGTGTATGTACGATTTGGGGACTATTCACCTCCAAGAGTCTTGCTTGTTTTGTCATGCCTTTAGTTTTGAGGAGGAGTTGGCTTCTTCATCCTCCAGCTCTAAATCTCCTTCCTCCAAGAAAAACAAAGCCAAATCTACAAAAAGGCGGTCTCCCACTCATTCTGTGTTGTCGGAGCCGCCAGACAAAATTGCCAAAATGACTACATCCTCGCCGGCTCCACTTGTCTCAGTGCCAACAGAGGTTTCTATTGTGGATCCATCAGTTTCGGCTCCAGGAGTTTCAGAGCCGATAACTGAGCCTGTGTCTCAGAGCCAGTCAGCTGAACTCCGACCGATCTCCCTGACTCTTAGGTCGCCTATCTTTCAGCGATCTAGGTCCCCCACTCTATTTTCCAGGTCCTCCAGGGGCCTTTCTGATGAGGACGTCGAGAGAGTGGTGCGCAGACTGCTTCAGACTTTGGCACTGGCAAATTTACTTTCAGCTCCATCCCAGTTGGCTCTGGAGCCTAATGTGCCCTTACACCCTGTTGATGTTCCTCCTCCGAGCCACTCTGGGCCTTTGGAGCCAGAGATGTCAGTTCCTTGGGTTGTGGAAAGGTCGGTTCCAGCTATCTCAGTTGGTCTCTCGGTTTTGATATCCACTCCAACCCTTTCAGTGCCGTCTGTGAGGTCTAGGGTCCTCAGTTCTGCGGTCGGGCCCGAGGGGGACGCTTGGAACCGAATTTCTTTGGTTCTGAGCCTACCTCTCGGTGCTTTGGCTCAGGTGAGCTTGGACCCCATCTCCCCGGCGCCGAGGACTGCCTCTGCATCTTCAGAGTGGTGGGCATTCTTGGAGCCGGGAGGATAGGCCTTCGAGGTGAATGAGGAGTGTGCTGTCCAGGTCTTCAGTTTCAACAAGAGGTACCGACACTCTTCCCCCTAAAATGCCGACTTCAGTCTCAGCTCCCTCTTGCTCCCAACACAGCAGAGACCCACAGCCTCAGGAAACCTCCATGAGTGGTCCCTAGTCTTCCGAAGTCTCCCCAGAATACCCTAGGAAGAAAACTTGTAAGAGGAAACATGTTGACTCCCCTGATGAGTCCATTACATCAGACACTGACCTCGAGGAGTCAGAAGGGTCCCCCAAATCGTCCTTTGATGATATCTCATTTGCAGATATCCTTGAGATCTTGAAACAGAGAGGTGGCTGGCCCACCACATCCCTTTCTGATGAGGAGTCAGTGTACCTGAAGGCTGTTGGGTCTCAACCCTCCGCCTCTTGAGTGTCTCCACCTTTTGATGAGCTACTGGATCTAGTGAGTCGAAAGGTGTGGGAATCTCCTAATTCTGTGGAACCGGTTCCTAGAAGACCAAATAAATTTTTGTCAGTACCCCATGACAAAGACTTTCTTACTAAGGTCGTTCCAGTAGATGCCATGGTGGTGGCAGCAGCCACCAAAAAGGAACTTGCTGAAACTTCCTCCACTGTCCATCCACCGAACAGGGAGTCTTGAACGATGGATAGGTAAGCGAAGCATGTCTTTTCTTCAGCGGCTTTAACACTTAGATTGCTGAACTACCTGTCTCATTTCACAAGGCTCCAGAGAGATCTCCTAAAAGAACTGGGAGAGACTCTGCAAGGTAACGTATCTGAAGCAGTATCTGAGGAGGTTAACGCACAGATGTCTACCTTAAATTCTATTGTAAACTCCTCCATGAGACTGATATCTTACGCAGCTGATACAGCGAGTAGGGCAGCGGGTTCAGGAGTTTCTCTTAGAAGACACTCGGATGCACTTGTGTAACTTTGCAGAGGCCTTTAAGTCTACATTTACCAATGCTCCCTTTGATGGATCCTCATTGTTTGGAACCAACGTAAAGGACACACTCACCAGATGCGAACAGGAAGGAAAAACCCTGTTTGCCGTGGGAGTCCATTTTTCCGTTCCTTCTAGACCCTACCCCAAAGGGCAGAAGGGCAGTAAAATGTGGTTCAAGAAGTTGCAGAGGTTTTTTCAGGACGCACAAGGTGATTCCTTCTCCAGAGGCAGAGGAGGAGGAAATAACGGTAGACGCCGCCCTAGAGGCAGGGGAAGCCCACAGAACCAGGGAGACCGTGATTCCTTTCGTGGTCGTCCCTATCAGTGCTCCTGAAAGGAGGCCCAACTGCGCATCTCTGGAGCCAGTTGGGGGTCGTATAACTTTATACCCAGAAGCCTGGCACAATATCATTCAAGACAAGTGGGTATTAAGGATAATTACCAGAGGTTACCATATTCCCTTCTTTACTCCACCTCCTCGGATCAGATGAATTCCAGATGTTCTACCCAATCACAGGGATTCAGCAACTCTAGAAATCCAAAAGTTGCTCATAAAGAGAGTCATCCAACCCGTCCCCACAGACCAAGTAGGATTAGGGACTAACTCCAGATTCTTTTTGGTACCAAAAAGAACAGGGGACTTGAGACCCATCTTGGATCTCAGAAAATTGAACGAATCTGTACAGAAGTCCAAGTTCCGAATGGTCACCTTACAGTCGATACTCCCGTTGTTAGGGAAAGACGTTTGGATGTGCTCCATAGACCTCCAAGATGCATACTACCATATCAAGATGGACAGGGCATCAAGGAGTCACTTACGCTTCTAGCTGGGAGCCAGTCATTATCAGTTTCGTGTCCTGCCTTTTGATCTCACCACAGCCACTAAGGTGTTCACCAAATGCATGGCAGTGGTAACGGCTCACTTGAGACGTCAGGGATTCCAAGTGTTTCCGTATCTGGACGAATGGCTCCTGACTGCCACCACCAGGCATCTACTGTTACAGGCCAGGGACGCTACCATTTCAACTTGCTTGCAGTTGGGGATTACAGTAAATTGGCAAAAATCTGCATTATCGCCCTCTCAGCATGTGAATTTTATTGGCGCCGAAATAAACACTGTCTCAATGAGGGCTTACCTTCCCGTTGAAAGAATTCAGAACCTCAGGGAACAAGTTTTGAGCTTACTTTCTCTAAGGAAATTGAAAGCAAAGATGATGTTCAAGTTGTTAGGGATGATGGCCTCTACAATAACATTAGTCCCATTAGCCAGATTGCACATGAGGGTTCTGCAGTGGTTACTGTTTGCCCAATGGTCACTGCAGTATCTACTTCTTTCTCACCCCATCCTGATAACAGATTTGTGCAAACAGGATCTTCGCTGGTGGACCCAGACCAGCAATCTAAACACAGGCAGACCACCCCCCCCCCCTTTCGTTGCCACCGTGAACGCAGATGCCTCCCAGATTTGGGGGGGGGGGCATTATCTAGGAAGAACAGTCCAAGGCACATGGCAGAAACAGGAGACTCATTTGCATATCAACATCTTGGAGATGAGAGCAGTGTTTCTGCTGTTGCAAGCACTTCACAGCTTTCTCCCTCTAGGGACGATTGCGATCCACTCGGACAATATGTTGGTGGTGTGGTACATAAACAAACAAGGAGGGACCAAATCTTATCCCCTCTGCAGAGAAGCCCTTCGAGTGTGGGAGTGGGCAGTGTCTTCCCAACACTTTCTGGTCGCAACGCACATTACGGGGACATCCAACGTGATAGCCGACAGGCTCAGCAGGGCTATTCTGATGCCTCACGAGTGGTCTCTGAACACATACATTGCGGAACAAATTTTTCGTAAATGGGGTCAGCCTTGCTATGATCTATTTGCCACCACTCTCAATGCCAAATGCAGCAGCTACTTCACCCTAATTCCCCCGGAAGGGGAGACACCCAGAGATGCACTCGTTCACGATTGGCTCTCGGGACTTCTCTATGCTTTTACACCATTCCCCATGATATCAAAGGTAATTCAGAAAGCAATATCCTTGGGAAGCAAAATGATCCTTACTGGCCTCGACAGATTTGGTTCCCCTTCCTCAGACCTCATCTAATGGAAGAAATGTGGACTCTGGACCTAGTGCCAGATTTGCTGACGCACATTTCAGGAGTGTTCCATCCCTGTCTCCACACCCTCAATTTGACAGCTTGGCTGCTCCAATTCCATCCCTAGTCAGGCTTCATGACTTTTCTCCTGAGGTTATACACATTCTGACATCCTCTCACAAACCTTCTATCAGAAAGACTTACACCAGTAAATGGAAAAGTTTCTCCTTTTGGGCCAGTGAGAGAAACCTCGATCCTTACACAGCTCCCATTTCTGCCATTTTGGAGTTCCTTTCTCAGTTGTTCCATCAAGGTTCAGCAGCTGCCACTATTAAGTTCAACTGGCAACTATTTCTACCTTTCATTTGGCTAATGACCCTAACTTTATGGCTCATAGACTGTGTAGAGCTTTCCTTAAAGGGGCCACCTTGTTAAGACCCCCAGTCATGGATCTGGTGGCACCATGAGATTTGAATTTTGTACTCCATAGACTTACTTCAAGCCCTTTTGAACCTTCAGCAACTTGTGACCTTAATTTCTTCTCATGGAAAACTATATTTTTAGTGGCTATCACATCTGCAAGGAGGGTCTGTGAACTTCAAGCTCTTTCCATTAAGCCCCCTTATTTGGTGTTTCACAGAGATAGGGTCTCCTTACGGACAAACCCTTCTTTTGTTCCTAAGGTTTCTTCTCAGGCCAATATTAAACAGTCCATTGAATTACCTGTTTTCTTCCCTAATTTTTCTAACAAGGCAGAGTACAAATTTCACCAACTGGATGTGCATAGACAATTGTGCTTTTATCTTGACAGAACTAAGAATTTCAGAAGGTCGGATCAGTTGTTTGTTTCCTTTTTAGATATAAGGAAAGGCCTTCCAGTTTCTAAAGTCACATTGTCTCACTGGATTTCCAGCTGCTTTCCTTTGTCTATACATCCAGTGGCAAAGATCTTCCCTTCAAGGTGAAAGTTCATTCTACCAGGTCTGTGTCTACCTCAGTAGCTTTTCAGGCAAAAATTCCAATAGATAACATCTGTGCAGTAGCAACATGGGCTTCACCTCATACATTCATTACTCACTACAAATTGGATATGGCTTCCAGGAACAGGTCTTTCTTTGGTTCCACAGTACTCAGGAGCATTTTCCAATGAGCCACCCAAGATGAAGGTGCTGGGGACGCTGTCCCAAGTGTAAGAATGAAGGCGAGATAGGACTACAGAACATAAAGAAGTTATGTACTTACCATAACGTTCAATGTTTGTATTCCATCTCGCCCTTCATTCTTACAAACCCACCCTCCTGCCCCCTCCTTGAGGACCTGGGGATAGAGTGACTTCTACATTATTGTTATGTTGGGTCGTTTCAACATGTTTTTTTCTTTATCTCTGTATGTTTCTTCTTGCAGCAAACAAGATCTGGGTTATATTAGTGGTGCATGATGGGATACCTCCTAGCCACGAGCCAACCAGAAGTTTTTGAGCTAGAGAATGGCTGAGTCAGAGCCGAGGTTCGGCTCCGATCTCAAGTGTAAGAATGAAGGGCGAGATGGACTACAAACATCAAACATTATGGTAAGTACATAACTTTTTTTTGTTTCCTTAGTATTGAAATGTAGTGTTGAGCATGAACCGTCTCACTTTACTGGTAATTATTGTTTTAAAACAGTTTGGCTGCCCTCTCATTGTCTCTAAAAGCCTCTCATAAGTACAGGTCACTTGGCTTCAAGCATATTACATCTGCACAGCACTGACGTAAGATCATATGTAACAGCACTACTAGATAGGGGCCAAGGGTACTAGCTGCTAGTACAAGGGTCTAGGGAACTACTAAAGGGGCGGTGAATATGGCACAACGTAGCTGGGCTAATATATGCCTTCAGGCAGATAGCCCAGTACCAACCTATGAAATTATGAACCTATGATCATATGATGAAGGAGCGTATGACCTGGTTGGCTCAGTCAAGATATAGCTCACTTTTCTAGGAATATCAGGATTCTTTGTGAAAGTGTGCTCTTAATAGGAAAAAAAAAGTTCTTATTTCTCCATGAAGTACTGGTCGCTCTATCACATTCCTAAGCCAGAGTACAGACTATAGGTACAGGTATGGGCTGCTTAGTTGAAATAAAAGGCAACAAATATAGGTTTTGGGAATGTTGCATATCCAGAGTAATTGGGACTCTGTTTTTACTGTAGTTTCCAAGGGGCTTCGGTTAGCATTCCCCATAAAAAACACAGCTTGTTTTATTTTGGCCTGTCATGCATTATCGTACTGAAATTTACAGAGAAAACTTGGATAATGCAAATAGTGACCCCTTAGATGATATATCTGGTGTCAGTTTAGAAATCCACTTCCATCCTATGTGAGACTGGGCTGCTCTCCCTTCTCAAGTACCAGTCAAAGCTTCAAGGTCAGAAGGATGGTATATTCTGCAACCTAACTTATTTTTCCCCAAGGTAATTATTTCTTTTCCCTATGCTGATAGATGGAAAAGAGGCATTATATGTTTAGAAGGGTTAACACTGCAGAGTTGAATCTAGAACCTACAGGGCTATCCAGTAATGAATTCTTAGTTACATGTAAATGAGGTATTTACAATGTTGGATAGTTCCTGTTAGACGATCCTTAATTATGACTGCGAGCATTTTTAACACACCAATTACGCACAGATGGCATGGTAGTTTTAGAGCTGACTTTAATTAATTAGTAACAATATAACTTAGACAAGCCTTCATACCTGTCTGCATTATCTTAACTCGTATGGAGTTATAGGAGATATTCATGTTGGATCTATGTCTATGGAATGTTCAGGATTCATGTTGTACTACATCGCTGTGTTAATTGTTGCTTTAATTTGTTACTAGTTAATAAAGTTTAATGTTTGCACTTTAATTCATTTTCTAGAAAAAAAAAATATAACTGATGTTTAAGGGGATAAGATGAAGCATTCTAAAAAAAAAAAAAGAAAGAAAGAAAAAAAAAAAAGATGAAGCACTCTATAACTTAGGGCAAGTTGCACTGGTAGATGCCTTGTCAAGATATAGCAATGTACATGAGTGGAGCAATAATACCAGTTCTAGACTACAGTTCTAGACTAAGCAAACAAGACAGGTAATATGTGAATTTAAGGAATTTAGGTAACACTGCCTGCTGGAGAGATGAGTTCTTAATTTAGCACCAGACAATAAATCTTTTTCACTTATGACATACAGAACTTGAACATGTTACGTTCCCTTGCTTCCTTCAATATCAGTAGCAAAGTGAGCTACTGGATGCCAGAAGTCACAGCCACCAGAGGCAAGGATGACTATATTTACTACAAATAACAAATATTAATAACCCAAATGAAACACACCACCAGGGTTTCTGGACTCCACACAAAATTTTAATTTATAAAATGAAGGATAAGCGAGTTCATCAAACAAAGTTGACTTCATCAGAACAAAGAACACACTTAAGAAAATATTTAAATAATGTAAACTCAACTGTCATTAGCCAAAATTAATCCAATCACCAATCATTGATTTAAAATAGCATGTAAATAATTACAGATAACAAATATGCAAACCCATTACCCTGAACTGGATGTACTCCAGACCTTGGCTTCACTTTGATAATGTTTCCATGAAAATATCATTAGCAAGAATAGATAGATAGAAGACACATGCATAGTGAAGTCCTATTTCTGTGTTAAACTTATCAAATTTAATGTAAGATAATACAAATACAGTTCTCACTTTACATGTATAGGAACTGAATGTCAAACAGCAGTGGTCCTTGGACCTTCTACAGCTGTACACTGTACAGCCCAGGGATCTATACACTCTCCACTGTTGTTTTTAGTCTCTGTTAACAAATTACCTCTGATCTCTCTGACCTTCCTATTGCTATTAATCCAAATGATGTGGTTAACCTTCAATCCAGATCTTCCTATTCAGACACTCAAACCCAGCTTCAATCTGACCTCCAGTCCCCTAATTATTGGCTAAATACCCGTAAGCTACTCTTAAACCCATCCAAAACTAAAAGTACGACATTTGTAACCTCACAAAAGCTGAAAACACCTCTTAAAACCCTCAAGATTGCAGATCTCAATGGTGCCCAAACAGAAGCAATCACATCCCTTAAATACTTAGGTTTATAGCTAGGCCAGTTAGTTAACTTCCAAAGCCACATTAAAAACACCAGGAAAAAGATCAGTTCTGTTTGAATCTGTTCCTGGAAGATATCTCCCTTTCTGCCCAGACCAGCTAGAGCTGCAGTAGGCAAACAAGTGCTCCTTGCTCAACGTGGACAGACTCCTCATCACAGCTACAGATTCTAAAAGAAACAAAAAAAAAATTCTTCCACTCTACAGTCCATTGAAAATAAAATCTGCCAGTTCATTTCCAGTCCCCTCTCAAGAACACTACTGAACTACCATACCCAAAGCTAAATGTCTACTAGTCTCCTACAGAATTGAGCTAGTCCTACGGTCTTCTCTTTTCAAACTACTTCAAACAGGTGCCTTCCTACCTCTTGCAGCCAAACTCTGTAATAACACCACCCCATGCAACCTCTACACTTCTCCCAATTATTTCCCTGATTCCAGACACCCTAAACCAAACTGCAATGTACTGAACATTCCTTCTCCATTCTTGCATCCAAACTCTGTAAATATCCCCCCACACACAAACATATACACACACACACACACACACACACACACACACACACACACACACACACCTTAAAGAAGTCCCTTCTTTCCCCATCTTCAGAGCACACCTCAAAATTTATTTATTTTTATTTATTTTACATTTGTTAACCGGGAAGGTCCGACTGGATATATGTCCATTTTCAGCGGATGCCCGGGGAGAAAAGCTCCATACAGTAGACATAAGACAGACAATATAATACACTGTAAAATACAATAGAGAAATACAATCCAGAGAAATTTTTACATAATTACATAATGAAACCGTTCCATCATAAGAGTAATTTAAGAACAGAGGTTATACAATGTATTTGTAGGTCATTTTCGAAGTTCCCAGGCCAACATTCAAGAGGTGCATATATAATTGTGTTACATAAAATATGTTCTAGATTTCACTTAATCACATGGCAGTACAGAGTTATATAGGTAGGATTCAGAGACACTGCTAAGAGACCATAGTTGGGTGAACAGTAGTAAAGCGTGGGGAATTAGTCAGGGGTAGAGCAAGGACAGAGCCATCACAAAGTAAAGTATTGAGTAAGGTTCTTTTTAAACTGGGTTGGAGAGGGTTGTAAGGTTAGTTCTGTAGGGAGAGAGTTCCAGACTTTACCAACTGAGTTCATAAACAGAGCTTCCCCAGCTGAGTTGTTTGCTTTGAAGGTGAAAGCTAACATTTTGTTAGAGGATCGGAGAGTTTTAAGGTTATGGTAGGGGGTGATGAGTGTTTTAAGATCAGGTGTCCATTCGGGCTGATAAAGAATCTTGTGGGTGATTGTTAGTTGGTTTGTTAGTAGAAGGTTAGGTAGTTCAAGCCAGCTTAGTAGTTTGAGGTTGTGGCAATGATGGGTCCTATAGGCAGAGGCGGCGGCTAATCTGGCAATGTGATTATAACAGGTTGTGAGCTTGATCAGGGAGGTTTTATTCAGGTTAGTGAATAGGGGGGAGGCGTAGAGAAGTGTGGATAGGAGATGAGTACAAGCAAGAAAAGTTCTGGCAAAGGGAGTTAAGAAAGGTTTGATTCTATGTAGAGAGCCAAATTTTTTTATTTACTCTTTTGATGGTTTGGTCGATATGCAGATCAAACTTTAGGTTGTTGTCGACTATGACTCCTAGTAGTTTGGTTGAGGGGTCTGGTGAGATAATAGCACCATTGTTAGATTTAATGCAGAAGGTTAGAGAGGAAGTATTACGAGATGGGGAGAACAGCAGCAGTTTGGTTTTTTTGGGGTTTAGTATTAGATGGCAATAGAGGAGCCTATTTTCAACTATGGTAAATATGTTTTGAGATAGTGTTAGTAGTTCTTCTGGGGTTGTGGCAGTGCAGATCAGGGTTGAGTCATCCATGTATTGGATACAGGCAGTGTCTGGTATTACTTTATGCAAGTCATTAATGAATATGGAAAATAGGAGGGGCCCTAAGATGGGTCCTTGGGGGACTCCAAGAGTTATAGGTAAGAGGGTAGATACATTGTCTTTCCATAGCACTGACTGTTGTCTACCTCCCAGATATGACTTTAACCATTGTATAGCATGGGTGTCTGGGGAGATTTTATTTCTAGAGTTTGCAGGGGAAGTTGGTGGTTTACCATGTCGAAAGCTTTGGAAAGATCTAGGAAGATGGCTGAGGAGAGTTTATTGCTATTACGGTTGTGATTTATGGCATTGGTGAAGGACAGCAGGGCAGTGGTGGCACTGTGGTTTGGTCTGAAGCCATGTTGAGAGTTTGACAGGTGATTGTTATCAAGAAGATAGGCTAGGAGTTGTTTTTGGATACATTCTTCCAGGATTTTGGCTATAGGAGAGAGTATTGCTATGGGTCTGTAGGTTGAGATGTCAGTGCAACTGCCTCCCTTGTGGATTAGAATGATATGGGATATTTTCCAGGTAGTGGGAATGGTAGCTTCAGATATGGATCGGTTGATCATAATAGATATAGGGTAGGCTACAGCATCTGCTGCTTTTTGTAGGTAGTCTGCTGGTAGGAGATCTGCGGCAAGGGTAGTTGGTTTTATTTTTCTAATTAGAGTAAAGATAAATGAAGTTGAGACTGGTTGAAATTTGAAGGTGGTTTGGGTAATGGGTGTAGAGGCAGAGGGATTTAGTGCACTGGGGGATAAGTTATTGGCTAGGTTTTGGATAGTTTCTGTAAGAAAGCTATTGAAGGAGAATGTGAGTTGTAAGTTGAGGAGACAGGGGTGGTAGATTGTTCTGGATGGAGCAGTGTGTTTAGAGTTGCCTAGAATGTATTTGGTTTGTTCTGGTGTTTTTGTTGTAGGTTGTGATAGTAGTTCTTTTTGTCGGTAGTGACAGATTTTTTTGTGTCATTCCTTAATTGTCTATAATGGAGTTGAGCTATGAGGTTTTTTGAGGTACGCCAAGTGGCCCAAGCTTTATTTTTTAGTAAGATTTTTTGCCTAGTTGCAGCTGTAAGCCATGGGGTGCTTTTGGTTTTAGTCCTAATGGTACGACCTAGGAGCATGGCTGTCTAGGATGAATAAGAAATTAGTTTTGAAGCATTGTACAGCTTCTTCTAGTGGGAGATGCTTTAGAACTGACCAGTTGCAAAGTTTAAGGTCTGTTTGGAAATTCTTAAGGTTAAAATCTTTCTTGTTTCTGATTGTTTTATAGGTGGGTTGTTTGTGGATTTCAGCCGTTTGCCTGATGATATAGGTGAGATGGTGATCACTTATGTCATCAGGCAAGGTTCCGGCTTTATACGTGAGTGGGTGATTGTTAATAAGTATCCAATCTAATAAAGTTTCTTTATTGTTAGGTTTAGTGATCCTGGTGGGGGAGGATATGACTTGTGAGAAACCATAAAGGTTGATGTGGGAAGTGGGGGGTACAGAGGAGCATGAGTACCAGTCTATATTAAAATCTCAGAGTACAATGGTTTCTTGGGGATAATTATTTGATAGCCAGTTTAGTATGTCCTCAAGCACTGGTATGTTTTTGCCTGGGGGAATGTAGACAAAGATAATATATATACTTGTGCTTTCATTGATGTGTAGTTTAGTAGTAATGATTTCAGCATTAGTATTTTGGAAGGGTTGATGGCTGTCAGTGGTCATTTCTAGCATGGATTTGTAGAGAACAGCTACCCCCATCCCTTTTTAGCAGTGCGGTCATGTCTAAATATATTGTAACCTGGTGGTATGACCTCACTATCTACCTGCATCAAAAATCTGACTGCTAGTGCTTTTTCAGTGGCCATACTACCTAACTCCCTCCTCACCAACATCACTTCTACTTTGATCCTCTGTTCTTACCTGCTGCTTCTGTCTTATTATTTACTAGTAAAATTAATTCACATGTGTTTTTCTACTTTGTTAATAGTGATTACATATTGTTTCAACAGTTAGTGGGATTCTCTACCTTCTATTATTAATCCAGGTTTGTGAATTTGTTCTGTTTGATTGTTTTTTTTAATTTCTTCACCTCGTCTCTGCCTGAAAATGGTCTAATTTGATAACTGCACTACCCTGGTAAACAAAGTAAATAAATAACACTCTTATCAGGACATTGTGGGGTGTGTAGCCATATGTGATCACCAGGCCAAAAAACGCATGTACGTCATGCTGGCAAACTCCCGTGACACCTGGTATATCCATCCCAACACAAAGGATTCATCTATTTTCCATGACCAGGACAGAGCCTGGGTCAGAAAAGCAAATGCTATATGAGCTTTTCTTTCCAGCACCTTGGCATAGAATTTCCCAAGGAAGCAGAGAAGCATGAGGTCTCCGTAAATGGAACACAAACTTAAGTCCTCCTGTTTGAAAGTGTCTAACACGGTGGAGGCATGTAAAATCTACTGCTAGAAATACTGCAGTAGTAGAATTAGAGACTATTGGCCTTCGATAAGTTAATTTCTCCCTTTTATGGCAGAAATAATAAATCAGGATCAATAACAGCATTATAAACATCATAGCTAACTGTACAAAAAAGGAAAAATAAATTATTCAGAGTGGAAGTAAAACTCAGGAGGTGAACCGCCATATTTATAATTTCATATTGTTTGAACAGGTGTGATCAATTCACTATGTTAGGAGTGTGTTGCAGCTTGTGGAAAGGTGTAAGGGCAGAACAAAACAAAAAAAAAAAAAAAAAAAACAGCATGTAAGCAGGTGGGTTTGGGTAAAAGGTTACTAAAACTTTGACATACAGTTGGCCTGGAGTAAGGAGAAAATGTAGCAGTCTCCAGTGGTAATCACCAATGATGTGACTGCATGACTCTCTAACCCTGATTAGAATATGAAGTGCTGATAGGAGGTCAACAAAAGGGGTCATGGAATGCTTGGAAATACATGGAAAGTCTTGTGGAGCTCCCCTTCAAACAAGGATGAAGTTTGAGCCAACATCTATGACATGGAAAAAATTATAATAATTACATAATCCAATCAATGGTTCTGTTTAATGGAGACCTCATGCAGAACACATACATGGCATCCACTTAAAAGATGTTAGGAAGTCTCCTTAGTGAACACAGCAGTAGCCCAAATCAAAAACAACTGTCTGGGGCTGTCAGATGAAATGCTATCAAATCCTTACTGTTCTGATGTTCAGCATTTGCTTTTTGTTAAACATTCTTAGTAACCAAGCCATTTGAGGGTGGTTTTGTGGTGAACTGAAGTCTAGGTCATGACAAGGGCTGTCAATGTAACTTTCCGATGGGAGCAAATAACCAGAAATAAACTTGGAGGCATTTTCCTGCTTTTATGAGACCAGCAACAGGAGTAGGAAATAAAATATCATATGAAAAGTGAGGCATGAAAACATGAAGACAGACCAGAAGTACAGTTTGTCAGTTCAGAATCAATGCCCCCACCTGCCATGTAACACTGAAAAGGCATATTAACAGTGACTCCTCCAACCACATCAAGTGTCTGCAGCACTTCTGGAGAGATTCTTCTTCTGCAGCCTTGCCAATGTGGAATTTTTTAACTTTCACACTAACCAAATTTACAGAAATGGGCTTAATCTTATCAGTTGCTGCTGGTGCTGCCCCCAGAAAGCCAGAAAGGTGGTATCCTACAACCTGGGAAGACAAAATGTAAGATTTGCATTACATGAAGAGGGGAATAAGGACATCTCTGAAACACACTAATCATCATCAACCCCCCTTTCCCAGTTTCTATATGGGGTCAGGGTGTCAAGACAACTGTTGTGCCCTCTCTTAATTTAATGCCACTCTCTCACCTTCACCGACAGTCATGCCTTACAGTCACAGATCTTCTCTCATGCAGTGAATTGGAACATACTAACGTGATATTAAAAACAGAAAAACCTTTGGGAAGACATATCATGAGACTTAAATGACCTATAGGTATACTCTGTTCTCCCAGAAATATTATAGCCATCAACAATATTGAAAAATTTGGCAAATTTCAAGATGACTATGATATTATTCAATAGCTGCTAAGAAAATGTTGACACTCTGTGTTGCAGTAATCCACTGTTAATAATACACAGTCCACTGGTAATCATAGTTTATTATAAATATAAAGTTAGGTTAAGCACTTTCATCTACTTCTTGTTATAATGTAGTCTTCTTCAGAACCAGCACCCAACTTGCCGGTTATCAGAAATGAGAGGGGAATCTGAAAGGAAATGCTAACTACTTTTGCTTAGGTTGTCAATACCCAACAGCAGCAATGGGATCCATTTCCAAAGGGTCAGCTGACTATCCACAACTATTTCTCAAGTAAAGCTAAATCTTACCCATATGTAATATGACATTATAAACCACGAGGATAAAGGCCAATATGTGACTGAATACTTGGGGAAAAACAATACATAGAAAGACTTTAGCTGAGCTGCAGTCATAAAAAATACAAATTTAGTTGGGCTGCAGTCATAAAAAATAAAAATAATCTCCTGTCGTTTTTCTTCAGTCAGGGAAGACATTCTTTTTGTAGTGATCCCAGCAACACTCTCAGAAAAAAAAAAACTCCTGAATTACAGGGAAGAAATCAGACTGTTCATTGTTAATTGTCTCTGTTAGTGAATACAGAAATGGGACTGCAGTTGCTTACCATTTATACAATTGCTTCCTTGACTGATGTCTCACACCTTGGGCTGCTGCTGCTGGTGCCAAACATTTAAAAAACAACACTGGAAACAGTAGGTAATGCAAAAAGAACTGAAACTAGTAAGGAAGATGATGCACACTAAACATATAAGAAGTCTTTCACTTGGAAAGATGCAATAATTGCATTTTGTTTTTATTTATTTTAATGTTTATATATTGAAAACTGTAACTTAAACAGCAACCTACTTTAAACTTTTAGCTTTTGCTGCGTTTGCTATTACCTGAATCCCCACTGAAAACAGGCTTTGTCCATCAGGATTAACCCAGTCAACAAAATATAAAAAAGATAGATAGACTGATAGAGAGATAAATACATAGTCGGACAAAGTAAATAAATAAATGCAACTTTTTGCATATGTTAGTAGTATTATTGGGTACATGACTTTAAAATATGTATGTTCTTTAAAAGGTTATTTTTTGAAATACTATGTAACACCGGATTTTGGTTTGAGTCTTCATCATAACAGCTTGTGTGTTTGAGACATGGATATCAAAGTAAGTTACCTTGAAAGTAGAGTGAAGCAAAGTTGGAGAGGTGACTTGACATCACTGCTGAGAATACATAACAAGCGAGTTATGATGGGAGACAGACAATCTTAATTCTTTGTAATATGAGGAGGTTTAGGTGTCTTGGTGTACTACTAGTTACAGAAAAATGTATAAGAACTTCAAATGCATTACTTAGCAATGGCTCACAGACAGCATCCAGAAGACAGGTATATCTTTGATCTTGTTAAGCTGCAATATAATTTATGCTGCCACACACAAAACAAGTGTGATAGTTTGAAGTGTTTCACAACTTTTAATGCTCTTTAAATTCTTGCTATTATCCTCTGTTGTCCATTGCTATAAATACTTAACAGAACTTTAAGCACTTTTCTTGTCAGAAAGGTAGTTAAAAAGCTGTTTTTCCACAAAATTATAGATTTCAAACATTGCACTCCATGCACTTGTGTGTTTCGGAAATCTTATCACCATATTATATAATATTCTACTACATTGCAAGTGTTCTTATTCCATGTAGGGGATTGAGAAAGCTGGACTAAGACGAAGTGCATGCATGCAAATGTTTTAATTATACATGAACTCTGCTGGGGTTTACCTTTGTGAACACTTTGAGCAATAGTAAAAAAAAAAAAAACTATGAAAATACTCTCCTAATTTTGCTGTAGCATTATTCAGTTACAGATATAGGTAAGGTAAGGTAAATTGCCAGCCTTAGTTAACAAAAGTAGAAAGACTAAAGTATTTATTTTGAACAAATCCATATATTTATCCTGGTCTGACTAAAAAGAAAGAGCTGTGTGGCACAAACTTTGTTATTCTTTTTTTTTCCCCCAGTCTTTCCTTCTTAAGTTGAAACACACAGACTCATCCAAAATGACACCAGAATCATTCAGACCATTTGCAATTTGCACTTTAATGACACTGCATAAAACTGTAGCTTTACTGAAAAATTCCACAAGGGTGCCTCAGTGGAAAATTTTTTGGCATCTACCTTAACATTTTTTAAAACTTTTTATATGCAGACAAGTTAAAAACACTTTGCCTTCATTTATTTTAATCAAGTATTAAGCCACACAGGTGACATAAGAGAATAAAGCTTTGACTATGGTCCATGTGCCCCAAGTGTTCATAGTTCCTTGACTGAGTTAGCAGGGAGAATTGGTATGCCCATCCTGAGTGTGTTGTTGGGGGGGGGGTGTTGCACTCCTGAGACTGTTGTCCTTTGAATAAGAAGTTAAACCAAGGTTCCATTAACTTGTGTTGGTAGTAGCTCAGGTGGATTTGAAGACCCCATGGCACCTATCAAAAAGAGTAGGGGATGTTTCCCCAATGCCCTGGCCAAATTTCCTCTAGTAGTATAATTACCACCTCATCAGCTTAGTGGGACTAACACTGTCATCAAAGAACAAATAAAAAGGTACAGCACAGGAAGAGAACAATGCAAAATTGTTTGTGTCTTTCGGCTTTTCCCAGTTAGGGATCACCACAGCGGAACTCCGGTCCGCTAATGATTGGCAGTTTATTTTTTACGTACCAGCTTGCCAGGCCTGATGTACAACCTTCAATGAAAGTACGCCCATTCACGCATGTCTCCACGCAGAAGACGCTCTAGCTGAGAATCGAACCGGACAGCGTCTTACTGTGAGGCGACAACGCTACCACAGCACCACCACCGCGGAACAAAAGAACAATGCACAATGATGGTGAAAAATGTGAGAATGAGAAATTTACTATTTCATTATTCTGAATAAATGGTTATGAGTAAACATGTATCAGTACTGGAGTTCAGTACTAAATGTGTAGTTCAAAGTCTACGACTAGTATTAAAGTTTTAGAAAAGTAGGATCATGGTCCTGCGCCAGCAACTGATTATAGGATCATATGAGATTACTAGGCCTTTTTCATCATAACTATTCATGCCCCAGTTTTCCCAATTAACAAGGCCCATGGACTAGAATGGCTTTGGTATATGTGTGTGACTTAGGACATCTACAAGCTGCCCTGTTCATAAGGGCTACAGGCAACAAGCCAGGGTGGAATTTGTGATCTCCTATCCACTGGTTCAAATTGCATTTCAGTATTGGGCAAACCTCTGTTTCACATGAATGGGGAGTCTGTTCTCGAGAAGGGGTGGTCTGTGAGACACATACCTATCACTCCAACATGTTTTGTTTATGTCACAGATAAGGTTTAGATCATTAGATTAGGTAATTCTAGTGCTGTTTGTTTTATGAATGTGTAGCAGGTCCATCAACTATCTCTGTGGCAGAAGGTGCAAGACCAGTGAACTTAGGTAAGTAATACTGGCCCATTAAGAGCTTGAATCCATCTAGAAGATACTTTCAGGGGGAGGATTTGGCATAATGGTTAAAGCCTTCACCTCATAGACACAAGGTACAGAGTTTGATTCTAATCTCGGGTTACTGGCTAGGCTTAAAATGGCCCCTCAGAACAGTTAGCCTAGTATTCACCTATGAACCCATAAACTTATCAGGACTTGATGGAAGAATGCCTTGTAGGATATACATTGATCATCCCTCAATAGTCCGTCGGAGATCAAGTACAGGGACAGGGCTTTGAGGTGGTCCACATAGGACATATTATTTACACCTTATATTTTTTTTAGTGTGGAACCTCTGTGGCCACTACATTTGTTGCAAATGCCTGGTCAGGTACATGCCAAAGGGTGAATGTTACTTGATTACTGTTCTAATGAGGGAAGACTATGATGGGACTGTGATCTCCTTGGATCTGGATGCCATGCCCTTGCTTCACATAAAAGGATTTTTCTGACTACCATGGACACATGTTGATCAGAGTTCAGGTCACTGTCAACCTGAGTTCCCAAGTCCATACCACTGGGTCTATTCTTTCGGGAGGTTATCAGTATTGTGATCTGAAGGGGTATTTTTTTCCCAAAGGGTATAATTATGCATTTTTTTCCATTGAGTTTTAGGCCATGGTTCTGGCATCAGTTATTTGTCTGTGTTAGACCTTCCTGGAGGATATCTACAACCTTGGTCGATTCAATGATTATACCCAACTTGCAGTCACCAGCAAATTTGGTCAGCCAAAAGTCCTCTACATTTGCCATGACTTCAGAGATGTATATTCCAAACAGCAGTGTCCTGACTGTGATGATGGTGTAACATATCCTATTACTATAAAATCATCTTCCTCCTCACTCACCTCAGGTAGTATGAGGAAAGGAGTAACACAGGATGTATGGCTGTGACCTAGTTAAGGAGTAATGACACTGCAGTGTAGATGTTATAAAAATGTCCCTGTAAAATATATTTTAAAAGTTGGTACAGTTAGGATGTCACATTAACAGTGACCATCATTCTAGGCCCAATGTTCACACTGCCAGGTCGCTGGTCCCTGGTCCCACAGCGGTTATTCTTCCATACCACAAACATACACACACACACACACACACACACACACACACACACACACATACATGCACTTGCACTCATACCTATGGCCAAATTAATGTGTCTAGTCCACCTCCTGTGTGTCTTTGGAATATGAGAAGAAACCAGAACACTCCTAGAAAACTCATGTGAGCATAGGGAGACTGTGCAGAGTCCACACCGAAGGCGACCCAGCCAAGGATCAAATCAGGGCCATCTTGCCTTGAGGTGACAAAGCTACCCATTGTAGTACTGTGTCATCAGAAGTAGCATATTATGAAGAAAAACAGTAGCACAGACAGTGACACCATGATCCAGTTATGGAGTACTGTTCTTTTTTTTTATCCTTAAACATTAAAAAATCCTAACAAGCAATAAATAAATAAAAAATATAAATCCATCTGTTAACAAGGAAGAAATTTTAAACACAGAAGTACAGTGTAAGATTAATAAAATTAATTAGAAAATAAAAAAATATATAACTTCCTTGCCGGATAAACTTTTCAATCATTAAAAAAAAAAATAAAGTTCTGATTTAACTTAAGGGCACATATATACCTCCTTATGATATTTGTAAAATGTTATACCGAAATACTTGGAATTGATAAATAAGTAGTTATGTAATTTTCCAGTAATATTTCAGCAAAGCAAAGATATGTGCCCTTGGGTAAAGGTATTATCAGAAATATTTAACAATTTATAACACTTTGAGAGTTTTGCAGAAATATACTTCATTTTTATCAGTCTGTGTGATAAAACGGTTCAATAAAAATATCTCATAATGGCAAAAATCAAAATATATAAACAAAATTGGCATAGAGCTCAGTACCATCACAAGTGGAAAAATATTTTACAGAAGACAAATAAGAATTACAATTACTGCATATTTCTAATTGTAAAGAACACTGTGTTCTTTTGAAACAGTTTTGATATGAAATAGCATGAAAGACAATTTACTACACGGGGTCTTGAAAAAGATCAGCAAGGTACCACAATGCCCTCTGTTGGTGAGAGAGAGGGTTATGCTGGTCAATATGTAAATCCAAAAATGAACAGTACTGCAGTTGTTTTTGTAATCTGAATATTCCCAGACCATGTAATATATGAGGTGTGCTTTTTCAATCAGCACAGACTCGGCCCAAGGTGAATAAGCAGAACGGAAGTACCAGATGTATTGTGAAACCAAAGTCCCAGATCTAGTAAAACTGGAGTAAGACAGTCATTTTCTGGCTAGGTATTGTAAAAATTTATTATACTGAATGGGATAATATAAGTGTCTTCCTTTCATTGTGTGTTTTCATTGAGAGATTTGGGAATTGCTGTATTGTAATTCTTCCAAAAGTATTGGAGTAGAGTGCTTATTAACCCAGAAATGTGGTTTTCAAACATTTATTTTACACAGGTTGAGGAAGTATTAACAATGTTGAGGAAAATGTGTATCAAAACATGTGAGTTTTTAGTTTTACAAACCGATAAAACATGTCAGAATGAAAGATGTGACTATTTGGCGTATTTAGGAATGATTTCTGGTACATTTTCAAAGACAGTTACATTTCCATTAGTTTCTACTACAGTTAAGTGGGAACATTTGAATGGAGTCAACTGCCTTCTAAGTGGCTCCTGTTTCATTTGATGTAAAGTCCTACAAAAGGCAGGTACATATATGTAACATTATATATTATAGCTGTGTGAGGAGATGCAGCAAGGCAGTGAAAATTCAAAAGGGCAGTTTTTTTTTTTTTTTTTATGATTGTCCCACTCATGCCGCTCAACCTGTTAGTGCAGGAAACCTGGACCGAGACTGACAAAATGGGGGGACACGGCCCAACAATAGGGACAGATTTTAAATATTGCTCTTATAAACTCAGAAAGTTACTAGAGTAACATGATTTCTGTTAACATACATTTTCTAAAGGTTTTGAAGTCTGAAACTAAAATGTATTTTATTATTTGGTGACTTCAGTCCTCAAATCCTCTCATTAATTTGCCAGAAAACCACAAATTTTATGTGGAACACACCAAAAATATGAGGCAAAAATCTGGGCATTCTATGAAAATCTGAAGAGTTGAGAGGTATGGTCCCTCTGTAAGATAAATAATGTGTTTAACATTAGCATGCAAGTTCTTCCTTGGTTTCTTATGAATATTCCAAGCACATATCTCAAATGGTGTGCACAGAACAAACTGTATCACTTTGCAGTTTCAGGCATTTGAAGTCAAACGGGTAAATGTTGGAAAATGTAGTTTTGAAGTCATCCTGATAAAGAGAACTAGTGATTATGACAGTGAGTAAAGTACATTTATTAAACAGGTTATATTTAATACAAAAATAGTTTACACAGGTTGTGCAGAGGTAAGGGACTTTCACTGTAATCCTCACGCTTCTTTATGACCAGCTACATCCCAACTTACAATACTTGCTTGGCATTTGACTGGAATCATATTCCTATTCACAGACTTTTCCTGCACAGTCATGCAACAGTCACATTCTCATTCATAATTTCAACCCACTTGTAGTTAACACATTCAATAGGTTCATAGATTTACAGGTCCGAATGTTATGCTTGCAACCAGCCAGCCTTTAAGAAGTTCAACTGCATTAAATACATGCTGATATATATATATATATATATATATATATATATATATATATATATATATATATATATATATATATATATATATATATATATATATATATATATATATATATATATATTTATTTATTTTTTTTTTTTTATTTCCAATGAACACCTTCAAGTTTCTAGTGATACATATCATACAAGATAATAAAAGAGGTGGGAACATGAACAGCAAGACCGAAGCCTCAGAACAAGAATGGATAATTAGGCTTCAGGCTGACAGACCACCTGGACTAAATAGTAAGGTTTCACTGAAACCTTTTCTTAGGAACAGGGCTTTGAAACATTGATTATTATGTTTGGTCACATCTTCTAATATTTGTACATATATTTTACAGTTTTACCACTATCTAATTTTATAGAGCATGTTTTTACAGTTTTTTACATATATTTTTAGTTCACTATTTATATGATTGATTGTTTATATAGTGTTTGTATAGTGTATGCCTTTAACTTTTATTTATTCAATCAAGATGCTGTTAACTGATTGGATATGACCTAGATGTATCATTATTTAAACAAGAGCAGCAGTTACTGTAGTATGTCTGAGGAAGCAGAGAGGACTCTGTGAAAGCGCTCACATGTTTTATATTTCTACTATTTTGTATTAAAGTGTTGTTTTGCCGTGTGTATTCCAACGAGTTGTTGACTTTTTTGGAATATTATACTTTTATCGTTGGTTACTTTATCCAGATTCAGGGGATCTGTGTTTGATAGTCCTGAATTAGTAGTTTGAATATGAGGGAGCCAGGGAGAAGGTCTGTGCTACTAGAAACCATTTAACATCTTTAACAGTCTTACAATGATGTTCATGTTTGGGTAATTGGGTATATAGTGGCAGATTTTTATTGGAGAAGCTTTAGAAGAGTATTGCAAGCAGCAACAATGCAATGTATTCTAGCTGGGTAAATAGAATCCCCTTCCTTATGGTAGCCTTAGCAAGTGGGAGAAGAACTGAGAAATTTTTTGGCTCAAAACAGCAAAGTGTTACTTTTCATTCTATTCTTTTTTTCAATATGGAGCTTTACGTTTAGTGTCCAGAGAGATGACAAAAGATTTGAAGAATGAAGTGGTTTCAGTTGGTGGATTATTTTGTTCTCCAGTTTTTAATGTGGATGTTTATTGACAGTTTTTGGTGGATCTCAAAAATCATGGCTTTGGTTACGTTAGGATGAAATATGAGCACTTGGAAGGAGAGATGATTGGGTACTGACTTCAGATGCTGCTGAAGCTGTTTTGTAGTAAGCAGTGGTTTCTTCTGGATCTGAAGATGACAGTGTCATCTGCATACAGAAGGAGGAGAGGTGTGGAAGATCAGAGAGAAGATTATTTATAAAAACAATGACTAGTAGGGTGGTCAAGGACTGAGCCTTGTTGCACTTCATTTTGGACAGGAGCATTTGATCAGATATTTTACCAGTTTTTCCTCTAAAGGATCTCATGGATAGGTAGCCTTTGAACCATCTTGATGCTTCTGGGATAATACCTATTTGCATCAAGTGGTAGAGGAGAATGGGGTGGCTGACCTTGTCAAAATATCCAGTAGTATCAATTAAAACTACCCCTAAGGTTTCCTTTCTCTGTGATTAGGAGGACTTTATTAGTGAGGGTCCAAAGACCAGTCAGAGTGCACATCATACCCCGGTGCCCAGAATGATATCAGCACCATTTTACAATCTAGAGTAAAAGTACTAGTTTACTCAGCTTCTAGCTACTAACTTTGACAGAGAAGTAAATACCAAACAGAAGCAGTCCTAGCACCAAGCCCTGTGGGACATCACTGGTCAATTTCATGATGTCCTTCCAAGATCACTGTTACAGAATTCCTGACAATTGGGATATTCTGCCAATGATAGCCAAAAGTCATGGCAAAGCCTGGACCCTTCCAAACACTGTATGTCTGATGTATGACCTAAGACCTAAGGCGAGAGGTAAATAAGGGATGTGCGGGCACAAATTACCTCAGAACATCATTGCCTCTGGTCTGAAAGCAGAACTCTGCTTTGTCCTCAGTCTGTCACTATGACGACTAGTGCTACTCCTATATATTGGCAGATAAGTACCCCATTGGGTACCCTTCCTTTTTTTATTGGCTTCAATACTTTTTGTACGTCATCCAGAAAGGGAAAATGTGAATGTGGGAGGCAGACTCCACATAAATGTCATTACAAGCATTTGTCTTGTCTTTGTGCTGAACATAATTATAGGGAGTGTATGATCAGTCAAGTCTTTCATCCCTAAGACCCTCTCTTCTTTATCTATTTACTTGGAGAACCAAAGACTCAAACAAATGATGCAAGGCATGATGACGTCTGAGTCTTCCCACCCAGATGACCAGATTCTTCCTAAATATTTGTCTAAGAAACTTAAACCAGAGTCTTCGGCTGTCAAGCCTTTACTAGATGTCTCCATTATGTCCAAAGGTGAGACCTCAGGCTGTCCATTTTCTACACTGGTCACTGCTAAAGAGACCCCATCAAAGGAAAATATGGGAGCAGGCCCTTGCTTATCCATTGGGGATGATCCAGCATCTGTTGCAGAAAAGGAGGAGGAACCTTGGCTGGTTAAAAGTGCAAAAGCTTCACAGGGTACAAATGACAAAACTTGACTGCAAAACCCTTTGTCACACAGCTGTGCACACAAACAAATCTGTTGAGCCAAAAAAAAAAAAAAAAATGAATATCGCTCCTGTGGAGCTGTGTGGCAAAGGGATTTATATTAAAACCTTGGCTGGTTATTTCCAAGGGACTGGGGAGAATCCATGAGATTCTTGAAAGAAAAGAGGTACTTTGTTTCTTAATTGAAATTCACCATGTCTCTGATCCTCCTAGGTTTGTGTAGGCAGATGTCCCAGCAAATTAAAGGCAGAAAACCAAGCATTCTTCTCCCACTCAAACTGTGAGAGACCCTCAAAAAAGAATGACAAGACTTTACTCACGTGCTGTTAACACATCATTAGTGTCAGTGCCACAACAGGTAGCACACTTGCCTTTGGTGCAGAAAGCTGCAGGCTTTATTCCCACACAGGAAGCTTGATTACTGACACTGCAATGCATCAAAAGGGGGTGCTGCACTCCTGAGTGTGTCGTCCTTCAGATGAGACGTTAAACTGAGGTCCCATCTGCTTGAGATGGGGGTACCTCAGGTGGATGTAAAAGATTCCATGGTACCTGTCGAAAAGAGTAGATGTCCTCTATGTAACACAACTTTATGTATTTACATGTTTACAAAATGTATGTATTTACAGGTGTGTGTGTGTGTGTGTGTGTGTGTGTATATATATATATATATATATATATATATATATATATATATATATATATATATATATATATATATATATATATATACACACACACACAGTTACACATATATATATATATATATATATATATATATATATATATAAAAGACACATATGCATACATATATACACACACATTTCTATTTGTTTTTAGTATTTATCATTTTTCTTATATTTTCATTATTATTTTAACATAATTGACCTACACTCCTTCCACAACCATAATCTGATTTTTCACAATATATATGCCAAAATCGGTTTCTCATTAAACAAAATTTCATTCAATATTTCATTCCAAGTAAGCCATATTAAATAAAATATATTCTTATCGACCCTTCTGACATATTCTTTTTTCTTATTTTATAATACTCATACATAATCACATTCATATCTGCATTGTTTATGCCATTAATATTCTCAAAACAATTTTTCTTCACACAACTTGTTCAAAGTTTCACCGCTCTTACATTTCAAGAAAACATGCTGTGTGGTCTCTTCCTCCCCACAAAATAAACACATTCTTTCAGCTTTCTTTTTATATTGCATATGCCCCTTTACTGGTAACTTATTTATTACCAGTCTCCACAGGAAATCCTGACACTCTACTGTCTTGGTACTCCACTTTTTCCATACTTTAATGACTTTAATCACTTTGTCTGGTAAATTTTCCCATGGATTTATATAAAAGTATTGTTTTATCACATTATTATACTGGGTCCCTGTCAGTTCAGTGAAAAATCAGTTCATCAAATGGCATTTTCAGTGCAATTACATTGAACACGCCATTCGTCGAACTGTTCATACTGAGATCATGGTACAGTGAGGACTGGGAAATTTGCCCTTTCTCCACTGTAGTGCGATCTTAGAGTTGATATATATAATTAGCGGGGTTGTGGGGACACAGCCTCCCCACATGAGGGGAATTCGATGAATGGCATTTCCATAAACAACTGGATTTAGTAACCCCAGTCTCCCTTCCATCTTCACTCGTACAACACATCTATTTTCACTGGGTTTAATCTTGAACCCTTTAAGTAAGAAAACACCAATTGCACAATTTCCTTTCCATATTTTTCTAGGATCATATAAATATTTGACATATATGCTGTTTTTCCCATTAATACCAAATTCACCAGATAAACCTTTTGCGTGAATGCTAATCTAAACATCCTCTGCAGAAGACATATTTCTGTCATATCTTTTATCAAACCCTCACATTGCATCACAACTACATATTTTTTCCAGAATTTTATTCCCAGCAAACTCATTTCATTCATTCATTGAAAAATACACCCCCCCCCCAGTTTTCACCACATCACCCAAACCATTACTTTTATCTTTATTCGTGGTGATTCACATTTCCTTTAAACATCCATTCAGACAAGTCAACACTTCCCTCATCCATATTTTGTACTTAGCAACTACAACTATATTGTCTCCTTATGTCAAACTAATGGAATCACCACCTGTTTTTACATTACATATCTAGCATATTTAATTTTATAAGCTACTATCACATTCATTACCAGTGCAAGCAATAGTCCACTCATGGGACATCCTTGTCCTATACCACACTTCATCTATATTTCATTTCTTAGCCATTCATTCACTAACACTCTTGATTCTATTATCTATTCCATACTTTTCCATAACAAAAGCATCATGACCTATTGTATCAAATTAGTTTCTAATCACCCCCTTTTACTTATACAGTCCACAATTTTTCTTACAGCCAACAACAATTTTGACATCCCTCCCCTTTTATACCATATACACTTTCTTCCATAATACCCTTCATCCTTCTTTCCATTCTCATCTCTATTTTTCCTCATAAAAAGTATAATCTGTGTTATTTAGTCTTTCTTCCATATAAATGTTATTATCCCCCTCAATAACTCTTCATAAACAAACCCTTCCGTCAACCATTCATTCAGTACATTTAAAAATATTCTTTGCCAATCCATTAATTTCTTGTACATTCCATATCCTATACCAAATGGGCCTGACACTGAACATTTATTTCCCTAAGTACTTCATCCAATTAACTAATAGTATTGTTTTATCAAATTCTTCTCTAACTTGTTCTGGATTTTTTTTTTATACTTTCCACTCTCTGTCTTATTTCCCATCTTTGTAATCTAATGCATATTTTCCACATGCTATAGTACAATACTTATAATTTGATTTTGTGTTCTTTTTACATTTCCTTTTACATTTTTCATTTCCCTCGTTATACTAATGTTCTCCTTCACTGTTTTACCCACAGATGCAAATACCTCCTCTGTTCTCCCTTGTAAATAATATCTTTCCTAAACAGTAGTGCTTTATTTTTTCTCCATTTCTTTTATATATTTATTCTTCCATATCAATACTCTTTTGGTATTATTCTCTAAATTTTGTCATACATTTCTATAAATTTTCACAAACTTCACTTTCTCTTCCATTCTTACATGATCATACAATTGGGGAAAACACTTTTTTACAATTCTTTTTAAATTCAATTCACCATTCAAACAGTTTTATCAATCCACCATTCAAGCCAGTTTTCATAGAAATCCTTCTCTATCTGCAATACTTCCACTGTCAAATTTCATCCCAGAATTTCTTATTTATTCTTTTTATTTCCTTTCCTTTTATAATAAATTCCTCTTCTTCCAGCACCTCCATCCATATTGCTAAATGGCCTAAAAATGAAACAGTTACAGCTGTATCACCATCTGCTACCCCCAACCCTTCTGATAAAACAAGGTAATCAATTTCAGATCGAAGTGCCCCCTTCTATAAATCCATTGACTTTTGTAACACAGCTAATGTACCACATTTTACCACTTGCTGTATTTTTACATCTTGCCCTTTCTTTTTACATCTTTCCCTTAAATCACAGTTAAAGTCTCCTGCAATTATAATTTTCATGTTAACCACCACATAGTCTTAATATTTGATGAAACAGATTATCTCTGTCCTTTCGAGTTATATTTACATATAATGCTATAATTATATAGACATTCTTTCTGCTTCACATCCACAACAGTTAACCTTCCCATCCTTACCAACAATGCTTCTTGTATTTTCACTGTTTTTTTAAAGATATGCTCAGAATTAGTTCAAAATTATGTGAAAATTACTGAACCTACACACATTGCTAACATACTGGCTGACAGGTTCAGTGCAAACTTCTCCCCCCCCTCCCCCCCAAAAGGAGAGATATCTATTCCAGAGGATTGTAGCCCCCCAAACATCTCCAATGCCCAGGTGAGAACTGCCCTCACTAAGGCAAAAAACACAGCATCCATGGGACCGGATGGTGTCCCCGGCTGTGTGCTTCATGAACTCAACGAGGAATTAAACCCACAGTTAGGACAGCTGTTTAATCTTAGCCTCACCTCAGGATACGCACTCCAAGGAGTGGTGCACGCCACTGTGGTCCCACTTCATAAGGGCGGTGCCTCCACAGACCCTGGAAATTACCGCCCCATTAGCTTGACAAGCCTTATCTGCAAAGCCATGGAGAGGATCATAATGGAACTCATAAATAAAGACATAGGGAACTTGCAGACTTTGGATCCAACCCAGTTTGGCTTTGTCAAAGGCAGATCCTGCCTCTTAAACTTGGTTGACTTTTTCGAGACAGTCACCAAGGCCATTGATGAGGGAAAGGCAGTCCATACAGCCTACCTCGACCTGGCAAAGGCCTTCACACAATACCCCACTCAGGTATCATCGAAAAACTCATCAGCTTGAATGTAAACCCATACATCACAAGATGGGTTGCAAACTGGCTAAGCGACAGAACCCACAGGGTCAGAGTTGCTGGAGCCATGTCAGACTCAAAGCCTGTCACAAGTGGTGTCCCACAGGGCTCAGTCCTGGGTCCACTCTTGTTCGGCATCTACTTTTCTGAAGTACAAGCAAACACAGGAGGGTTATGGCTGACAAAGTTTGCAGATGACTGCAAACTGGGGCCATAGTCGAAAACACATCTGACACAGATATCCTCCAGAAGGGCCTCACAGAAACGGATAACTGGTGCCAGAGCCATGGCCTGAAGTTAAACGCCAAAAATGCATAGTCATACCCTTCGGGAAAAACAAGGTTACCCCTAGCTACCATATAGGTGACAATCCACTGAGCACAGAAAAGTCATCAGGGATCTGGGGACCCAAGTTGACAGTAGTCTTTCGTTTGACACTCATATTGCTAAAGTAGTTAGGAAAACCTTCTATATCGCCCACCTGATCATGAAGGGATTCACATCTAGATCAAGGGAGGTCATCGCCCCTGTACTCATCACTCATTAGACCTATGATTGAGTACAATGCCCTGCTCGAATGTATCTGACCAGACACCTGATGCAGCTTGAAAGGCCCCAAAAGTTCCTCACCAAAAGGATAAAGGGTCTCACAAATATGTCTTATGCTGCCCGACTGAAAGAACTCCAGCTTTATTCAGTCTCATACCGCTTGCTCAGAGGTGACCTGTGCCTGACATATAAGGCCATGTCAAACCCAGATTTGATGAATATGCTTCACCTCAAAAATCTAGATCCCTCAGAACCACAAGGGCGGAGACTTAAACCTTGACACGGTTATAAATAGAACGTGCTGGAGGGACAGATTCATCACCCAGAGACTCCCTATGCTGTGGAACAAAATCCCGGTACATGTGAGGCAGAGCACCTCGCTGGCCTTGTTCAAGAGGAATCTTGACCAATGGATGGGAGATCGCAGATATACCCCAGGGATTACTTCAGTGTCACTGCTTGACAGAGGCACAGAAAAATGATAGGCATAGTTTTTATTCAAACTAAAGGGGTGGCGAAAGCCACATAACTATGGGCTAGGCTTATAAATGCCCTTGGGCAGATAGCCTAGTATGAACCTATGAACCTATGAACCTATGAACACAGCCACTCCAGAACAACTTTCATTTCCTATGTTCCACATTATATTTCCATCCCACAATTTTTCTGTTTGCAGTCTTCCTTCACTTGCCAGGAATCTTACATCTTCTAAAAGAATAACATCCACATCACATTTAGCAAACCATTTCATTATCCGAGTCCTGCTTAAAATGTTAATAATACTGTTCACATTTACTGGAAGTGGTCTAAAATCGTTGCTTTTCCTCTTTTTAAGTTAAGGGTCAATATTCTTAAATTTTAGTTTTATTATTTTTACCCTTTTCCCCAGTTGAATATTTTTTCCTGGGTTTATGTACAAATAATCCTTGACCTTCAGAATCAGATTTTTCAATAGCTAGAATTGCAGAAAACTTTTTTTGTGTCAATCCCTTCTGCTAAACTCTCTTCCTGCATGTACCCTTTCTCCTCATTTTTTCCCTCTGTATTTTTTTTTCTTTCTTCTACAGATTCTTCTTCACCTAGAACACCCTCTCTTCCAGCTTGTTGTTGTCCTTCTTCATGTGTTTTCTTTTCTATCCCCTTCTTTTTCAGTATTTACTGTTTGCTCTTGACAACCCATCCAAATGCCCCTCCCCCCTTATTTTTTTGACACAGCCTGCATTCAGGCTCACACAATGCTGCATGTCCTTTCTCCCCACACTGGTTACATTGTACTTTGTCGCAATCATTGATTAAATGAAAAAAGTCCCAGCACAAAAAAAAAAAAACATGATTCAGGCTGGACAGCGTATCTTAATGTCCCTCTATGACCAGCCACAAAAATAACATTTGGCAAGTGTTTCACTGCTTCCAACCTCCATCCTATATTTCATACGTTTCTCTCATTGCTAAATTTTACAGTTTCACACAAACTCTGCATGCATTTTTTTAGCATCCACTTCTTCCAGTTCATCAGTTCTAAACTGCAAAGTAACATTTTTTTTAACATTTATTACCAGAAAACAAATAATCGCTCCACAGATGAATGCCCTTTTTTGTTATACAATTCCAGAAATGTCATCATAGTCCCTCAGTTTTATATTTTAAGTCACAAAAAGTCTCTGTCCCAGTATATATAAAAGACTAAATTTCTTGAGCTTTAAAACCCAGAACACTTACTAGATTGTCCCATACATAATATTCATCTATTATAGTGTCATTTCTTGTTCTTATTCTCAAAGTTGGTCTTCTCTTCTTTTTAAAAGCAATTTTACTTCCAGTTTATTGCTGCTCTCCATTTTTGCCTGCTGTCACTACTACATATGTTTTAGTTACTGCATTATCTGCCACAAAACCAGACACATTTTTGGTTTCTTGCTGCTTTCCTCTTTTACTTTCTGTCACTGATTTATAAGTTTTAATGGCTGCATTCTCTACTGCCATATCACCGGGTTGCTTTTCCACATTACCATCCTCAGCACTTCCAAGAATGTTATCTACCATCTCACCCCATGAAACATCTTAACTGTTACCTGGATCATCCTGCTTGGTTATTTCTTAAAGAACATTATCTGCGAGGGTGCGGTGGTGAGTGGTTAGCGTTGTCACCTAACAGCAAGAGGTTCTCCAGTTCAGTTCTCGGCTGGAGTGGCTTCTGTGCAGAGTCTGCATGTTTTCCTTGTGGTCAAGTGAGTTTTAAAGACATGCAGGTGTGTGTGTGTGTGTGTGTGTGTGTGTGTGTGTGTGTGTGTGTGTGTGTGTGTGTGTGTGTGTGTGTGTGTCTCTTCTGTGAAGGTTGGGAGCTGGACTGCCAACTCGACACCATAAAACCTCCACTGCCAATCAATCTGCGGACCAGTGATTCGTTGTGGTGACCCCTAATGGGAGAAGCTGAAAGACATTGCTATCTGTGAGCCTCCCTGATACTAATTCTTTAATTTGCACCACTTCAACAGAGTTGCTTACATCCTTTCTCCATTGAGACAACTAAAATCTGCTCAATTTTATTACCCATCACACAGGAATTTTTTTCATTCTGATTTTCCACCTCCAAATTCTCCATAGCTTTTCTCACCTCCTTCATGCTGCTGCTTCCCTTAGCCCTCTTTCTTGCTGCTGTGGAAGCCCTCTGGTACCATCTACCAGTTCCAAAGGGTAGGGGTTCTTTATTGTTAATCATCACTTATATACATTATTTACATACTAGATATTATTTACATTTACGTTATTTATATCTTTGTACAATACAGAACAATTTGATATTATTAAACATTCCCTCCACCCTTTTTTCCAAAGCCAAAAATGTACTTTCTTTAAGATTTCTGATAATATCCATTTCTCATTAAACTATACTTCATTAAGTCTCTCAGTCCATAATGTTCATAGAATAAAAATATTATTTTATCAATGGTTTCTACTTCTTTTTGTTTTTGTGACCATAATATCCATATTCAAACATGCCCATGTTTAAGTATTCAACCTTTTCAAACTTTCATCATTTTGTTTTTATGTATTTCTTCCCATAGCTTCTTTATTCTAGAACATTAAAAAAAAACATGTGCTGTTGTTTCAGGTTCCCCACAATGAATACATATACTTTCTTGCTTTAGCTTTAACAGGTAATTTACCTATTGATAATCTCCAGAAAAATCTTTACATTCATATATTTTCCTAATATACCTATATTAATATAATAACCTAAATCTCATTTTAATAGCATTTTTTCGCCGCCTCTAAATGTTTCCAAAGAAAAATGAAATAATGTTCTTTCATAATATTCAGATACCATTTGTTCCTAGTCTTTGAAAAATGTTCACACTCAATTTTCATAAGAAGATTTTATTTTGATTTTTTTTAATATCTTTATTCATATTACTTTTCCATTTTTTCCGTAACCCCATTTTTGCCATAAAAATACGTTTAGCATACAAAATGTATTTGGTCAAATTCCTATTCTCTTTTTTATAACTTACTAAGACACTGTACAGATTCAATGATTACGCATGCTCAGTTGGGTTAATTAACCCTAATCCCCCTTCCTCTTCCCTTATGTATAAAATCTGCCATTTAACTGGATTTAATCTAGACCCCCATATGAATGAAAATATAATAGACATTTTTTTCATAGTTAGTTGGAATCGTATAAATACCTGCTACATATGTTAACTTGCCTAAAAGAATCAAATTTATCAAATTCTTGTATGAAAATTTATATGTCTTCCAAAATGTGCGTATCTCTCAATTCCTGTGAAATTTTCTTCCATTGTTTTTTCTTATGATAGTTTGATTCAAATGATATTTCCAGTATATCTATAACCTCTACATTAAACTGTATTATTTTATATTTCCCATAAATACAAAATCTTTACTTGTATCTTTATTTATACATAAACCAAGTATCTTTAATAATTTAAATAACTTTCTGATTGTCTCTTCCATCCATTCTTTGTTCTTAGTAATTAACACTATATCATCTGCATAAGTATATCTTATTGGTGATCGTATTTTCTCCGTTATCTTATAACCTGCCATATTTACTATTCTTTTCATTTTTTTTGACAATCACATGCATAACTAAAGCAAATATAAGACTGCTCACTGGACATCCTTGCCTTATTCAACATTTCTATTTTAATTTCCTCACTTAAGCATACTTTTAATATTATTCTTACATTATTTTTCTCATATACAGATTTAAGCACTTTTTTAAAAAAACCTTTATTGAATTACTTGTGACATAGGCAAATATACATTTTTTGTTTTAAACAAGAAACATCTTTATTAAACCATCACTTATGACATAAAAAATCATACATTTATATAAATGAGAATAAACCACTTAGACACAATCCTAGTTGGAAGCATTTTATGTCACAAACCATACTGGCACACTCCCAGTTGCAAACATTATACATCACTTATAATCTGCTCAGTCATTTTAAGTCAAACATTACATAGCTCATTTAAGTCCCACCTTCTTTTAAACCTCATTCCTTCCCTGAATTTATTGTTCTTACAATTCCCATTTTTTCCTATGTAGTTTGCTCCTACCCTTTTCTAAAGATATCAATTCCAATTGTTTTATCTTTATTACTATATTCACTGCTTCTTATACAGTTGGTTTAGATAATATCCTTTCACTTATGTTATAAGCCCCTAATATATCCCATAAAGCTTCACACTATATTTTATCAAATGCCTTACTTAAATCTCCAACTATGATTTTAGCTTCCACCTTTTTATTTATAATGTCATCTATTACTTCTTTTACTATCCATAATAAATCCTGACTTCCTTTCCACTTTCTACCAAAAATTATATGATCAGCTTCTCTACTTTATCCGTTAGCCTTTTAATTATTCTTACAAATAACTTATAATCTGTATTATTCAATATTATACGCCTCTAATTATTTTATATCTTCTTTCTCTTATTCTTTCCATATTAATTTCATAATTCCCATACATATCTCTTTATCTGTTATACCTGTCTTTAGCCATTCATTTACTACCTCCACAAAAAGACTTTTTGCCAATTTTCCATATCATTGTACATATAATATGCAATACCATTCACTCCTGGAGTTGTATCCAGATTGAGATCTTTCAATATTTCATTTAGCTCTTTCACATTTATATTTTGTCCAAATACTCATTATCTTTGCTTAGTTTTTTTAACCATCCATTTCTGTGTCACTTTTACCTCTTTCTTTATAAAACTATGTTCTATATACTTTTTAATCACTTCAAATATTCTTTCTTGTGTTGCTATTTTCCCCTTCATTATTCTTTAATCCCCTTATTATTCTTTCATTCTCTTTTACTAATTTATTCAAGTAAGGTGTCACATCTTCTTTTCTTCCTTGTAAACAATATCTTTGTTTATATAACAATCTCCTAATCTTTTCCTGATTAATATCATATATTTATTTTTCTTTCTCATAAAAACTGTCTTATCCTTCATTACTTCCATAAACACTTCTTGACTCAACTGCTTATATTTTATTTTCTCTATCCTTCCCTTTTTATTTTGATACTCCAAAAACACTTTTTATATTTTTCCTTAAAAGGTATCCACCAACTTGTCCAGTCCATATGGCTAAATGATCTGAAAAGCCTGTCCTTTTTATCCCTTTCTGAAGGATTTTTAAACTGTCAGACACAAAAAAAAATCAATGTTCATTTTAATTTCTCGTTTTCTGTAAGTCCAATAACATAAACATATATCACAATAATTCTATAAACATTTGTTTTCCACCTTAAATCATTTAGTGTAATTTTTCCTAATTCTGCTATTGTAAAATCTAAGATGTTAATGTTCTGTTGACAGAATACGCCTATTCCTGAGCATGTATCTTATACCATATTCCATAAAATGTTCCCACCACATAATATTTCAGTTTGTAACCTTTCATTTGTCAAAATTCTAGTATCTTCTAATATAACTGTATGTATCAACTGAAGCACACCATTCTAAAATCCCTAATCTTCTTTTAATATTCTTCATACTGTTAACATTTAAAGGCAAGATCTTCAGCCTTTAAATGAAGTTAGTATAATTATCCTGCTCTCATCCTTTACCTTTTTTGTCCTGTTTCACAATTATATTTTTAAACTTTCTTTTCCTCTCTTTCACACTTTTTTCTATAGAATTTTTCTTCCTCTTCCTACTTACCAGTTTACGTATTCCTCCTCACTCGTATCAAGCACCTCTTTTTCCCCGTCCATTTTTCCATCTTTTCCCTCCCCTATTAAATCTTTATTTCTTTCCTGTGTTTCTTTTCTGTATTTTTATCTATATCATATACCAGATCCTGTGTACATTCTTTTTCAGTAATTTCTACATTTTCTTCACAATCTACATATGTATGTCCAGTTTCAACATTTTTTTTGCATTTAATATCACATTTTATTGCTTTATGCCCTGTTTTGCCACAAATAAAACATTTTCATTTATCACACTCATTAATCAAATTATTACTTTGTTCACAGAAAAAAAAAAAACATGTTTTTAGCTGCCCTCTATACTAAACAAATCTTCTTTTACCATTCACAGTAATCACACTTGGGATTTGTACAGCATTATCACTTTCCGTTTTTAAAATAATCCCACATTTCCAACCTCCAGTCCATAAATCTCAGTCATCATATATTTTTACGTCCATAACATCTTTGCATATAATATTTAAATATTCTTTCAATTCATCTTTTTTGACTTCTGTTCTAAATTGTATCAAAACTCTTGATCTGATGTCCTTTTGGGACAGATCCCCCAAAACATTCTCTTTCAATGTCTTCCATCAGGTCTTCCCATAGTCTTTCCTGATCTGAGGTGGGTAAGCTTATGACACAATTTCTTCAGACCCAGATCCAGATGGGGGTTTTGCCAGCTCTGTCTCTGAGTGTGCTCTCTCCTTTTAGGCCTGCTGCTCCTTCTCCAATCCGACCTCATGGTTTGTAGTTCTCAGGTCTGAAGGCCCAAAGAGTAGAGGTGTCAGAGCTAGTAGTGATTATTTCTCTGACTCCAACTCCTATAGCTTCCCTGACTCACTCAGCTCCAACCACGCCAGAGTGGCTCTCAGAAGAGAAGCCTCAACACTGGTTCTGGGTGGGTTGACTGTGACTCCGAAGTTTTAGGAACCATTGCTTCCCCTCGGAGCCTCACCATTAAACAGCTCAGCACCGGCTTCCCCTTCTGAGCAGATAGCTGGTAAAGCTTGAGTGCTTTCAGCCCCAACAGCTTCAGCTCTGGGCAGAATGTCTTCATTGTCTCCAGGCCCATCTGCTATTGAGGTGGTAGAGAGGGTTCTCTCCTTACTAAGGAGATCCTTGGCTGCAGTGCTTTCAGATCCACCCCCTTACCTCCTCAGATACTGTGTCTGGGACCTCAGGCCTGCCACCTCCGGGACATCTGGCTCAGCAAAGTCTCCAAGCCATTCCACCCTTGGAACCCTAAGTCTTTTCCAATACTTCCCAGTAGCATCCCCTTGTGGAGGTGCCCCAGAAGAAGAGGTACAAGAGGAGACACCTGGATTCTCCCAAAGAATCCATCAGAGGAGACATCAATTTCAAGGAAGGGAAAAGGGCCCTCAGATCTCCACCTGAGGATGTCTCCTTTGGAGCATCTTAGAAATCTTGCACCAGAAAGGTAGTTGGACTGGCCAAAACCCTACCCCAGAGGAAAGAGTGTTTTGAAGGCTTTCAGGTCTGGCCCATGTACATCTTGGGTGTGCCCCCCCCCCCCCACTGATTCAGTCATCAACTTAGTATCAGCCAGGGCATGGAAGGAGCTGGAGACTGTAGAACCTATCCCCAAATGGGCAGATAAAATTCTTAATGCCCCAACAGACTGACCACATTGGAGCAAAGCAATCCTGTAGATGCCATGGCTGTGGGTGGCAGTCACCAAAAAGGAGCTCACTCAAGAAAGCTCCACTGTCCATTCCCCTAACAGAGAGTCTATGGCCATGAACAGATTTGGCAAGGGAGTTTACACTTCAGCCACATTCACCTTATGAGAGCTAAACTACCTTTCTCATTTTACTAGACTACAGAGGGATTTAAGCAAAGTATTCTGTAGCACTGCCCCAGAGTATATGTCTGATAAGGAATAGAAGGTATTTTCCTCTACAATGGCCATTCTACATTCAATCTCCAATACATCCATGAGGTTAATTTCCCAGTCTGCAGAGGGAACCTCTAGGGATGCTGGTTCATGCATTGCCATTAGGCATAATGCCTGGATGTGGCTGTGTGACTTTGCAGAGCCTTTCAATGCATCATTTTTCAATGCACCCTTTGATGGATCATTGTTGTTTGGGATCACTGCCAGACACACAGTCTTCTGTAGTGAGAAGGATGGAAAGACCTTGCCTGCCATCAGAATCCAGTTTCTACTCCACAAAGATCCTTCTGCAGCAGTGGTGGTAAAAATTGCGGCTCAAAAAGTCTCAAGGTCCTTTTCAGGATTCCCAGGGAGATTTTTCCCCCAGATGCAGAGAGGGAAACAATAATAATGGTAGATGCCACCCACGTGGCAGAGGGGGTCTGCAAAATCAAGGGTCTCAAGATTCATTCTTGGACAGACTCTTTCAGTGCTCCTGAGGGATTGCTCAACTGTCCCTCTCTGGAGGCATTTGGGCGGAACTTATCCTTGCACCCAGAAGCCTGGAAAGCCATCACAAATGATCAGTGGGTGCATAGGATCATATATATAGGCTATTCCATTCCCTTTTTAAAACATCCCAAACAAAACAAATCCCGCCTTGATGTGCCACCCAATAAGAGGGAATCAGCAGCATTGGAGATTGCAAAGCTACAGGACAAAAAGAGTCATCCAGAAGGTCCTCCCAGATCAGACAGATCAGGGATTTACTCAAGATTTTTTTTACTACCAAAAAAGACGGGGAATCTGAGGCCAATATTGGACCTGACATCCCTGAACAAGTCAGTAAAAACTCAAAATTCAGGATGGTCATGGCCCAGTCCATTCTAGAGCTATTGCAAATGAACAATTAGATCTGCTCGACAGACCTGAAGGACAGGTACTATCATATCGAAATCAACAGATGCTCCAGAAGGTATCTCCACTTCAGGTTGGGAGACAATCACTTCCAATTCTGAGCCCTCCCTTTTGGTCTCACCACAGCCCCCAGGGTGTTCACCAAATGTATGGCGGTAGTTGCAGCTCACTTGAGACTGCAGGGATTCCATGTGTTTCATTACCTGGGTGATTGTCTCCTCACTGCTCCAACCAAGCATCTACTCACCCAAGCCAGGGATTATGTGCTACTCCTAGCCCCTACGTTAGGCATAACCATCAACACATAGAAATTGCAGTTGGGCCCAGTCCGAGTAATAAAATTCATAGGAGTGCATCTGGATGCATCCAAAACTCTGGCCTTCCTCCCTCCAAACAGAATCTTGACATTAAGACTACATAGTACATATCAGACAGATTCTGTCAGTACTGAATCTGCCATTGAAATTAGCTCTCAGAGCATTGGGTTCTGTGGCTGCCAGGATTACCCTATTTCCTACAGCAAGACTACACATGAGAATTCTGCAGTGGACATTAGCAGTCCAATAGTCCGTACACCAGCATCCTCTAAACTATCCAATCAAACTTAAAAGTGTGTGCAAAGACTCACTTCTCTGGTAGCTTCATTTTTCAGACATCAAACAAGGACGTCCCTTTGTCGTCGTCCCCCCCAGCAAATGCCAGTTGACCATGGATGCCTCCCAGATAGGGTGGGAGGGTATTTTCTAGATGGACACTCCAAGGCACATGGACATCACAGGAGACCAATCTGCATATCACTGTCCTAGAGATGAGAGTGGTCCATCTAGCATTTGCAAGCTCTGCACAGCTTTCTTCCTCTTGGGACTATTGCAGTACAGACAATATGTCAGTTGTGTGGTACATCAAAAAGCAAGAAGGAACCAGGTCTTACCCCATGTGTCAAGAAGAGATGAGAGTTTAGAAATGGCAGATCTCTACCATCCCCTTATTAATTGCAATTCACATTCCGGGGGAGTACAACATTCTAGCAGACAAGCTGAGGAGAGTCTTGCTGTTGCCTCCTGAGAGGTCTCTAAAACAATAGTGGCAAACATGATCTTTCACAAATGGGATCAACCCTGCTGGGATCTCTTTGCGCCCCTTCAGAACAACAAATGCGGCAGGTTCTTTGCCCTAATCCCTCCTCAGGAACAGTCCCCAAGAGATGCTGGATTCCATGCTTGGCCCTCCGGTCTACTTTATGCATTCCCGCAACTACATCTAATTCCCAGGTTTCTTCAGAAAACATACAGGGTGAACAGCAGGGTTATCCTCATTACTCCCTTCTGGCTTAAGTAAGACTGATTTACCTTCCTTTGGTCTCATTTCATCTGCTGTCCATGGACACTGGAATCACTTTCAGATCTGCTGTCCCGCCCTTCAGGGCAGACTCACCTGGATCTTCCAGGACTGAAACTAACCGCATGGTTTCTCCAATTCCAATGATGGCTAGATGTTCCAGACTTTCTTCCACGTCCAAAAGATTTGATTTCATCCCACAAACCACCCACTAGGAAAGTTTATAACAGAAATAGAAGAGATTATCCATATGGGCTCAACAGAAACAGGTGGAACCCTTTACTGTTCCCATTCCTTTCAGTTGTAGACTTCCTTGCTGATATCTTTCAGAGTGGGGCAACTTATTCCATTTTAAAAGTGCAACTGGCAGCCATTTCAAATTATCACATCAGGGAAATTTTTTCATCACTGGCTTCTTCAAAGTAGTGCAAAGCTTGTCTTAGAGGTACCTTTTTGCTTTGCCCTCCTGTTAACTTATTAACCCCAAGTACCCTCTGAGGGCGCCTTTGTGCTTAAACACGAACGATCTCTGAGACACCGGAAAAGTTATGTTGTTCCATCCTAGTGCCTTCCACAAGCACCGTTAACTCTGTATTAAATTTTTAGCTCCACTGTTATAAATTAAGTTGAAAAAGTACCTGAACTTTGTCAGGTACCTTCTCAACTTAATTTTCAGTGTGGATTAATATCATGTTTTTATTTACAATTTACGATAAAATCAGCTTGCCATGCACTGTGTATCTGCTTGCAAGCCAATACTATTTGCATTGCAGGAAGCAAGTGGTGGCAGCCAATCAGATTCTTGCAATCCAAGCCACAACTTACCTAACACCTCCACCCCCTGACCTAACTTTTCTTTGTTCTGTTACAATAAATAGAGGGTCCTCCAGTAGCAATTCCCTTTCTTTTTCTGTTATTTGCTGTGTTGCTACTGGATCCTTCTATCTACTGTAACAGAACATTTCTCTTCACCGTTTCAGGTGATCACCGGTAATTCATCCCGCGACTTACAGCCATGAGAAACCCAGAAAGTTCCAACTGCTTTACAGCTGCAATGGAGATCTTCCAAGGTAAGACCTAATTTCACTCTAAATTCATTTTGCTCAGGCTATACTGTGCACTCCATTTCCCCTGTAATTTCTACTCCCCCCTAATGTCTACTCTGCCTGCAAGAAATGTATTGACTCACCACTGTTTACTCAACCTAAACTTGCTGTATATGGCTGCATACGTTCCTTTTTTTTTTTACGAGCGTTTTTTATTCATAGGATTGTTTAGCCCGCTTGTCCGTTACTTAGTGGTGGTACTGCTGGCATGTACCCTACGTGATGGAAGGTTGAGTTCTTTAATTACAGCTCTACTGTTAAAAGGAATTCTAAACTTAGAAGCTTCAAGTTCAGTCTGAAGACACAGAACTATTGTGGTAGCATTTGTTTTTCCTCATGTCAGAGCGGTTTATTGTGGCCCAGTGGTGCAAGGTTTAATTCCCTTTAACATAGCCTAACTTCGATTCTGAGCAAGTCATTTAGCCAGACTATGCTCCTGGACTGAAATAAGGTTTGTGGAGATCAGTAGTGGACCCTGGAAAACAAATATAAGCAAACATAATAGCCTTGAATTGGTATTATTATATCCGAGTTCTGTAATGTGCATCCTGCTTCTTTCATTGCATTGTATTCAGATGTGCTTGCTACACCTGCAGAAAAGGTGTTCAAATATGGTACTGTTTATATAATTAAGTTACATTTTTACAGCACACTTGGCGTTGGTTATTTGTAAGCAAGTTTCTATAACGTGTCAGACAAGTTACAGCCATTCGCAGGAATTATCTGTAATGTGGAAAGGAAGGCTATGTGTTTCGGTATTAGTTCCCCCCCCACCCCTTCTAGGAAACATGATGAAAGTCCCTTCGATCCTAACACTAACAGCTTCATAACTCATCTCTAAAGTGCAGCAGTGCTTAACATATAGTTTATGAGGAGTTAAAAGTGCAAAAAAAATTGTTGGCTTTGTGTTAGGAGAATAATAATGTGGTATACAAATGACCACAAAATTGTATAGAAATGAGATTCATGATACACATAGGAACAATAGTTATAAAAATAATGCCATTCAGAGAACCCTTTCCCAACACGTGTGGTTCTAGCCCGGCCATTAGACACTTTCTTTGGGTTTTGAATGTGAGACGTCAGATGCATGGTTACGAAGGCAAACTGTCAATACTGTGGTTTCTGGTTAAATAAATGTCTTTGATAAGTCTTCTTTTTGGGGTTTGAGATAAATGCCCTTAGCTGTTCAGGTGAGGAAGCAAACAGCACGGTAAGACATGTTTGTCTTTTGGCTGATATTTGGTGAAGATTTACAGCACATATCTTTGAAGTCGGATGATGAAGTAATGAAAGGGCACTTAAATCTTGCAGCAGTACGTATGAGTCTTATCAACTAATGGAATTCACGTTCACTATAATATTTAAGTGTGTACTTCTAAACATGAAGCAAGGAACACAGCATTTGCCATTTATCTAAAAATGGTGAAATTTTAGGGATTTTGCTTGATAGTCTACATCGTTTGGCATCTTTTTCTTGTATATGAAAAGTATTTGCTTACTGTTTTTATTATTTTGTTTCTATGAAGTTTTATATATAGTATAGTTATTTTATAGCATTTAGAGAAAATGTTAGAAATATATTTTTCGAGCTGTGCCACATTATGAGGAACGTTCTTCATTTTGAAAGGGATGGTCATCCATTCATTGTTAAGAATTTTTAAACAAACATCCATGATAAATTAATGATGGGAAATATTTAGTCATCAAAATAACTTTTTGTATTTATGAACAAATACCTGATGTGAAATTGTTCGATCTCGCTGTTTGTTCTTACACACATGGGTTCGGAGCCGATCCTCGGCTCCGAGTCGGCCACATCACCAGCTTCGCATCTTCAAGAAAGCTCGAGGCACAGTGCTATCCCATGATCCTCCGGTGTCAACCCTCAGATCTAGTTTGCCACTAGCAGCAGATCGCATACTGAGAGGCTCGGGCCAGTATATTTTCTTTATATTTCATCTTTTTCGAAATTGTAGTTAGAATTAGTGCTTAAAATAGTTTTATAAGTAGTATAGTAGTGTAGAGAGTGTTAGTTAACAGAGTGTGCTTTTTTCTCTTAGATAAAAAAAAAAAAAAAAAAATAGTTTAGTATTTACTTAGTTAAGGCCTTGGATTTTTCTGTCAGGATTGACAGTAATTTTTATATTTGATTGTAGTTTTTTGCCTTAACTTTTTCCCTTTTTTTCCTTATAACATAGTTAGATAGTGTTAAAACTGTCTATTATTATTATAGATATATATATATATATATATGTAAATATTTAAACTTATATATATAGTGTGTGTTTCTATATATAAGTGTGCTGTGTTTTTTGATATATATATTTTTTGCATAACTTTACAGTTAAAAATGTCTGAGAAAGCCAAATCAGGCTTCAAGAGATGTCAGTGTGGACAAAAGATGTCCATTACTGATAACCATTCCTCCTGCGTCTACTGTCTTGGCCCTCTCCACTTGCAGGAAGACTGCTCCATATGTCATTCCTTCAGTGGGAGGGTCATGCTGGAAAGACGCAGGAAGTTGGTTGACAGAGGGTTGCTTAAACCCGAATTTCAAGAGGCCCTGGACAAGACCGAACAAGTGTCCAAGTCTTCGAAGGGGTCGAAGTCTTCAAGAGTGTCGGAGCCTAAGTCCTTGGCTCCGAGCACCTCTTTCCAGATTCGGACGCCGGCTCCAAAGGCCTCGGGGTCGGGCGTTGAGTCCTTGTCTCTGATCGAGACTACCATGTTGGAGCCGGTGTCGGAGTTACCACCGCCTTCAATCTTTCGCTCGGTGACGGCTTCGGCCCCTTCGACCTGTTCTTCGAGGCCGCTTTCCGATTCTGACATCGACCGAGTGGTACAGAAGCTAATGGAGAACTCGGCTCTGTCCAAACTCATCGAAGTTTCATCCCAGTTGGTATCGAAACTGGAGACCCTTCCTACCCCTTCGACCAACCTCCTCCGAGACCTCTCGAGTTGTTGGAGCCAGGAATCGAAGAGCCGATGAGTGTAGAGCCCTCGGTGCCGAAGCCTCCAGTTGTGCTATCGACAACTTTAACCTCGACACCCTCGGAGCCAGCCGGGGGTCTCGGAGCCGACGGTCTTTCCTTGGTTCCGTGGGGGACAGTCGAACCGAACTTTCGGTTCTGACTCTTCCCCTCGGTGCCTTGGCTCAGATCAGCTCAGTTCCGTCCTCAAGGTCGGAGCCCGTGGCTCTGGTTCCCGGGAGGCTATCGGCTTCTTCGGAACCGATGGCATCCTCGGACTGGGGCACCGGTGCCTTCGACATCATGAGGAAGGTCTTGTCTGAACAGACACTTACATCATCGACATCTTCTTCTCCTTCCGCAAAGGGTCCGTGTTCTGCTTCTGTACCTTCGGTCCCTGCTAAGCGTCAAGACCCAATGCCTCAGCAAGCCCCAGAGGGCGCCCCTACTTCCACGGAGGTATCCCCAGAAGCCCCCTCTGAGGATGTACTGAGGAAAAGATTGTGCAAGAGGAGGCACATAGATTCCCCACAGGAATCTCTAACATCAGATACTGATTTGGATGAAGCAGAAGGGTCCCCACAGTCCCCCTCTGAAGATGTCTCTTTTGCTGACATTTTAGAAATCTTGAAACAGAGGGGAGATTGGCAATCCCTTACCCCTTCTGCAGACAAATCGGTACTGCTGAAGGCATTTGGGGCTCAACCTTCTACCTCCTGGGTGACCCCTCCGTTTGACGAGCTTATGGATCTTATAGCCCGTAGAGCTTGGGAATCACCTGATACAGTGGAACCGGTCCCCCGTAGACCTAACAAATACATCACGGCCCCTCAAGACAAGAGTTACCTTACAAAAGGAGTTCCCGTGGATACTATGGTGGTGGCGGCAGCCACTAAAAAGGAAATGTCTGAATCATCCTCCTCTGTCCATCCTCCTAATAAGGATTCTAGGACGATGGACAGGTATGGGAAGCGCGTATTTAGTTCTGCGATTTTCTCCATGAGATCGCTCAACTACCTTACGCATTTCACATGTCTACGGAGTGATCTCCTTAAGGAACTCGGAGATACTCTCCAGGGTAACACAGATGCTGCTGTCTCCAAAAAAGTGACAGCACAGCTTAATACCCTCAACTCCATAGTGTACTCGTCCATGAGGCTTATTTCATACGCAGCCGAAGGATCGAGTAGGGCGGCAGCTTCAGCGATTGCCCTGAGGAGGCAATCCTGGTTGCGCCTATGCTCCTTTGCGGAATCTTTCAAGTCTTCCTTTACAAACGCCCCCTTTGATGGTGCTTCCTTGTTTGGCCCCAAAGTAAAGGAGACCCTCACTAGGTGCAAGCAAAAAGGGAAGACCCTGTCTGCCGTAGGGGTCTGTTTTTCTGCCCCATCTAGACCATACCCCAAAGGGAAAAGAGGCAGAAAAATGTGGTTCCGAAAGACTCAGGGATCCTTTCAGCCCACTCAGAGTGATACCCCCTCCAGAGGCAGAGGAGGGGCAAGAAATGGAAGACGCCACCCATGCGGCAGAGGGGGTCCGTAAAATCAGGGCGACAGAGAGACCTTCTCTGGGAAGCCCTTCCAGCACTCCTGAGTGCAGGCCCGACTGTCCTACTCTGGAGGCAGTCAGGGGTCACTTAGCTTTATACCCGGAGGCCTGGCTAAATCTCACATCAGATTCCTGGGTAAAAAGCATAGTTACCAGAGGCTACAATATTCCCTTTATAAAATCCCCACCTGCCCCCAAAAAGCTCCCAGATGTTCCACCCAGCCTGCGAGACCAGGCAGTCGTAGAGATAGAAAGGCTGCTCGAAAACAGAGTCATCCAACCAGCCCCGGCGGACCAAATAGGATCCGGAACTTATTCAAGGTTTTTTTTAGTTCTGAAGAAAACAGGGGACTGGAGACAGATTTTGGATCTCAGCAAACTCAACACCTTCATGGAGAAGGCAAAGTTCCGGATGGTCACGCTTCAGCCGATACTTCCTTTCCTACAGGAGGGCAACTGGATGTGCTCTATAGATCTCAAGGACACGTACTACCATATCAAGATGGCCAGAGCGTCCAGAGATCATCTGCGCTTCCGGCTGGGAGCCAGTCACTACCAGTTTCATGCTCTGCCCTTTGGCCTCACCACAGCCCCCAGGGTGTTCACCAAATGCATGGCAGTAGTAGCGTTTCACTTGAGACAGATGGGATTCTGAGTGTTTCCTTACCTAGACGACTGGCTCCTCTCCGCCACCACCGAGTATCGCCTTGTGCAAGCCAGGGATTACACCATCAACCTTTGCTCCTCTCTAGGCATAACAATCAATTTTGGAAAGTCTGCACTATTGCCCTCACAGCGTATCTCATTTATAGGGGCAGATATGGACACTTCCCTGGCCCGAGTCAATCTCCCCCCATTAAGGGTATCAGACCTCAGAACTCAAATTACTATCCTTCTTCAGAGCAGGAAAGTCCCTGCACGACAAATCCTACAAGTCCTAGGAATGATGGCAGCCGCCCTTATTGTAGTTCCCCTAGGCAGAATGCATATGAGGATTCTTCAGTGGATGCTCTTCGCCCAGTGGTCATACTGACAGCTCCCACTGTCTCACCAAATCCTAATCACAGACTCTTGCAAACGAGACCTTCTTTGGTGGATGCACAGTCAGGATCTAATAACAGGCCGACCGTTTGTATTACCCAGTCCTACAGCGACTGTGACCACGGACGCTTCCCTGATAGGGTGGGGGGGGCTTTTTCAGGGAAGAACAGTCCAAGGTCAATGGTCCAATATGGAATACAATCTGCACATCAATGTCCTAGAGCTGAGGGCAGTGTTTCTAGCGTTGCAGCACTTTCACAAGTCCTTGCCTCTGGGAACGGTGACAGTTCAGACAGACAACATGTCAGTAGTCCGGTACATAAACAAACAAGGGGGAACCAGGTCCTATCCATTGTGCAGAGAGGCCCTCAGGATTTGGCAATGGGCTGTGTCCACCGGACGCTTTCTGATAGCAACGCACATCCCGGGGACATCTAGCGTGATTGCGGACAGGTTGAGCAGAGCCATCCTGTTGCCCCACGAGTGGTCCCTCAAACCTCAAATAGCGGAAATGATTTTCCGCAGATGGGGCCAGCCTTGCTGCGACCTATTTGCATCCCCATTGAATGCCAAATGCAGAAGCTACTTTGCCCTACTACCCCCTCCGGGGGGGTGCCCCCAGGGATGCACTAGTACACGATTGGCCCCCGGGTCTCCTTTACGCTTTTCCTCTTAATCCCGTCAATCCCCAAATTCTTGCAGAAAGCCAAACATCTGGAAAGGACCATAATTTTGATAGCCCCATTCTGGCCTCGACAAATCTGGTTTCCCTTTCTTCAAACTCATCAGGTGGACGAACCGTGGATTCTGGACCCAGTGCCAGACCTGTTGACGCACTCGTCGGGAGTTCACCACACATCTCTCAAGTCCCTCAAACTGACAGCTTGGCTGCTCCGCTTCTTGTCTTAGCCAGGTCAAACTTACTGTCCCCTGCAGTTCAGCAGATCATTGTATCTTCCCATAAGCCATCCACGAGGAAGTTATACAATAGCAAATGGAAGCGTTTTGCATACTGGGCCTCACAACAGGGTATAGATCCATCAGGGGCTCCAGTACACAAGATATTAGAGTTTCTTTCCACACTCTTTCAGGAAGGAGCTTCCACTTCCACAATAAGGGTACAGCTGGCGGCTATATCCAATTTTCATATTGGTCTAGGAGATAATTCTCTCATGTCCCACAGACTTTGCAAAGCCTTTATGAAAGGTACCTTTCGCCTACGTCCTCCTTTTCGTGATCCAGTCACCCCGTGGAATCTTAACCTGATGTTATCACGGCTCATGCTGCCCCCATTCGAACCAGCCGCCACAACTCTTCTCAAATTTTTATCATGGAAGACGCTCTTTCTGGTTGCCATCACTTCCGCTCGGAGAGTTTCGGAGTTGCAGGCTTTGTCTGTCAGGCCCCCATACATGATTTTTCACCCAGACAGAGTTACATTGCGCACCAATCCATCCTTCCTTCCAAAGATTTGTTCAGTTCAAAACATTAATCAATCCATTGAACTACCCACCTTCTTTAAAAATCACTCTAATAAGCTGGAATACATGCTGCACAAGTTGGATGTCCACAGGCAGCTAAGATTTTACTTAGACAGGACTAAGGAATACAGAAAATCAGACCAACTATTTGTATCTTATGCTGACCCAAAAAAGGGACAAGCGATAGCGAAAGTTACTTTATCCAAATGGCTATCGGATTGTATAAATTTCGTATATGCAGAATCAAAACAACAGCTCCCCTTTAATCCTAGAGCTAATTCTACAAGGGCAGTTGCTACTTCCTTGGCCCATGCCGCTCGCTTACCATTAGATACCATTTGTGCAGCGGCAACCTGGGCGAAACCACATACCTTTATTACCCACTACAAATTAGATAAAAACTCCAGAGACAGGGCTACGTTTGGTTCCACTGTTCTCAGGAATGTTCTCCCTTGAGCCACCCAGGATAAAGGAGCTAGGGACGCTACCCGTGTGTGTAAGAACAAACGGCGATATCGAACAATTTCACATAAAGAAGTTATGTTCTTACCATAACGTTCCATGTGAATTGTTCATCTCACCTTTGTTCTTACACCCCCCCATCCCCCATCCTGTGGTCTAGGAGAACGGGCATGTCTTGAACTGAGTTCGGTCTTCTCTACATGTGGGTGTTCTTGAGCTTCCTACTGTACTTCAGGTATGGAATCTTTTCTCCTCTACTTTATGATAAAGTATTAGACAGTATAGTAGCTTTTCTGTGCGCTAGGGCGCAGAAACTAGTAGGATTCTTCGAGTGTTAGCAAACTAGATCTGAGGGTTGACACTGGAGGATCATGGGATAGCACTGTGCCTCGAGCTTTCCTGAAGATGCGAAGCTGGTGATCTGGCCGACTCGGAGCCGAGGATCGGCTCCGAACCCGTGTGTGTAAGAACAAAGGCGAGATGAACAATTCACATGGAACGTTATGGTAAGAACATAACTTCTTTTTAATCATGTCGTGAGTGTGTTAGCTAAAGTCAGTGTTTCACATTTTGCACATTGCTACAGGTAATGCTCCACATTTTGCAGAGACAGAGGGTTGAGAACAGCACAGCCAGTCTCTGGAGGCAGCTTTGGGGTGATTTTCACTGGTCCTAACAGTGGGCTATGGCTAACCATGTTTGCAGATGACTGTAAGCTATCATCAGTTCCCCTAATGATGTGGACATCCTCCAAGAGGGTCTCAAACATATGCTGGCAAAAAAAATCTGGGATAGGAATTTTTGAGGCCTTTCTAGTTTGGCAAGATATTTAGAGAAATAAAACAGTTAATTTTGAAAACAAAAAGGAGAGGACTGACTATAGAGCCTTGGGGGATACCAATGGCAGTATGTTAGCATGTGGAAAGAGAGTCTTGCCATTTGACTGCCTGCTTTCTGTTGTACAGGTAGCTTGTGAACCACCTGAGAGAGGGAGAGGGAGAGGATAGACCAAGGTCAACAAACGTCTGTAAGAGAAGTGGGTGAGCAACATTGTTGAAAGCTTTTGATAGGTCACGAAATAAGAAAGAAACAAGTTTGCCTGAGTCACATGCTTTTACTTTGTCCTTAAAGGATAGCAAAGCAGTGTCAGTACTGTGAGTCGGTATAAACCTATGTTGTGTGGTAACTAAGAAGCTGATTTTCAAAAAGTAGAGGAAGACATTTGTGTGGACATATTTTTCGAGAGGTTTTGAAATGGATGACAGTAAGGCAGTAGGAAGGTAGTTGAACATATCATATCCAGTAAGTATGATGAATGTGCCTTTCTAAATTAATTATAAGATGTAATATGGATTTATTTATTGTTTTTGACATGGATGTTTTTCTGCCATTCTATAATTCATAATCAAAACATAACTACGAAAATTTAAAAATTAATTAGTGTCTTTTTCTTTAGCGATATTTAAACGTGCAGAAAATGCATAACCATCAAGTAATGGAAGCATAGGTTTCAAAGGGTCATTGTTCTCTTATTTTTACCATTAATCTTTAACATATCCAATATATGTTTTAATTTTCTTACTAAGGCTGTTTTTCTGTAAGCTATGTGGTGAATCCATTTATTTATTTATTTTGTTTTGAGGAATGATCACATTGTTATAGATCATTTGTTTTATATACATTTAAATTGTCACAAATGCCAAGATGAGGGGGTTCCATGGCATTTGTTGAATACTGAATGGCAATTGATTGAATTCAAATGGTTAAAATCCCCCAAGATGAGAGGGGTTCATGGCATTTGTTGAATACTGAATGGCAGTTGATCGAATTCAAATGGTTGAAAGCCATTTTAGTTAAATGACCATTGGACTGAAGGTGTATTTAATTAAGTGTGGCATAGCTACACAAAGTTCTGTAATATGGAAGTAGAATATGAACTAAATGATGTAACTTTATCTTGTGATTGCTTCTTTGTTACTTTCATATAGCCTCTGCTGATGTTTTGATTTTGTGCACTAAAAGTGATTTCTTTTATGTGACATTTTTGCTTTTCTCTTGAGTTGTGCAACCATTTAATTGTGATTTGTGTTATTATGTATTTGACCATCCTGCACGCATATCATAGTTTGGTTACAATTATGGTTATGAGAGTTATGATTTCTTTTCCTATTGTGCTAAATAACTTTGTCAGGGAACATGTCATCAGGGTAGATAATACCTCATTTTGAAGGCAGTATTATTAGTTATAGAATGGAAAAAGATATGTATCTGTACGCTGGATAAATGTACAGATATCACATTATGTTTAAGACTTTGGTTTTGAGGATTATAATATTGTTTCATATTTTTGGTGAATAATTTTGTCAGGCAATATGTCAGCATGCTAAGTAGTAGCTCATTTTGAAGACAGTATTAGTACTTGCAAGATATAAAAAGAACTGTATCTGTATGCCATACACATTGGACTGAAGGTGTATTTCATTGAGTGTGGCATAGCTACACACAGTTCTCTAATATGGAAGTAGAATATGAACTAAATGATGTAACTTTATCTTGTGACTGCTGTTTTGTTACTTTCATATAACCTCTGCTGATGTTTTGATTTTGTGCACTAAAAGTGACTTCTTTTATGTGGTATTTTTGCTTTTCTCTTGAGTTGTGCAACAGTTTGATTATGATTTGTGTTATGTAAATCATGATATTTTTCTTAGTTTAGCAAATAACTCTGGTAGGGAGATGGTGAACATGCTGAGTAAGAACAACTGTTTGAGGAGAGTGACACGTATAAGAGAATATGTAATTGACCATCCTGCATGCATATCACAGTTTGGTTACAATTACAGTTATGGGAGTTATGATTTATTTTCCTATTGTGCTAAATAACGTTGTCAGGGAACATGTCATCAGGATAAGTAATACCTCATTTTGAAGGCAGTATTATTAGTGATAGAATGGAAAAAGATCTGTGTCTGTATGCTGGAGAAATACACAGATTTCACATTATGTTTAGGACTTTGGTTATGAGAATTATGATATTGTTTCATATTTGGTGAATACATGTCAGCATGCTGAGTAGTAGCTCATTTTGAAGACAGTATTAGTACTTGCAAGATATAAAAATAACTGTATATGTATGCAGTACATATTTCGAGATATCACAGTTTGTTTGGGAACATGGTAATGAGAATTATATTTTTTCATATTTTGATGAATAATTTTATCAGGGAACATGTCATCAGGGTAAGTAATACCTCATTTTGAAGGCAGTATTCGTAGTTATAGGATGGAAAAAGAACTGTGTATGTATGCTGGACAAATGTCCAGATATCACATTTTGTTTAGGACTTTGGTTATGGAAATTATTACTTTTTTTTCATATTTTGATAGACAACTTTGCTAAGGAGCATGTAATTGTGCCAAATGATACCTCATTTTGAAGACAGTATTAGTACTTACAACATGATAAAAGAACTGTGTCTGTATGCTGTACACATGTACAGATATCACAGTTTATTTAGGACTTAGATTATGGAAATTATGATTTTTTAAATATTTTGGTAATTAACTTTGCCTGGGAGCATGTAATTGTGCCAAGTGATCCCTCATTTTAAAGACAGCATTAGTCATTACAACCTGATAAAATAACTGTGTCTGTATGATGTACACATATACAGATATCAAAGTTCGTTTAGAACTATGGTTATGAAAATTATGATTTTTTTCATATTTTGGTAAATAACTTTGCAAGGGAGCATGTCAATGTGCTAAGTAATACCTCATTTTGAAGACAATATTAATTTTTACAACATGGTAAAAGAACTGTGTCTGTATGCTGTACACATGTACAGATATCAAAGTTGTTTAGGACTTAGTTTATGAAAATTATGATTTTTACATATTTTCGTAAATAACTTTGTAAGGGACCATGACAATGTCCTAAGTAACACCTCATTTTGAAGACAGTATTACTTCTTACAACATGGTAGAAGAAATGTGTCTGTATGCAGTATGCATGCACAGATATCACAGTTTGTTTAGTCTTGTAGGATTATGAAAATTATACATTTGCAATATTTCTCTCCTTCCCCCTGCTCATGGCTGTGAAGGACCTGGTGGTTATGCTTTTAGGAACCACACTTTCTGTCTGAGCTCCTGTATTTGCTCCATCTCCTTTGTAGTTACTTTTTTATATCTATACTTGTGCAATATGTTAGCAGCAAACTCAATCTGAGTTAATCATGGGAAATGAGGCGTTATGGGTAGGGGAGGAGCTCGAGCTTCAGAGCCTAAGCTTTGGTAACCGACCGAGTCAGATCCGAGGATCAGATCCAAGACCCACGGGTTGAGGAAGAATGAAATGGACAACAAATGGAACATTTTGGTGAGTACATTCTTTTTTGTTTTTTCTATGAAATGCCTGCACCACATACTCATTCCAAGGATTCCAGTAATTTTTTTTTTCTTCACACCATTCTAAAAAATTTTCCACATAATGTCCTGTTTTAAAGAATATAGCACAGTATGTTTCTTTATTAATAAGAATAAAGGTTCTTACCTCCTTGGGTGAAACATCCAGTGGTGTAATTACAGTGTCCTGTACCTTTCAAGCATTTTCTCTTTCTAACTGCTTACTATTATAGCAAATTGCTTTTTTGCCTCCTTCAGTTCTTCGACTCTTCTTTCTCCTTATTTCACTATCTTTGCATATGATTTCTTTTTCATCATGTTCTCTGCAACCTCTTCTTATATCTTCTCCATAATTTCACCCATGAAGCTATCACTTCACTCTTCAGTTCACTCTGATTAATCATTTCCTTTAAATAAACATCCTGCAACCCTCCCAATTGGAGGGTTGTAATAATACATCCCTGCTGGCTCTCTCCATCTCCCTCAGGCAACCTTTCCTGGAATAGACACTCTGAATCTGATACAGCTTCAACAACTTTACACTCCTTCACTGCCTTACTTCCTTCTTTGTCCTCTGATATGGACAACCCCTCCACTTCTTCTGCTTCACTTAACTGCCTTTCTCATAAAGGCACCTGTCCATCTTCGCATTATCCTTCTCTAACACTGTTTTCTCCTCACAAACACTCACCATACTTTTTCCTGTTTCTCCAAGCTGCCTTCATGCCCAGAATGGAAACAGGAAGTTGGATGCACCACCAACAGTAGCGTTTCCATATGCTATGAGTATGTTTTTTATTGATATATACATTACATATTATTTACTTATTTACATTATCTACATATATTTACAAATCTCCACACAATATCAAGTTCAGTTTAACCATTTCCTCCCCACTCTTTTATCCATAACTAAAACATTATTTTCTCCAAAATCTTTGTCAAAGTCAATTTTCCATTGTATTCAATTTCATTGGTGTCTCGTTCCATGTAGTTCATGAAACATACAATATTATTCTGTCCATTTTCTTCACTTCTTCCTGTTTTCATGCACCATAATAACCAAATTCTATTATGTCCATATTTATTTGTTCAGATTTTAAAAAACTTTTCACCGTATTATATTTACATATTTCTTTCCACAAATTGTTAACTCTTTCACATTTAAAAAACACATGCTGAGTAGTCTCAAACTCTCCACATTTATTACATATTCTGTTTTCCTTTTTTTTTTTTGTATGGCATATTTTCCTTAACCGGCAATTTTCTAATAAACAATCTTTTTAAAAAATCATTACATTCTTTAATCTTTTTCTAGTATATCTCATCATTATTGCTTTTTTCTTATCAGTTTCTAAATCTTTCCATAGAACAATGTAATAACATGCTTTCATAATACTTAAGTATCATTCCTTTCTATTTTTCTCACATATATTCTTTTTTTATTTTCCATAACGCAATTTTGTTTTGATACTTTTTCATTTCTTCATTAACAATGTTTTTACTGTTTTTTTAACTTCAATTCCTTCCCACAATTCTTTGTATTTATAATATTTCATTTATTTATTTTATTTGTTTTCAGTTTGATTACCGGGGAGGTCCACTGGGCCAGAACGTGCCCATTTTCAGTGGAGGCCCGGGGAGAAAAGCTCCAATAGCAATACAATAATGGTTACATAATGTTAAAGGTAAAATACATGTATAAAAAGTCATACAATGAGGAAATACAAATGAATAAAATGTACATCATAAAACACAGTTAACAGATAAGAGAGAGCACAGTTTACAGGTATTTCCATTTAGCACAGCATGGTGAAATGTCTGGAAAATTGAGATCTGAGGTTTCTTGTGTTTTTAACTTGGGGGGGGGGCAGTTTGCATGCAGATGTTTTAATTAAGTAAGGTAAAAACTTGCTGTGCAGACTATAGAAATACTGTGATATTTACAATATTTACATACTTGGAGTCAGGTGAGAGAATTGCTTATTCACTGACTGTCAACTTAAGTCTATTTTAGGAAAATGGAAATATTAATTTGAGGGAAGAGTGGAGCAAGGAGTATGAAGAGGTCATTGGGGAATTCCCTTAAATTTAGGTAGGGTGTAAGCAGGAACATTTCAGTTTGGATGACAGGTATGAGAAAAGTTGGGTCTTGAAGGTTTCTGAGTTTGGTATAGTCCTAAGTGAAGGAGGGAGAGAGTTCCATTTCTTGCCTAGAGAGAAAGAGAGTAGAAGCTGGCCAGCAGGACATTTGAGTTTGTTGATAGAAATTAAATGTTGGTGTTCAGATCTCAGAGATCTGTTGGGATGTATGGGGGAAGGATGTTTGTTAGGGCTAGGCATTTATCTGGATAGAATATTTGTGAGTGGTTGTTAGTTGAAGATAGTCTAGGTGGTTAGACAGTTCTAGCCAGTTCAGTGATTGCAGGGTAAGGCAGTGATGAGTAGAGGTTTTAGATTTAGTTGCAAATTTCGAGATCTTGCAGTGGTGGTGCTGCGGTAGCATTGTCACCTCACAGTAAGACGTTGTCCTGTTCGATTCTCAGCTAGAGCGTCTTCTGTGTGAAGACATGCGTAAATGGCTGTACCTTCGTTGAAGGTTGTGCATCAGGGCCGGCAACTTGGCATGTAACAATCTACTGCCAATCATTAGTGGACCGGAGTCCCGCTGTGGCGACCCCTAACTGGGAAAAGCTGAAAGACACAACAGTTATAGCAAATTTCAAGTTTTGAGGTGTTGGAAGAAGACAGATTAGTTAGAAGAGGGGCTCCATATAGTAAAGAAGGAAGTAGGTAGGTAGCTGTCAAGGTATGCCTAGAGGAGTTGGAGAGAAAGAGGTTATTCCTATAGAGCATGCCTAACTTTTGGTGGGTTTTCTTTATGTTTTGTTGAATGTGGATATCGAATTTAAGGTGTTCATCTATGGTGATGCCAAGATGTTTTTCAAAAGGGACCACTTCTATAGCAGTGTAAGTTTGGCTTAGGGCTTTGAAAGCATTTTTGTCATAAGAGAAAGCCATGGAGGGAGGGAAAAGTAGTATTTTAGATTTATTTGAGTTGAGAGAGAGATGGTTTTGGTGCATCTATTTCTCAGTGGTAGAAAAAGCTATTTGGGTTTTAGTCAGTAGTTCAGGAAGGTTTGAGGCGGCACAGACTAAAGTTGAGTCATTGGCGTATTGGATAACTGTTGTGTCAGGGATGACAGTGTGAAGGTTATTAATGAAGATGTTGAAAAGCATGAGTCCGAGGATGGACCCCTGGGGAACACTGGTGGGTGTTGGTAAGAAGGAGGAGGTAGAGTTCTTCCATCTGGCAGCTTGAGGTCTGTCTGATAGGTAACTGGAGAACCAGGACAGAGTATTAGGGGAGAGATTAAGGTTGGCGAGATGAAAGAGAAGGTGTTTGTGAGAAATGGTGTCAAATGCTTTAGAGAGATCTAGGAGTACTTTGGATACTAGTAGTCCAGAATCTCGGGCTCTAAGTGACTGTTTCTAGGAAGGATAGTAGAGCATTTATGGTGCTGTGGCCGGGGCGGAAGCCGTGTTGGGTGGGTGTTAGGAGTTGATTCTGGGTTAAGTTGGTGGAGGACACATTTTTCTAGAATTTTGGATATTGGAGAGAGTAGGGCAATGGGGCAAAAATTGGAGATGTTGGTCTTTTTGCCTCCTTTGTGAAGAGGAAGAATGTAGGCTGAGTGCCAGAGCTTGGGTACATATGACTCTTTTAAGGATCTGTTTATTAGGATACTGATTGGGAGAGCAATACCATCAGCAGCACATTTGAGGAAGGAGGAGGGTATGTTGTCAGGGGCATTGGAGCATGGCTTTAGTTTGGATATGAGCCTTTTTGTAATAATGGTTGAAACTGGTTTGAGCTGGAAATTAAGGGGACAGCTATTAGGTTTGTTGGGTGTTGAAGAATGAGAATTGTGTGGATTGTTGTTTGGGAAAGTTTTGGTTAGGTTAGCTATGGATTCTGTAAAGAATGAGTTGAAAAGTGAGCTCAGTTCAATGTCAGTTATACTTGGGTCAGGGCAGGGATTATTCCTGGACCCTGGATGGAGAAGAGAATTAACTGATTTCCAGAATTGTTTAGGGTTCTTATTATTGTTGGACTGAAGCTTATTGTAGTAGTTTTTTTTTGTCCATGGTAATTAGTTTTTTATATGGTTGCGGAGTTGGGTGTATTGGAGCAAGGTAGTAGGCATTTTGTTTTTCTGTTAAAATTTCCAGGATTTGTCCCTGTGGTGCATGGTCTGTTTTGTTTCTTTGGACAGCCAAGGAGCAGTATTAGCTTTGACTCGTTTGTTTCTTAGAGGGGCTAGGGAGTTAAGAGTATTTAGGAAGACAGAGTTGAAATGTTCTACAGCTTTGTCAAGGGGAAGAGTATTTAGGATTTGCCAATTAATTTGTTTAAATATGTTCGAGAAAGTTGTGGCGTTGAAGTTGCTAAGATTGTGAGTGGGAATGTAATGGTGTTGATACTGGGTGGAGTTAGCTGAGCGATGAATGAAAGCAGGGAGATGGTCACTAAAGGTGTCTGGGATAATGCCAGAGTGAATTATTTTGTTTGGATGGGAGACTAGGATCCAGTCCATGATGGATCTTGGGGGGTGAATTTTGTTAGGACGGGTGGTTGAGTGGATTACTTGGGTGAAGTTGTAGAGGTTAATGGATAGGGAGGGAGAAGGTGTGTTGATTTTATTTCAATCAATATTAGCGTCGCCTAGAATGTAAGTTTTCATACTTTATTTCAGTAGAGGCCCAATAAAGAATATTTTCAAGGGTAGAGATGTTGTCGCCTGGGGAGATATATAGGGAAATAATGCAGATATTTTTATGTTTATTCAATCGTAGGAAACTTGCTGTTAATTTAGTATTTTTGAATTGTGGAGATGGACTTTGAAGAGGGGATTAAGGAGAGAAGGTTAGGGTAGATTAGAGCACCTTTTTTATTTAATCGGTCATTTCTGTGGATATGGAAACCAGGAGGTAAGATTTCAGAGTCTGCAATATGGGGTTTTAGCCAGGTTTCAGAGATGGCTAAGATGTCAGGTTGGTTGTGGTTGATCCAAGCTTGTACTTGGTGTACTTTGTTATTAAGGTTCTGGGCATTGATAGTGAAGAACTTAAGAGTGTTGTGAGAGAAGGCAGTGGAAGATGGGGGAGGGGGGAAGGGTTATATGTAGTGGGAGAAGTAGGGGGTGGGGAGAAGGAGTTGTTTGTAGTGAGACAAGGGCCGGGGTTGGGATGTATATCTCCAGATAAGGCTAGGACATTACAGGAAATAACTTTTAGCCTTTTGGGTTTGTATAATAGGAAGTTGTTTGGGGCTAGGAGTAGTTTAAGCGTAAAATTTTTTGTAGAGGTGGAGAGGTGTTTGGGATAGAATAGGTACAGTAGGTTATGTGGAATAAGAGAAGAGGATATAGAGTGGAAGTGAGTGCATAAAAGTGGTTGCAGGTGAGTGTAAGGGATAGTTTGAGTAGAAGGTAGGCATGGGGGTGCTTTGCAAGAGAAAGAAGTAACATAATAAAGAGGAATTAGTAGTACAAGAAGGGAGCAAGGGACCCGGACAGTATGGAGGATTGGGGAGGGCATGTTTAGAATGGGGGGTATTAAAGGGAGTATTATAGTGGAAGTGAACTGGCTTATTGAGTAGGTCAGGTATGGAAGTAGATAGGGCGATCGTGTCAGCACACAGGTTGCAAGTCCATAAAACATTTATTGTATAAATTCCACAAGCGCTTTCACCCTAACTCAATTGTAGGGCTTGTTCAAGTGTAAAAATAGTGTAACTGTTCAATCAGCCATCTTTAAATAACTTCATTTTAAAAAAAGGCGCCAAAACCAGTCTGACCTAAATTTAAAGTAACCACGCACATTTTTACAACTGTCAAGTTTAAAAACACAAATAACTAAATTCACTTTGTTTCCCAAACATTAATAAACTTGATAAAACTTTGAAACAAAGTAGTATAAACTAACACAAAATAACAGTTCTATCTAAAAAAGAAGAAGAAAAGGATTTCAAAAATTTAAAATACTTTAAAATTATGTTAAACAATACAATCAAAATATTACTTTAATAATTGTTTCAGTGGTTATTTTAAGTAATAAGTCTTCTGCTTTTTTAATCAAATAAGGCTTAATAGAAATATGCTCATTTAGTCCCAGGGGGTGGGTGGCATTCAATCTAATTTGCCAATAGGTCTCCCTACAGCATAGCCAATTCTCCCAATCTCCCCCTTTAGGGTCAATAGGTACTTGTTCAAGAATCCCAAAACGAAAGCCAGTGTGTTTAGGCTCCATTTGTAAATGTTTACTTAATGCATTATTAATATTCCCTTTTTTATGTTATATGAATGTTCATAAATTTGTTTGTTCAATGCTCTCTCTGACTTCCCTATGTAGAAACTAGGACAGTCTCTACACAGGGCTAAGTACACAATACCCTTAGTATGACAGTTACCCTTCTTTAAGTAAATCCTACTGTTGCCATAATTTTTTAAGGTGATGGGTACTTCATCCAAAATGTATCTACAATACCCACACCTACCACACCTATTAGTTCCCTTATCCAAAGTAGTTGTACATCTATAATTGTTACTTTCGAACACCTTTTTCAGATTTGTTCCTGTTTTATAAACAAAGTTAGGATGAGCACCTACTTTGTGTACTAAGTCCTTATTGTGCTTTAACATCTTCCAATTTCTCTGAATGTGGTCCTTAACTTCCCTTGTAATGTTACTGTGTTGAAGAACCATAGCTCTTTTAAAAGCTTGTTCACTATCCACTTCATGACCTTTTACAGTTTCCAATGGTTTCCCCAAAATAGGAGAATATCTAGTTGCACAACCATTTATAATTTCTTCTGACACTTCCTTTATTAACCTATCAGGGTACCCCCTTGAACTAAACAAATCAGAATAAAATCAATTTCCACTAAAAAATCATCCCACTCTGATGTCATCCTGGCTGCTCTGACCATTTGGCCCTTGACTATACTCCTTTTTTGTTTCCAGGGGTGGTCACTGTTGTAGGGGAGGTAGGAATTACTGTAAGTATTTTTCCTATAAATTCTTGATTTTAGTCCCCCATTAGTTTTGTCTAACCTCACATCTAAATAATCAATTCCACCCTGGTCAAAATTAAATATAAATTTTAAGAATCCAGTGGTGGAATTTAAAAACTCAACAAACTCCACAATAGTGTTCGCTGGTCCTTCCCAAATAATAAACAAATCATCCAAGAAGTGTCGGTATAATTTGATGTTGTAAAAATCTGAAAGGAACAAATGCTGCAACTCCCATTGTAAAAGGACAAGGTTAGCGTAGATGGGGGCACAAGCTGCCCCCATAGCTACGCCTCTAACCTGCTTGAAAGTTTCCCCTTCAAAATACACAAAATTGTTTTCCAACACAATTCTCATTAGTTCTATCAACAGGTCAATATCAAAGCTCAAGGTAGACTTTGTGTCTTTCAAAAGAAGCCAAAAATAATCTAAACACTCATAAGTTGGAATACAGGTGAATAAGTGAACCACATCAATGGTTAAAAAGTACACCTACACCTCACCTTCATAAGACTGCAGTGTCAAACCACGTAAAAAATCCCAAGAATCCTTCAACATATGCTCATACTGATCAGGGACGTGTTTAAGTCTATGGTCCAAAAAAAGATGCAATAGCATATGTTTTAGACCCCTTCCCTGATACAATTGGCCTGTATGGAGGGTCAGTTGTACTTTTATGAATCTTTGGAATTCCAAAGAAAGTCGCTAGTCTTGGTTTCTTAATGGTCAACATAATACCAATCTTTTCATCCAGTCTATCTTCCATGATAAATTCTTCTACGGCTAGATCTATTTTCCTATAAGAGATGTTGATCTCATTCATAGAAACTGGAATGTAGACATCAACGTCCCCCAGGATGTTCAGAATTTTACTAGAGTAATCAAAAGTGTTAACCAAGACCATACAGCCCCCCTTATCGGTTTTCATAATTCAAATCCCCCTGTCGTTGAGTAAGTCCTCCAAGATGTGTTTTTCCCTTGTGGTCAAATTAACCTTAAAAAAAACTTTTTCTGAATTTTTTTATCTACACTCAGTTCGTATAAATCTGATGCACATGTCTCTTCAAACACCTGTAAAGCCGGATGGAGAGGAGGTTTGAATGTACTAGCCTTTCTAAAGCTAGTTGTATCATAGCCATTGGTCTGCTCAAACATTAATGCAAAATTTAATTTTCTAGTGTACAGTTTTAACTCTATGAGAGTATCACAAACATCAAATCTAACTGTTGGAACAAATTTAAAACCTTTTTCAAAAAGGTGAAAATGTTCTTCATTTATCTCAATCCCACTTAGGTTAAAAATTTTAAAACCATTGTAGGAATAAGTCACTTTGTCAGAATCAATAACTATTTCCTGTTTACTTTATTGTCCAAGTTAATCATTACACTTTTCCTTTCTTTTTTGTTTTCACTTGGTTCCTTCCTCTTCCCTTTCCCCCAGAAAAATCCTGTTCATTCAACTCTCTTTCTTCCCCTCCCTCAGCCATGTCGGTAGTAACTACCACATCTTTGTCAGCATCCACAGTGGTAGGGTTAGGTGTAGAAATATTAATTACTGGGGTAGATGGATTGTGGTGCAAAACATCCATAGTAATCTGTCTGTTGTTGACAAATTTTTCACCTATTTAGATTGTTCAACTGTTTTAGATTTGGTCAAGTCCCTTACAACTGTAGGATCAGATTGTTTGTATAAACTGTTCCTATAAATTCTCCCTTTGAATACATAAGCCCTATTTTCACTGTATTGTTTCAAATCCCTTTCTAATTTTCTTTTTTCTCTCTCATATATTTCTTCACATTTTCTTTCAATCCTGTAAAAACTGTTATCATAACTTTCTTTATTAAATTCAAATAACAAATCCTTTCTGATGGCTTCATCCAATTTCTCTGCTTCCTTTAACATCATATCCACCTTCATTTTAGCAAATTTTACCATCAGATTTAAAATTTTAAAACCACGTTCATCGAACACACTATTAAATTCATTAAGCATGTCCAAATCATAGGTAAAACCCTCAGGGTATTTACACACAGGTAACCCTTATGGGACAGCTTTTTTGTTAGGGTTATATTAATTTGCAAGGAGAAGATGAGGAGACTAAGAGTAGAAGGATGTATGGGATAGTAGAGTGGGAGGAGTAAGAGTGGGTGGAGTAATAAGGAGAGGACTGTGATTAGTTAATTGATAAGGGTGGGAAGAGTATGTGAAGAATAAATGTAGAGGTGCTGGGGGTGGGTGGGATTTGGGGGTAGGGTAGGGGAGCGGAGTGAGCCTGCAGGACGAACGGAGTGGGTAGAGACAGATGAGGGGAACAGTTCAGGAAGAACAATCAGTAAGAAAGCAGACTACTGAAGGTAAGTCAAAGGTAGGTACGAAAAGAGGTGAGGGAGCCAGGAGTAACAGTTGTAGGACAGTTGGATGGTTGTAGTAAAAAGAAAAACTAAGAGGGAGAAAGAGGTTATGCCACAATTAAGTGTTGAGGCCAGAGGAGTGAAAATAATTATATTATAAGCTGTGGGCTAGGCATATAAGGTAGGGCAGGATACTGGTGCCACTTAGTGGACAGATGTAGTATTGCAGCAGAGTTTCCTTCAAGGAAAAGGCTAGGCAGGGAATTGGAAAGGCAATATCTTCAGCTAAGGAAAAAGAATAGAGGTGAGAAAGGAATACTGGTTACCATAAAGAGGGTACGGGGGAGTGAGGCTGCTGGCTGTCCCAGCTGGGAAGCATTATTTAAACCACCTGGAAGTGTTAAGGTTACTAACGTATTTTTTATTGCCAGGCTTGGTTAATAACATACTTTCTTTCTTCCTTTTCAGTGAGGGTACAGGGATATGAAGGCAGTAGGATGAGACTGCAGGTAGCTTGAAAGGGTCCTTTGGTCATCAGGAAGGCAGGTACTTAATGTCCTGGTTCAGGAGTAGCAGGTTGGGAAGCTGGGAACTTTTTAGGAGATAGAGAAAAACGTATAGGCAAGAAATTATCAGGCAGCCCTTAGTAAAAAAATACAGGCAAAATATCCTAGGCAGTTGAAGTAAAACATCATTTTTGTCACTCAGCAAACATAGATACCATGGAATAACAACAGCAAGCTAGATATACATTTTGTCTAAGTTAGTTAGGTGCATGTATTTAGACTGAAGCAGTGCAGTGAAGCTCTAGAAGACACAATTACACATTCACACAATGCTCATACTTAACCAAAAACCAAAAAAATAATATAGTATCATTTCTATCAAGTTTTTATTTTCCTTTATAATTCAGTTTAATACCTTATGCAAAATTAAAGATGCTGCATGTACTGTTGGGTTTATTAAACCCAAGCCATCTTGTTCTTCTTTCATATATGGAATCCCTCTCTTGACTGGATTCAGTCTAGAACCCCATATAAAAGAAAATGGAATCATTAGTTCCTTTTCATACTTAATAGGAATCATCATATAGATGTTAGCAACATAAGAAATTTTTCCTATTACCACTGTGTTCAACAGGTGTGCCTTTTTTCTATATAAAAATATATTTTTTTTCCAAAAATTAGTTATATCCTTTACTTCTTTGAGTACATTATCCCATTGTTGTTGTCTGTATTCATTCCTTCCAAATATTATTCCCAATATAGCTAAATGTTTTTTATTGAACTCAGTACCTCCTATCATACATTCAGAACCAAATCCTTTACTTTTTTAAAATTTATACTTAATTTTTCATTTACTTTTTCCAGACATACATTATTTTTAATAATACAGTATCATCCCCATAATTATACATTATTGTCAACTGTATTTCCTTCATTATTTTGTATCTGCCGGTACTTTATATTTTATTAATTTCTTTTACTATTACATTCATAACTAATGAAAACATTACACTACTAGCTGGGCAGCCGTGCTTTATTCCACATTCTACCTTTATTTCTTCCCCAAATCCAGCCGTTTACATTTAGTTTGACATAGTTCCTTTCATAAACAGATTTTATTACTTGTAATATTTCGTTGCTTACATTATATGCCTGCAAAATTTTATACTGAATATTATCATAGGCTTGATTTATATTCCTATCATAACCTTTGCTTCCACATTTTTATTTATATCATCAACTATTTAACTTATTATTGATAATAGCTCTTGACTTCCATTTCCTTTTCTTCTGAATACATTTTAGTCATATATTCTATCCATTTTTTGTAATCTTTTTGTTATTATTCTCATAAAAAAATTATAGTCTGTATTATTCAATATTATTGGTCTCCAGTTTTTTATCCTTTTATTTCCTTTTTAAGTAACTCCTGTACATATCTCTTTCTCTTTAATCCCACTTTCTAACCATTCATTCATAATTTCTATAACATATTATGCCATTCTTTTTCATTTTTTAATATATACCATATTCAATTCCATCCAGTTCTGTTGCAGAATTCATGCTAATATCTTTTAGAATTTCATTCAATTCTTTCAGAGTTATTTTGTGTTCTAAATAACTCATGATCCTCATTATTTAATTTTTCACCTTTATAAATTTGTTCTATTTTCTTCTCTTTTAACAAATAATTCCAATACATATTCTTTAATTATTTCGTATATACCATCTTGCTGTCTTATTTGCTTACCTTCCTTATTTTTTTATTCTCTTATTATTTTTTCCTTCTTTTGTAATTTTACTCAAATATGGTACTACCTATTCTTTCTTTCCTTGTAAATAATATTTTTGTTTATATAACAAGTTGTTAATTTTAATTTGATTCATTTCATATATTTCTCTTTCTTTTTCATAAAAGGAATTTCTCTTCTCTGCTAAGTCTCTAACTGTTTCTTGACTTAATATCTTATATCTCTCTTTTTCTTTTCTTTGTTTCTTCCTTATACAGTCTGAAAATATGTTTTTATATTTCTCTTTAAAACTAAACCACCAAAGAGTCCAAGTTTCTTAAAGCTTTCTCATATTCATATGATTTTCCATAGTTCCATAAGTGTTTTTTTCAGTAATTCTCTTTATTTCTTTTCCTATTCTTACATATTAATTTTCCTGTACTTTAACCCATATAGCCACATTATCTGAAAATCCAGATACTTTATTCCTTTTTTATAACTTTTAAACTATCAGATATTAAAACATAATCAAGTTCTATCCTAATTTCATTCTTTTTGTAGGTCCAGTGGTTATTCTCCCATACATTGAACTTTTCACTTTTCATAATTTCTTTAATCATGTTAACACCACAGTTGCTCTTATTTCTTCTTAAATTACAATTAAAATCACCCACCCCCATCATTTCCATATTTACACAAACATATTCAAGAATATTTTTAAACATCCTTTGTCTTTTTTGTTACATATGCATATAAAGCTATAACTCTGTACACATATGTTTCCATCTCAAGTCTATTACCATAATTTGTCCTAGTTCCACTATGGTTACATCTAATATTTTAATGCTTTCTTGACATAATAAACGTATGCCCGAGCACATTTCTTTCCCCATGTTCCAAACTACTGCATCATCCCTAAAGTTTTTCAGTTCTTTGTTCCTGTGTTAATAATCTGATATCTTCTTAAACAATAATATGTGTATCTATATATGTATGCAGCACACCATTGTAATGTACCTATTCTCCTCTGAAGATTTTTCATTCTGTTCACATTTAAAGATAATATTTTCAGATTTTAGGAACCGTTAGTACAATAAAATGTTTACCCTTTCCTTCTTATTTTCTCTAAGCATTATATATTTTTTCCTTTTATTTCTTACTGTGCATCAATCAGCTTATTCCTCATTTGTCTCCTTTGTTTTGTTTTCCTTGTTACTTTCTTTAACTTCATGTATAAGTTCTTTATTGGTCACATTTCTTTGTACATGTTCTTGTATAACACATTTTTCTATCTCTTTCTGCTGTATAACTTCATTTTCATTTTCTTCCACATTTATTTCTCATTCTAGCCATGAATGACCAGTATTGCCACATTGTTTTCACTTTAAATCGCATTTTTTGCATTATGCCATTTTACCACATAAGTAACAGAATTTTCATCACATTCGTTGATTAAATGATCATTTTTCCAGAAAAATAACAAGTCTTTGGTTGACCCCTGTACTTCACAAAACCCATATTACCTTAAACATTAATAATACTAGGTATATGCATAACATTATCATTTTCCATTTTCAGTATTACTCCACATTCCCATGCTCCAATCCATAGTCCTCTTTCATCATATAGTTTTGTAGTGTCCATTACTTCTTTACATATAGTTATCAAATGTTCTTTCAGTTCTTTTGCTTCAACTTCAGTTCTAAACTGGATCATTATTCTTTTTTTTGTCTGTAAAAAGCTTGTACCACATATTCTGACCATGGATAAATATTTTCCTTTCTTCATATGCACCCAAAAACAATTTCCATGACCTGTCCAGTCTCAAATATCAAGTCACAAAAAGTCACTTTATTAATTAAAATAAATACTCTTTTGCTTTGACACCCAGAGGTGCTATGACAGAGTCACAAACCTCATACCTGTCCAAACTTTCTTCTTTTTTAATTCTCATATGTACTGCGTACATCTTTTTTGTTTCTTTTATTTCTTCTTTCTTATTTGCTCCTTCTCCATCAGTTTGTGCATATGTTTTTGTCCCTGGATCTTTTTCTGGCATAGTCTCTTCTTCTCCTTTTTCTTTTTCTATTTTTTTTCTATGATGTCACTCCATGAAATTGCTGTTCTACTTTCTGCCTCACTTTGGTTTACCATTTCTTCCAAATAATCATTCTGCACCCCCCCCCCAATTTGAGGGTTGTAATTATGCATTTTTCAGAGATAACTGTCTCTCCTTCAAACAATCTCATCTGAAAGTCTTACTCTGAATCCATCTCAGTTACACCTACAATCTCTTTTACCTGTAGTGTCACTCTTTTTTCCTGCACCCACATCATCACAAAAAACTTCTGGTAGCAATTCTACCACTTCAACTACACTTTCACTCCATTTTCAGCAAAAGCTGAATCAGCCATGTTTTCTTCCTGTTCCTGTTTGCTGCCTCCATGCCTGGACAGGAAACAGAAAGTCAGGATGTGTAACACACAAAGTCTTCCCCCAGCCTACCAAGAGTAGGGGAAGTTCTCTGATGCCCTGGCCAAATTACCCCTAGTAGTATAAATACCATCCAGGGTCTCCTCTGAAAAGAGGCTACTAGCCTAGTGGGACTAACCTGTTCAACAAAGGCTAAGTAACATAAAGTCTAAAGCCTTGATGTCTGTGAAGACATTGCAGTACTTCTAGGCTCTACATGCTACTGTCCCTACTTATTTTTGTACTCCAATTTAAAGGCATAGGGAGGTTTTTTTTCTGATGAGAAGGACCAGGATTCTGATGAAGTTTTTCCGGCATATTCTGAAATCCACCCTCCCCCAAAGAACTTTTATTCTGGATACCATTATTAAAATTATGCAGCATTTTAAATGGCAGGGCACCAAAGTATAGGATACCCAACATAGATACTATGTCTTATTGCTGCTTATATACTATTGGTACTGTGAGAGTCTTCCAGACTATTTTAGTGATGCTTCCCTGAACCCTGAATCTCAGCTTCATGCCCTTAAGAAATCTGACTGACTTTATAAGGTCACTCATGAACAGAAATTCCTCTATAAAAACTCATCTTCTGATAATTTTGTGATTTCTCTCTCTACATATAAACCCACAAAACTGTCACCTTCCCCTAATGTCTTGCCCACTAATAAGGATATCAGGGCCATTCTGTCTAATCTGGGAGAAGTATTCACTGACATGCCTGAATCTGAGGACAAGTCTTCTGCCTTATCATTGCTTAACTCTGCCTCTCAAGTGGCCAGCCACTCTATTATGTACACTCATGATGCTACAGATGCATCTTCCAGAACAGCTGCATCCGGGTCAGTCATCCATAGGTATTCTTGGCTAAGAATTTAATCCCTACTAGAGGATGACAAGGCCAAATTGTTGGCTTCTCCTCTGGACAGACAGTATTTGTTTGAATCTACTGTTGAACATTTTTAAGACCTTGCAGGATAAGGGGAAAGTGATGCATAAGTTCCAGAGAAATTATCGTTCTAATCAGGGCCTTTTGTTAGGAGACAGCAAAAGTAAACCTAAAAAGGTAAAACAGCTAATAAAGGGTGATTTCAGGATAAATCAGGACAGGATTTCAATGGTCAAAGGCCCTCCTTTCCTGAAAAGCTAACTTACAACTATCACCGTTTACCTTCTCCCCGTCCCCTCTGCTAAATTCCCCTGCCCTAAAGACTGTCTCTTTTCTTTCCAGCTTGGAAGACAATCACAATGGACAAGTTGGTTCTTGCCATAATAGCAAGGGGGTGCAGAATTCCTTGGAAGTCTATTTCCCCTTTCACAGGAGTTCCTCAGCCTCCTTAAAAACAGGTGTCACCGCTCCTTCCACTTCTGCAGGATCTCTCAAGGCAGGGAACTATTCAGCCATCCTCTCCCTCTCAGTATGAGGATTTTACTCCAGAATGCTCCCAGAACAGATGGCTCCTGGAGACCCACTTTAGACATTTCCTCCCCTTAACATTTTTGCCATTGTACCAAGTTTCATGATGCTAACTATTCAGATCTTTCTAGTGACCCTGGATTTGAAAGATAAATATCTCTACATCTCTGTTTCTTTTTTTCATCCTCCTTTCATGAGATTCTTGAGATTCTCTGTGTCTTCGTCTCATTTTCAGTTCTCTGCTTTACCTTGTTCTTTATGTGGCCCCAAGGGTATTTATCAAGTGTCTATCTGTCATAGCCTTTGCAGACTTTAGGGGATTCATATATTTCCTTATCTGGCCGATCCACTTCTTCAAGCTGTTTCTCCAGATTCTCTTCAGAAGAACCTGGATTTCACAGTTAATCTCTTTGCAGTCAAGAATTCACTCTAAACCTAAAGAAATCTATATTGATCCTATCGCAACACCAGATTTTCTTAGGGTGCAGAGACAACACTTTATCTGTGACAACCTTTCTTCCTCTGGCAACGCTTTGTTTCTGAGAGAGTTCTTTCAGAGCCTTCTTCCCTTGCAAGTGACCTCAGCAAGAGAGGCTTTGAGAACTCTTGGGTTCATAGTATCCACTATTCCTATAATTCCATTTATCAGAGTCCACATGAGGAAGCTGCAGTAGTACCTCAGATTTATATGGCTTCAGCATTGCCACCTCTTAGACTTACTGACTCCTGTCTTGCCTTTCAGGAGATACTTTTGTGGATCAGCTAGATTTCTCTCAATCTTGGGCTTCCTTTGCTGGATTCTCCCCAGGTCAGGAGCTGTGCAGGTATGCCTCAGACCTAGCATTGGGAGCTTGTAACAACATTATCATGGTCCAGTGGAACTTGATCTTCCAGAGACAGAAAATATCATATAAGCATCAAGGAGATGTAGTCCCTGATTCTAGACCTTCAGTCTCGAAACTATCTCTGGTCTCAGACCCCCTCAGGGTATTCACAGGCAACACCACAGTCATGTGGTACATAAACAAGCAAAGGAGGACCAACTCTTACCGCCTTTGCAAACTAGCCTTAATATCATGAGAAACTGCCATCCAACATAGTCTTATTCTTCAGGCAATTTATATTCCCTTGGAAAGGAAAACAATGACAGATACCTTGAGCAGATCAGGGCAGACCCTTATGAATAGTTATTAAACAGCGAGGTCTTCTTAGACATTATTCAACACTTGGATACTCCAAGAGGTAGACCTTGTTGCCTCCTTCCAGAACAGACAAGTGATCAAGATCTATTCCAGGGACCCAAGGCCACTAGAATGGAAGATGGATGCCATGACTTTTTTGTGGAAAGGGATATTCTTGTATGCCTTCTCTCCTCTCCATCTTTTGCCAAGAGTCCTCAAAATATAATAAAGGACAAGCCAGAAATCTTGTTGGTTATTCTCTTTTGGTCCAGATAGCACTGGTTTTCCCTTGTTTTTCACCTGGCCAGGGAGAATCATCCTGAATTACCCCACAAGAGGGACTTTCTCACACAGAACAAGAGCTCTCTCATTCACCCTCATCTCCAAACTTTACAGTTAGCTCTTTGAGTTATATTGTTTTAATTTCTTTCAGGGATCATTTGTCTGATGACATGCTCCAGGTTTTACAGAATCCTAGAAAACCTACTACCAGAAAATCTTATTTAACTAAATGGAAGAGATTTTTTTGTGGTGCAAAAATTCCTACTGTTATTTCTTATTTGTGTGAGTTGCTCAACTCTGGACTGACATACTCTTCACTCTTCTGTTAAAGTTCATTTGTCAGCCATTTTTCTATGCCTACAAATCCACTACTTTCATGTCACTTTGAGGTCAGTCAATTCTTGAGAGGTGTCCTTCACATTAGGCCACTGGAAAACTTATTCCTCCTTCTTGCGACCTGAATTACATTCTAGAATTAGCATCTTTTGAGCCATTTGTCAGTTCTTCCCCAAAACTTTGCACTTGGAAAACTGTGTTGTTAATAGCTCTGACATCTAAGAGGGTTACTGAACTGAAAGTGCTGATGGGGGTGTTTGCATTCTTGGCCTTCCTTTATGCCCAAAGTGGTCAGTGAGCTATCCTTTTGTCATTCCACCAGTCTTCCTTCTTTCTTTGTTATTATTATTGTTATTGTTGTTGCTATTATTCATTCATTGAACGTGCATATGCAGCTTAGATTTTATTTGGACAGGACAAAGGACAATAGGAAACCTGACCTACTTTTTTCATCTTTTCAAGATAAGTGACTAGGTTTGCCCATCTCTAAGCAAACTGTTTTTTTTTTTTTTTCCTGGATTTACAAAGCTATTTCCTTTTGTTATTCTCATCTTGGTCAACAGCTTCCTTCCTCTGTTAAGACTCATTTTACTAGGGCTGTAGTTTCTATAAAGCATTATTCAATGGTTTTGATTCTAGAACCATTAGTGCAGCAGCTACCTGGTTTTCTGTTCATAATTTTACTGAACACTACAAGTTGAATGCATTTTCTAGGGCCAGAGCAGGTTTTGCCAGGTCAATCCCTCAATGTTTTTGGACCATAAATCTGTTTCTTCTTCCACCCCTTTCCCTTCAGTAGCTTTAGTACTCTCCCATTTGTTAGGAATACTGCCACAGTGATCTTGGAAGGACATATTATAGTTGTGTACAAATGTATTATAAAAGATGCCCTACTAATCACTGTTGCAGTACTACATCCCATCCTCCTTCCCCCCTTTTGGACTTGTGTCCTTCTGGCCAGGATGAATTTCCTTCCTTTTTACTTTCTTTTGGTGGATGTGTATATTGTAAATAGTTATATCTTCTTTCCATTGTTTGCTCTAGGGCAAGTAAGTTCGGAATAATTTATGCCCATAGATCCCTTATGTACCTCCAACCTTTGGGTTTGGGCCATATGTGTTACGTATGGTTCATGGAAGGGCCCAGGATCTGGTATGCTGGCCGGATGTACAGGATATCCCACTTGTCAGGAATGTGATGACCCACAACTGGACCAGTAATCAAGGAGCCTCAATCCTCACCACTGACAACAGTGGGGGATGTACACTGGGAGGATAACAGGTATACACAGTATTTCCAGATGCAGCTCTCTGCATCAAGTGCAATTTCCCACAAGAGCACACAGAGACCACAGTCAATCTAGGGTTGGTTTCTCCCTCTTTCTCCAGATCCCCAGTAAGACTCCTCACTGGCACAGCTGTAGAGTTGAGATGTCAGCTGAATGGTCAACCCAAGACCTCCAGCACCCTCTCTATCCAACCAGTGCCACATGTCCCCGCCCAACTGACACATACTATCTGAGCTTTAATTTACACACACACACACACACACACACACACACACACACACACACACACACACACACACACACACACACACACCTGGGAAAGGCTTGCACAGGTTTACTAGCTATGCCCCCTTTTGCCCAGAATATAAGGTAGTTATCAGTGCCACCAGCCAACTCCTTATCAGTTACATTAAGGCCCTTAACAAAAGGGTGTTCAATTTTACTGTGCAGCATTAATATTAATACAAATGGTACTTTGACCAAGAGCAAGGCTATTAGGAGTGGTCCACACAGTGTCACTAAATAAATATGCAAGTACTCTCAAATCTTAAATATCTTTACAAAGACCAGCCACAGTGAAAGGTTAAACATATTTAATAATAAATGATAAAAGACCAAGACAATACTAAATATATATTCACAGTGACATTGGAGTTCAAAACCACAGGAAATAGTTAAAACAACATTGCAGGACAGTCTCTAGTAAATAAAGAAAAATATCTAAACTGAACTTTATTATATTCCTAACTGAATCTAAGATAATTACTATACCCTAGTTAACTTACTTAAAAGCAAGGCCAATGTGGTGAATGGATCTTCTATACTTGTTGTCAGGTCCAAGACAGAATATAGAATGCACTCTTTCTCTCAGAGACTTCTTAAATTAATATCTCAAATATTACTGCTGGGATAACTTTGAGAATGACATAATTTCTTATCATCTGACTCTATCCTAGATGAAACCCCACTGCTAGAAGCTAGCAGTATTTAGCATCTATCTGTGAAAATACGTAAACCTTAGATCTTTGGAAAATGCTGGAAATCATAAGACAATTGCATTCCTTCACATTTCAAAACAAGTAATTATTTCACCTTAAAGACAATACAGAAAATGCCCTAGTACTGGCATTATGTCTCCTGTTGCACTGAAAACTAAAATATACCATCTTTTATTGCATAGCCATAAAGTAATTTATTTTCAGTTATTTTTCTGAAGTTTTGCTGGACTAAAATTAACCTCCTGTTTTCCAGTTTCCACTGTTAAAATATATACATTTAAGCAGTTACAGTAGTGCATGTACATTTATTTTCTCTTCCAGTAGGGTGCACTGTGGATACATTTCAAGCACTCTGCAAAACCTTTTCAACACACACATCTATACCAGCAGTTTGATAAATACATGACATGCAGTTCTAATGCATTTGTAACACAAGCATTTTATATAAATCATGTTGATATTCACAAATTATATATAATTATTTACAAAATTCCAGATAGCTGTGCTGGCAGTACCTCTTTTGTCACAAGGAATACTGCAGTAGTGATCAGTAGGACATCTACTGTTATGGTAAGTTTTTATACAATGGCAGTTTCTCTGATTCTGCCTCTGTAATCTGCATCTTGTGGGTTCTGTCTTTTAGCCAAATAGCTATCCATCTTACCACATAAGGATCTATTTGTAACACATTTAGTTTATTAATTATGTTAACATGGGGGGAGATGGGTCAAATGCTTTGCCCAGAACAAGGTAAGCTATGTGTACAGTGCAACAACTTTTAACAGCTTGTGTTAACGTCTCAAAGAAGTTAACCAGGTTCATTAGACAGAATTGACCTTATACAAAACCAAATTGCTGTGGATCTAGCCTAACAAGATGTTTAATGCTTTTAGTAATCAGGTCTGTCACAACGTGTTCCATGGCCTTAGAAATTATACTTGTCATGCTGATGGGCCTATTGTTTTGGAGGGTTGATAGTATGGCCACCTTCATGGAGTGGCATCATTAGTGCTATACACCATACTTCTGTTACTGAGCCTGTAGCCATAATCATGTTTAATAACTTATGAAGAGGTTCTGCCAAGGCACATTTGGTGCTGTTTACCAAACAGCTGGGTATATTATCTGGTCCCATGAAGGAAGTGTTTTTGGTTGTGGATAGCATTTTCAGTACCTATTCTTTAGCAATGATGAAGAGTATGAGAGCTTTGGAGATCACAGGGCTTTAAATAGTTGTCTCAGGAGTGAAACTTGCAGCATTTAAATGTATTTGTGTTTGCTAGGACACTATCAGTGTCCCCTGGTTCTGACAAGCATTTGTCATTTAAAACGAGTTCTGTGCTGTTTCTTAATTTTCTAATGTAACTAAAGAAGAATTTGCAATTGTCCTTGGCTTCAAATGCCAACCTGAGTTAATGGGCTGCCTTATTAAATATAATAACCTTTTTAAAATTCTTAGTCAAATTTCTAAAATTTTCCTTGATTTGGGGTTCCTTAGATCAGCTATATACAATAATTATTTTCTTCATTTTATTGTTGATTTTACTTCTTTTGGTGGATCACCAGAATGCTTTGCTTTTAAATTTCCAATTATTTTTGGATCTGGATAGGTCTAACAATTATATGAACTTATTTATGTGGATATAAAACTTCTTGGTGAATCCATCTGTAGAAGTAATGTCTGGGGTGATGTTTGTTATAAGTGAATTTTGAAACTTCATCATAGAATTTCAGGAGGTAGTGCACTTAATTCTTTGAAAATTTTGATTTTATTTAATTCAGTGGGTTGTGATAGTTCAGAGAAAATAGGTTACTAGCGTGTACGGTCTGTATTAATCAGAAAGGGAATTACTTGGGGACTTGTGCATGATGATAGTATATATGTAATGACTAGATCAAGAATATTTTGTTCTCTAGTTGGGCTATTAACAGTCTGGTCCATTGAATTTTTTATTTATGAGGTCTTAAATCCTCTGAGCATTTCTTGACATTAGTGGTTTAGGTGATGACGTTCTTATTTATGGGGAGTTCATCCATAATGTTTAGGAACCAGGGTTATGGAATGGGTCCTGTAAAAGGCAATAAGCTGGTAGATGATTTTGTTTAGTGTGATTTGGGTTTGGGAAGTTCAGTTGAAGGACTGTGGGAATAATTTTAGAGTTGAAATAATATCCATAATTCACAATAATGTTTATAGTTATAATAATAGTCATAATGATATGTATGTTAATTTATAAAGGTCTATGATAAAATTGTTTTCCTGGTAAGGAACAGTTGCATGTTTTTAGTTTGTTGCAGGTGTTTTATTTACTTTCCCCAAAGGCTACAATATTGCAGCACTTTAATCAATAATGGAACAGATCAATGCAGTATCAAGTGATACCATTGTCTCCTTAGAGTAACTACATGTGGCCTTTAGAATCAAATGGGCAACAGAATATGCTTTTCTCACTTTGACTACAAATTGTTGTTTGTCATTGTCTCTAGATTTTAAATGATGGCATTAATTTTTTATGATTTGACCACTTAAAATTATAAGTGTTCTTAATTAAGATCACTTCTGCAGTAAACATAGCTTTATGGGTTGTAGCCTGCTAAGGATATAACAGCTGGTTATCTACTAAAGCTTTCAGGCCACCTTCCATACACTCAAATTATTAGTCATCTTGAGCTAAGCTGACTGGCTAAAAAGTCAGGTCTGCGCAAGCCCTTCAGGACTTTCCTGACAGTGAAGAGAGCTCCTGTTGTGGGCTTTCAAGGATTTATAGTTGGCTAATCTTATTTCATGCTGAGCAGATAACTTCCCTTCTAGGGAAAAAAACTTCCAGTTATTTTTTTTAACAGAAATTGTACTTTTTCTGTGAACTATTCATTTTTAAAGCTAAGAAAAAGCATTTTATTTACTGTCATGTGACATTTAATTACTTTTAAATGGAAGAATTGCTTTTTTTACTTTTATGGTAAAACTTTTGTTAAAACTAACTTTAAACTATTTTCCCCAAGTAAAATTGTGTTATTTTACTTTGGGGGTCTGGTGTACATTTTTATAGTGCTTTTTAAATGGAAACGATTACTTTTTTTTTTTTACTATACGCCTGTTTTTTTTTTTTTGTTACCAACTACTGCTGCAGGCTTCCCTGGGAGTCAGATATATATATATATATATATATTTTTTTTTTTTTTTTTTTTTTTGCTTAACCATGGAACAATCTACCAATTCCTCTCTTCTTCCTTGTATAAAAAGGAGAAAATTAGCAAACAGACTTTGCCGCCACAGCAGGCTGATAAAGTGCCTCAGTTGCAGGTGGGTGACACTGTTGTGCCTAAAATTAGTTTCTCAGACTATTCATCTTTTTCCTTGGCTCCTGCTGGTGGAAAAAAGACCACCATGACCAAGAGTTAGAAAAGTCCTCTGCAGCTGTTGGAGTACCTTTGGTGGCAAGGGAGAGCTTCTTGTGTCAGTCCTGGGAGAAGGGGGAGAAAATGCCTCTCTGCCCAACCAGAAAGCAATGCCTGTCCATAGGGAGATTTTTCCTGGCTAAAGTGGGTGAGTTTCTTCAGTAATTACTGTAAAAAAGAAAAACTTAAACATATGTTTTCACCTGTCTCATTTACTTCGAACAAGAGTGATTTATTGGGCCTAGCTCATGATTTAGTTTAGGCCCTTGACCCTTTCAGTATAGCTGTTTCTGGCAAAAGAAAAAGGGATTCTTCATTTTCTGAAGAGATTCAAGATTCTGAACATCAAAATTATTTGTGAAGGGACAGATTCAGTTTTGTCTCTCCAAGTTTCTTATTCAGATTCTAAGAGTGTAGCTTTGGATTATCTTTCTCTGAAACTATTTCTAGAATGATATTTTAGTGGGAAAACAATGATGTTTCTCAGTCCCTAAGACGGAATTGTGATTTACTACAACTGGAATTTCCATAACCTACCCTAATTCCTCCTGTTCTTTCAGCACTGGAAGATGTTTTGGCCATAGCCTGTAACTTGCCTTACAGCAAGCCTGCTACCCCCACAAAACCAGACAGGTTTTATAATGTTCTTCAATCTTTTCATTTTTATACACTTATCCCAGATCAGAGAATCCAGCTGCTGCTAAACATTTAGTTAATAGAAATCTATCTCTTTCTGACAAGGATGGGAATTATTTTGATAGATTTGGTAAAAAGTACATTCCTCTGCAACACTTGATTTTAGTATTCTCAGTTGTCATTTATGCTTACCTCTTTTGAAAACATGGAGAATATGTTGGCATTGGTTTCCTTCTCTGAGGAGAAATCTGCTATGTGTAATTTGGTTGCTTCTGTTTCTCAGAGTGGTTACCCACTGTTTGAAATGTGCATATGATCCTGCTGATGCCACTGAAACTGTTATGAGGAGCTTTGCTTGGTTACATTCTAAAAATCATCAGAAGATGTATATAATGAACCTTTGAATTCTCCCTTGGATAGATACATAGTTTTTGGATCTTCAACTGTAGAGGTCATTCAGAAATGTGATGAGAGAGGTAAGCTGATTCAAGGGATCACTTAATTTTTTTCAGCCTTCCTTTTCCAAGTTTGCCAAAGAATTTAATGCTCCCTCTACAACCTTCTTTTAAAATAGCAAAATAAACAGACCCAGCAAACGTTTGGTAAACAAATGTTTAAAAAGAAATGGCAGGGAGGTTCCAAAAAGAAAGCAGAAATCCCCCAAAGCAAAGGATAGTCTAATAAATCTGAATAATTATTTGCAAGATGTCCCTCACCCTCCTACTTGGCAATTCCTTAAGCCTTCCACAGAGTCTGAACTTCCATTTCTCTCTTTGGTGACAAATAGTTTTACATGAATGGGTTCTGAAAGTAATCCATCAAGGTTAGAGATCACAGTAGTAGTCTCTCACTCCTTTCAGAGGGATTTCCCCTCGCCACCAAACAATTCTTTTCCCTCCTGTCACTCAGCACATGCTCTTCACGGTGTGATAGAAGCTGCCCCTCCATTTCAGTTGGGGAAGAGTTTTATTCAAGGTTACTTCTGGTACCAAAGAAAGAAGATGTTTAAGACCATCTTTCCTTTCTAAACCTGTTTGTGATAGTGCCCTAGTTCAAAATATTGTCACGTCACAACCTATTACCTGTTATACCCCATTTGAGTTTTCTAGAAACCTTATATTATCACATTCCTACAGATCCAGATTTCAGATGTTTCTTAAGGTTTTTTGTATCTGGATCACATTGTCAGCTCTCTGCATTGCCCGGTTGTCTATTCAGTGCTCTACAGGTATACACAACATGTCCATCTCCTGTGACAGCCTACTGCAGACTGAAGGTATTCACATTTTTCCATATTTAGATGACGATCTTTACAGAGTCTTTTTCAAAGTGTCAGAAATCTCTCACCAGGGTAATGGATTTCATACACAGACTACGGTTCCTGGAGACCTTATTGCTAAGCTAATATTCTATATTTTATTTTCCATATTAAATATATGCCTTAGCTTAATAAATATTAAGAATTTAACTGTTTTAACTAATAATAAGCTTTCTTTACATACATATCCTGGTTTCCTTTCTTCATATATGTGTCACATAAATCCTGAAGTGAAAGCTCATGATAACATAACATAATAGCAAGTTGCTCACAGTACATTAAGTAAGTGTGTTGTGAATGGACTGGGTGTTTATGGTGTTTTTAACTTTTAACTATTAATTCATATGTCATGGTTGATTGGAATATGTGAGGTGTTGTATGTATGAGATTTGGATGTGCTTTCTCTAAGAGAAATCAGACTGTTATGCTGTTTATGAGTGCTTCCTTGCTAATATAGTGCTAAAATGGTGGGTGTATGCAATGTGTTGAAACTGTCTGTTTATTTATTTATTTATTTCCTTATAACCTTATCTGTGATGTTTGGTGCCAGTTTATTCATTGTGGAGGGGTCAGGAGAGGAGAAATACAGTAGAGAAGACGTTTTTTGTGTTTTAACATTAGGGTTTCACTTAACCTGTCAGTTATTCTTTTGTTCTCCCCTCCTCTGCTGGGATAGAGAAACCAAAAATAAAAAATAAAAAGAGAGAGAGAGAGAGAGAAAAGAAAAACAGAGAGTGCACCAAATAGTTATAATAAAAATAAAATTATAAGAATTGATACAGCACAGGTTCCTAAATAGCAGGAAGCAGGTTGGTTTTAACCACTTATATACAGCCTTCGTTCTCAGTGTAACATGAATGAAAGTTGTTTACTGATAGTGGTACTTCCCTCTCACAGTGCAGGTTCTAGTAGAATATTTTTTCCTGCACTGTTCTCTCAGGAGACAATTTATACAGAGTTTTTGTGTGTGTATGGGTGTGTGTGTGTGTGTGTGTGTGTGTGTGTGTGTGTGTGTGTGTGTGTGTGTGGTTCCCATTCAGAAGCCTGAAACATCATAAGCCTGAAAATCAAAATCCTGAAACCAAAAGCCTGAAAATTCAGAATCCTGAAAACTCAAAATCCTGAAAGCCCAAAATCCTGAAAGACCAAAATCCTGAAACTCAAAATCCTGAAAACACAAAATAGACATACTGATGTCATTGTGGCTTTGCTATTGTTAGCCCTGTGGTGTTAGGTCATGCGTTGGGGTCAGGTAAGTGTGCGGTTGGTTTTATGTTAGGGTCAGGCGGTTTAAGTGAGTTAGGGTTAGGCAGGTTAGGCATGTATGCAATAGTGACAAATATTGGGGTTAGGGGCGGTTTAAGTGAGTTAGGGTTAGGGCGCGGGTCAGGTGAGTGTGCGATAGTGACGGACCTTAGGGTTAGGGTTAGGGTCAGGGTCAGTTGGTAGATATTAGTGTCTTTATAGTGACATATTAGCATTATTTGTGTTTTCAGGATTTTGGTCTTTCAGGATTTTGGGCTTTCAGGATTTTGAGTTTTCAGGATTCTGAATTTTCAGGCTTTTGGTTTCAGGATTTTGATTTTCAGGCTTATGATGTTTCAGGCTTCTGAATGGGAACCGTGTGTGTATATAAGACATACAGGATAAAATGTTGTTTTATACTTAATTTTAATGCACAAATCAAGTGCAAAATAGTAGGGTGTTAATTAAGGGTCTATATTATAACATCAAAGTCTAAAAACATCAAATGTTATGATATCGACTCCATTCAATCAAAACACCAGAAAACCGAACAGTCAGAATTGCTAATTTTTTCCCAGGGAAAAAATTTGCTGTTCCGACAAACATACACACAACTCAAGCACACCAAAATAAATAATCCACACACATACACTTCACAAAACCGTACACTAAACCAGACATACACCACTAGCTACCCACTTACCTTAACCCAACCCTAACCCTAAGGTCCCTAACTATCGCACGCTCAACTTACCCACTCCCTAACCCTAACTCACCTACCCCACCCTAACCCTCACATCCACACAATCGCACATTTACCTGACCCACACCCTAACCCTAACTCACTTAACCCGTCCCTAACCCTAAAGTCTGTCACTACCGCACACTCACCTCACCCGCGTCCTAACCTTAAAGTCCCTAACTACTGCACACTCACCTTAACCCGGTCTGTAACCATCGCACCACACGTAACTGAACCCAATCCGTAACCTCCATTCGCTCACTTCCCTAAACCCGGTCCATAACCATTGCACCACACTGCTGTAAATAGCGAAGCCATGGACCACCGAAATCTTACCCTAGGTAAAATTTCAATGTTCCAAGGCTTTGCTATTCTCAGCTTTCGCACTAAAGGGTTTGATATTGTAACATTCAAAGTTTTTGAACTTCGATGTTATAATATAGACCCGTTAATTAACTTGCCGTACATTTACCTCAAAATTACTATTTTAACATTTATAAAACCTGTATTTCTCTCTTTAAGTTATATAACACATTTTATAGTTCTGTGGCACCATACACAATATAGAATTCATTTCTTCAATTCAACTTTTATCCTAAGATTTTATATTATTCAAATTATATTCTGTTCTATTAATTTAAAGAAGGTAGGATGATCTTGTTTACGTCTGTTGATGTCAGCCGCTTGCTTGGTTGATTTGTTCTGCATATGTGGGTAATAGATATGTATATGTTTATGGCAATGGTTGTGGTGATGATCAGTGTTGGTTTCTGTGTTCTTTTTGAGCCAGAAGTGAGGAGCTCAAATACATGGCAATATAAGAAGTTCATGTACTGAAAGTTAATTGAAAGTCTGATGCATAGTAAAGGAGGGACTAACATGAAATTACTAGCATGTTTTCTACAAAGTCAGACAGAATTGCACAGTCATTTTCATAAGCTGGGAATTTATGTGTCTCTTAAAAAGACTGTAGTGGGTATGCCGCCAACCATTTGTTATCCCTCAGTACAAATATAATTCTGGGAGCATGTTATTAGTTATTTTAGACATCACAGTTACTCTTTTACTCTTTTATATTTCATAGTATGTTTAGTGAATATGATATCCTATATATATGGAAGAGACACATTTTGAAAGATTATTGTACATGCAAGTCCTCACAAAGATTTTTTTAGAGAAGTTTGTTTGTTCTTTGAAATATCATATGTCCCTGCCATAATATCTAAGCACATACAGTCTTGTAGTCAGAACTGAATTTAAATAGTTAACTAGTCACATTATCAATAATATATAATATCATATTAGTAATATAGCATGATTGTTATAAATGTTAAGTTGTCATTCTCGCGTTCATTCTTGCTGGATGGGTTCGGAGCCGATCCTCGGCTCCGACTCGGCCTATACTATAGCTTGAGAGCTATTTTTACCGGCTCGAGGCAGCCCTATATCCCGCAATACCATGCGCTAACTCCCCAGATCTAATTTGCCGCTTCGCTGCGAGGTAGTCTGTTTTTACCGGCTCTGGTCAGTAAGTGCTTTTTTCATATATATATTCAGTCTCAGTAGTTTTTTTCCAGTTAGTTACCCTTCTTTAGGTCCCTTCTAACTGCCTTACCCTTTCAGTAACCCTTTTTCCCCTTCTTTAGTTAGTTTTTTATCTTGGGCCTACGGGCTTTTCCTTAGCTTTCCCCCACCCCTTTCAGTGTGTGTGTGGGTTTTTAGTCAGTTCCCTTTAACTTAAATAAGTGTGTGTGTGTGGACTGACTGTGTTCCTTTTTATTTTTTGTCAGGATGTCAAAGGACCCTAAGGTTTCAGGATTCAAGAAGTGTGACTCGTGCTGTCAGAAAATGTCTCTGACAGACGGTCACACTTCTTGTGTCTATTGCTTGGGGCCTTTACACCTACAGGACTCTTGTTCCGTTTGTCATGGATTTAGTTCAAGAGTCCTGCAGGAAAGGCGTAACAAGCTCATCCTAAGGGGCTTGTTAAAGCATGATGACTCCCCGTCCAAGTCTGGCTCGGGGAAGTCGTCAAAAAACCGCCAAACCCTCGGTTCCGTCTGGCTCCGAGGCGAGCAAAGTGGTTTCTGCTCCGAAACAATCATCGGAGCCGACCCCAGTGCGCAAGCGCTCTAGGTCCCCTTCGCTAGAGTCCGTCAGATCAGCTCCGAGGTCCCCTCTCCTATCGGAGCGGAGTCATAGGACTCATTCATCGAGGTCATCCAGGCTCTTCGACCACGACATCGAGAGGGTGGTCAGTAGACTCATAAAATCTCAGGCACTGGCCCAAATGCTCCAGACCCCATCTCACCAGACTGTGGCTCCTTCAATACAGCTATCCATTCCTCCTCCAACTCATCTCTCGAGTTCAGAGCCGGAGTTTGTCGGAACCGTGACCTTGCCCACGTCGGAGCCGATACTTCCTCCTTCGGCTCCGGTGTCATCGGCTCCGACCTCTTCATTGGTTCCATCCATGGAGAGGTCCGGGCGCCGAGACTCCATTTCCGGCTCCGAGGGGGCGAGTGGCATCGGACCCTTGTCCGACCCCGCTCTCCCTCTCAGAGCTTTGGCTCTGGTTAGTTCGGCCCCGACATCATTCTTGGAGCCTTCTCTGTCAGTTCCGGGGGTGGTTCCGGTCTCTTCAGAGCCGGGGCTACCTTTGGTATCTGATAGGGGAGCCTTCGAGATGATCAGGAGTGTGCTGGACCCAGTGTCCACTCCAAGGTTAAGTTCTGCGGCTCCTCCCTCTGTAGTGCCTGTTACGGTCTCTGGCCATCCTCCTACATCTGACAGCAGAGATCCAAAGCATAGGGTACCCACCTTGGGTGTCTCCTCCTCTTCCGAGGGCTCCCCTGAAGTTTCAGGGGAACCCCCTAGGAAAAGAAAGTGCAAAAGGAAGCACATAGACTCCCCCGAGTCTGTCACGTCGGACACCGACTTGGATGAGTCTGAAGTTTCCCCAGATCCCCCTATGAGGATGTCTCCTTTTCAGACATCCTGGAGATCCTAAGACAGAGGGGAAATTGGTCCACACTCAAACCTTCCGAGGACGAGTCGGTTTACCGTGACGCCTTTGGATCTCGCCCTTCCACCTCCTGGGTGTCTCCCCCTTTCGACCCACTAATGGAGGTAGTGGCTAGAAAGGCATGGGCAGCTCCTGATTCAATGGAACCTACCCCTAGGAGGCCTTCTAAATTTATTTCTGCACCAGATGACAAATCCTTTCTCACCAAAGGTGTTTCAGTTGATGCTATGGTGGTAGCAGCAGCCACTAAGAAGGAATTGGCTGATCCTTCTGTATCTCTTCATCCTCCTAACAAAGAGTCCAGGACCATGGGCAGGTACGGCAAGCAGACCTTTGCTTCAGCGACCTTTTCTATGCGATCGCTGAACTATTTATGTCATTTCACCCGCCTTCAGAGAGACTTGCTCGAAGAGCTGGGTGAAACGGTACAGGATCCTTCTGCTGCGGGGTTTAAGGACAAAATAAACTCTCAGCTGGCTACTCTGAACTCCATTGTTAACTCCTCCATGCGGCTTATCACTTATGCAGCCGATGGAGTGAGTAGGGCCGCTGGCACAGGAGTTGCGTTGAGATGTCACGCTTGAATGTGACTCTGTAACTTTGCCGATCCCTTCAAGGCATCCTCCACCAACACCCCCTTTGACGGTTCGGAATTGTTCGGACCTCAGGTGAAGAATACCCTCACCAGATGCGAGCAAGATGGTAAGACTCTCTCTGCCGTGGGAGTCCGTTTTTCCATGCCTTCTAGACCTTATCCTAAGGGACAGAAGGGAGGAAAGATGTGGTTCCGCAAACCTCAGGGAGTCGCGCCTGCCACACATGCTGAATTTCCCCCTAGAGGCAGAGGGGGAAATAATAATAGACGCCACCCCAGGGGCAGAGGGGGTCCTCAGAACCAGGGCTCTAGGGAATCTTTTCCTGACCAACCCTTTCAGCATCCCTGAGAAGCTGCCCGACTGTCCACCTTCGGAGGCAGTCGGGGGAAGATTATCTCTGTACCTGGAAGCCTGGCAATCCCTCTCCCAAGACACATGGGTACAGAAGATCATATCCGAGGGTTACAAAATCCCTTTCACTTCCCTCCGGTACAACCGCCAAAACCCCTACCAGATGTACCACATGCACAAAGGGGTCAGACTCAGCTAGAAATAAAAAAGCTGTTAGAAAAAAGAGTCATCCAGGCAGTCCCAGCAGATCAGCTAGGATCCGGAATCTACTCCAGATTCTTTTTGGTACCAAAAAAGACAGGAGAATGGAGACCCATTTTGGACCTCAGCAGGTTAAACAACTCTGTACTAAAGACAAAATTTCGGATGGTAACACTGCAGTCCATTCTACCCTTTTTGGGCAGAGACAACTGGATGTGCTCGTTAGACCTCCAGGACGCGTACTACCATATAAAAATACACAGGTGCTCCAGGGGGTTTCTCCGCTTCTGGCTGGGAGTCAGTCTTTTTCAATTCAGGGCCCTGCCCTTTGGTCTCACCACAGCCCCCTGGGTGTTCACCAAATATTTGGCAGTGGTCACGGCTCACCTGAGACAGAAAGGATTCCAGGTGTTTCCATACTTAGACGACTGGCTCATTTCCGCTACCACCAAACAGGATCTCATAATGGCCAGGGATTACACTATTCAACTTTGCAACAGTCTGGGTATTTCTATAAATTTTGCAAAGTCCTCCTTATCACCTTGTCAATGTATAAACTTTATAGGTGCCGTATTAAACACCACAGAAATGTCTGCAACATTACCTCCTCAGAGAGTGACAGACATAAGGCAGAATTGTTCAGCTCCTGTTTCAGCCCAACAGAGTCCAAGTCAAGCTAGTATTGAAAGTGTTGGGCCTCATGGCGGTGGCGATTCTTCTACTTCCATTAGCCTGCTTCCACATGAGGCTCCTTCAGTGGATGCTGTTTTCTCAGTGGTCCTTTCAACAGCTACCAATGACCCACAACATTTTGATAACCCCATCTTGTAAGAAACATCTCTCCTGATGGATGGTTTCCCCTCAGCTTTTTCAGGGCAGACCCTTTGTTCTCTTCCCTCCAGTTGCCACTGTCACAACGTATGCCTCCCTGATCGGGTGGGGGGGCATTATCAGGGCAGGATGGTCCAGGGCACTTGGCAACAGTCAGAATGCCATCTGCACATAAATGTCCTGGAGATGAGGGTGGTGCTTTTGACGTTGCAAGCCCTTCAGGGATCTCTTCCCACGGGGACTATAGCAATTCAAACGGACAATATGTCTGTGGTGTGGTACATAAACAAGCAGGGCAGAACAAGGTCCTACCCCCTCTGTCGAGAAGCACTCAGACTTTGGCAATGGGCGATTTCATCTCAACGGTTTCTGATAGCAACGCACATCCCCGGGAAGTCCAATGTCATAGCAGACAGATTGAGCAGAACTATCCTCATGCCTCATGAGTGGTCTCTAAATCAAGCGGTAGCAGACGGAATTTTTTGGAAGTGGGGCCAGCCTTGCTGCGACCTTTTTGCAACTCCCCAAAACAGCAAGTGCCTTGACTTCTTCACACTTTTTCCTCTACCAGGCCAACCCCTCAGAGATGCTCTTGTTCACGTTTGGCCCCGGGGTCTTCTTTATGCCTTTCTTCCCTTTCCATTGATCCCACAATTAATTCAGAAAGCAACCGCATTGAGATCCAAAATGATCCTCATTGCCCCATTTTGGCTTCGACAAGTTTGGTTCCCGTTCCTGCACAAATACCTACTGGAACAGCCTTGGCATCTAGAGCCCCTTCCGGATCTGTTGACCCACCTCACGGGCAAGCTGCATCGGTCTCTACATTCCATCAACCTCACAGCTTGGTTGCTCCACTTCCAGCCATAGCCAGGCTTCCCCTTATTTCTCCTCCTGTTCGTGATATCATTCTGGCTTCCCATAAGTCCAATACTAGGAAGACTTATGCGAGTAAATGGAAGCGTTTTTCACACTGGGCACAAACTAGGTCCTTAGATCCTTTCCATGCACCCATTCATGAGGTTCTAGACTTTCTGGTGGAGCTTTTTCATTCAGGGTCATCATCGGCCACTATCAGGGTACAATTAGCGGCCATTGCTAATTTTCATGTTGGACTCTCAGAAGCAAATATTATGTCCCACAAACTCTGTAAAGCCTTTCTCAAGGGCATCTTTTTGCTCAGACCTCCAGTCAAAGATCCACCCCCCACAATGGGATTTGAATTTAGTTCTAACCTCACTAATTCTGCCCCCTTTTGAACCTGCAGCTTCTTGCTCCCTCAAACTTCTTTCTTGGAAAACGCTGTTTTTAGTAGCTATAACATCTGCCAGAAGGGTATTGGAACTTCAAGCCTTGTCTGTCCATCCTCCTTATTTGGTTTTTCATAAAGACAGGGTAACTCTCAGAACAAACCCTTCCTTCCTACCAAAAGTGTTATCGGAAGCAAATCTAAACCACTCCATTGATTTGCCTGTCTTTTTCCCAGACTATACCAACAGGGCTGAACAAAAATTACATTCATTAGATGTTCATCGCCAATTACGGTATTACCTAGACAGGACAAAACAATTCAGAAAGTCAGACCAGCTCTTTCTCTCTTATGCTGCAGGCAAGAAAGGGCTTCCGGTATCGAAGGTTATTCTTTCCAGATGGCTGACATCTATTATTACCTTGGTCTATGAGTTGAGACACAGGCAACTTCCCTCTAGGCCTAAGGCTCATTCAACCTATCAACTTCAACGGCATTTCAAGCAAGGTTACCACTAGATGCCATTTGTGCAGCAGCTACATGGGTGTCCAAACATACCTTTATTGCCCATTATAAGCTTGATTTAGCCTCCAGAAATAGAGCTGATTTGGGTTCCACTGTACTCAGGAGTCTGTTCCATTGAGCCACCCAGGACTAAGATGCTAGGGATGCTGTCCCATCCAGCAAGAATGAAGGCGAGAATGACAACTTAACATTAAGAAGTTATGTCTTACCATAATGTTCCATGTTAGTTGTCTTCTTCTTGCCTTCTTTCTTGCGTCCCTCCCTCCTGCCCCCTAGCCTGGATAGACTCGAGGTTCTGAGTCCTTCCATTTCTGGAGATACAATATGTTGCATTTTTTTCATAGGTTCATAGGTTCATACTAGGCTATCTGCCCGAGGGCATTTACAAGCCTAGCCCATAGTTTTGTGGCTTACGCCACCCCTTTAGTATGGAGAACTATACCCATTATTTTGCTGTGCCTCTGTTGAGCAGTGACACTGAGGTAATCCCTGGGGTATATCTGCGATCTCCCATCCATTGGTCAAGATTTCTCTTGAACAAGGCCAGCGAGGTGCTCTGCCTCACATATACCGGGATTTTATTCCACAGCATAGGGAGTCTTTGGGTGATGAATCTAACCCTCCAGCACGTCCTACTAATAGCCGTGTCGAGGTTTAAGTCTCCCGCCCTTGTGGCTCTGACGGATCTAGATTTTTTGAGGTGAAGCATATTCATCAAATCTGGGTTTGACATGGCCTTGTATGTTAGGCAAAGGTCACCTCTGAGCAAGCGGTAAGCGACTGAATAGAGCTGGAGTTCTTTCAGTCGGGCAGCATAGGACAGATGTTTGAGACCCTTTATCCTTTTGGTGAGGAACTTTTGTGGCCTCTCCAGCTGCTGCAAGTGTCGGGTCAGATACATTCCGAATGGGGCATTGTACTCAATCATTGGTCTGATGAGTGATGAGTATAGGGAGACTATGACCTCCCTTGATCTAGATGAGAATCCCTTCATGATAAGGTGGGCAATGTAGAAGGTCTTCCTAACTACTTTAGCTACATGGGTGTCGAATGACAGACTACTATCAACCTGGGTCCCCAGGTCCCTGATAACTTCTTCTGTGCTCAGTGGATTGCCACCTATTTGGTAGCTAGGGGTAACCTTGTTTTTCCCGAAGGGTATGACTATGCATTTTTTGGCATTTAACTTTAGGCCATGGCTCTGGCACCAGTTATCCATTTCTGTGAGACCCTTCTGAAGGATATCTGTGTCAGATGTGTTTTCTACTATGGCGCCCAGTTTGCAGTCATCTGCAAACTTTGTCAGCCATAACCCTCCTGTGTTTGCTTGTACTTCAGAAAAGTAGATGCCAAACAAGAGTGGGCCCAGGACTGAGCCCTGTGGTACACCACTTGTGACAGGCTTTGAGTCTGACATGGCGCCAGCAACTCTGACCCTGTGGGTTCTGTCACTCAGCCAGTTTGCAACCCATCTTGTGATGTATGGGTTAGCATTTAAGCTGATGAGTTTTTCAATGATACCCGAGTGGGGTATTGTATCGAAGGCCTTCGCCAGATCGAGGTAGGCTGTATGGACTGCTTTTCCCTCATCAATGGCTTTGGTAACTGTTTTGAAAAAGTCAACCAAGTTTAGAAGGCATGATCTGCCTTTGACAAAGCCAAACTGAGATGGATCCAAAGTCTGCAAATTCCCTATGTCTTTATTTATGAGGTCCATTATGATCCTCTCCATGGCTTTGCAGATAAGGCTTGTCAAGCTAATGGGCCGGTAATTTCCAGGGTCGGTGGAGGCACCGCCTTTGTGAAGTGGGACCACAGTTGCAGTGCGCCACTCCTTGTATCCTTAGTGTTACTAGCAGGTAATCTGTACTCGTAAAAGAGGATTATAATATCATTATTATAATATTATTATTTATACTATGTCTTAGCTTCCAAACGAGATCTGGGGAGTTAGCGCATGGTATTGTGGGATATAGGGCTGCCTCGAGCTGGTAAAAATAGCTCTCGAGCTATAGTATAGGCCGAGTCAGATCCGAGGATCGGCTCTGAACCCATCCAGCAAGAAAGAAGGCGAGAAGAAGACAACTAACATGGAACGTTATGGTAAGACATAACTTCTTATTATTTGTATTGTCGTTTAACTGTGTTAATCTCTTTTTTTCTCAGAACTGAAAGAAATGATTGGATTTATTATAATACTATATAGGCTCTTATAAATAGAGTAGAACCAAATGACTGCAACATCTGTTGTACTTTACATTTGATAAGTTTTATAGCAACCAAATGAGTGTTTATAATCTGAATATTATGCATATACTAACTCCTTTTAATTTAGTTAAATAAGTTAGACCTTTCCTATATCATAACTTTAGGAGTAGTAAAGTGATGCTAGCTACTTATTTTTGGGTAGATGGCAGTGTTTGAATATGATTGCTATTCAAACCAGAAGTTTTAAATTCCATATGTGTGTGGGGGGGGGGGGACAGTGCATGTATAGTAGTTTACACATTAATTCTTTTTTATTTTGGTGTCTACTACTTGGTAGAAAGTTTATAGTCAACAATCTCAATTATCTTATACTTATGTCTATGAGTAAGCAGTTCACTAGATATAATAGTTTTCCATATGTAATATATATATATATATATATATATATATATATATATATGTGTGTGTGTGTGTATATATATATATATATATATATATATATATATATATATATATACATTTTACTATTTCAGTAGCATGGTCAATGTGAAATCAATGGATTAAGTAATGGTTGTAAAAGGGGTAGTTTATGCAAAATTTTAAAAATATTTAATTCCCAAGTTATCTTTTTACAAGAAACACATTTAATAAAGAAGATTTGGACAGACTTAATACTAAGCACTATTCTATACTGACTAGCTCATATTATAAACAAAAGAGAAGAGGGGTGGCTATTTTATGGAAAAATTCTTTGCCTGTACCTAAAGTCATGAATACATTTAGTGATGAAAAATGCATGTTTTGTTCAGTGACTTTAGAGATTCAAAGGAAACTGCACACTTTTAATAATGTCTACTGGATATCTACATTGGGAATACAAACAGTTAAACAACAGTTGGGGGAAATTATATGAATATTAAAGGGAAACAGTATTTTTGCATATGACATTAATAGTAATTTATCTGAGAAGGATATCAACACTAGCTGCAAAAGGAAGAAACCTGCCTTAGTCAAGGCTTTTATGGAGTTCACTGAACTATATAATATGAGAGATATAAAAGAGTTTTCAGTATCAGACACACTCTACGTTACACATTTCTCACACAGGCATCACAAGCAGATAGAGTATATGTTTCAAATGAGATCACTAATAGAATCGATAATGTTAAAGTAGTCCCTTGCCCACTGTTGGATCATAACATGGTAACATTTGAAGTTATATTGAATTCTAGTAAAAGCATCCCAGTTAAAAGGATTCCTGCATATGTAACCAATATGAAAGACTTTAAGGAGTTCTTTAATAAAGAAGTTCAAACTTTTATTGAAATTAATCATACAGGTAACACCTCAGAGATTTTTTAAGGGACTCTTTAAAAGCATACTTTTTTGTCAAAATTACAAGTTGGTATGCACAAAAAAAGAAACAATGGGACAAAATTTGATAGATTTACAAGAGAAAATTGATAAGTTAAAATTAGACAGTCAAAAGGAAATAATGGGAGCAATAAATAGCTTAAACAGTAACTGTCTTTCGGCTTTTCCTGGTTAGGGGTCGCCACAGTCAGCTAATGATTGGCAGTAGATTTTTACATGCTGGCTTGCCAGGCCTAACACACAACCTTCAACGAAGGAACGCCCATTCACGCATGTCGCCACACAGAAGGCGCTCTAACTGAGAATCGAACGTGCAACGTCTAACTGTGAGGCGACAACGCTACCGCAGCACCACCACCGCACTAATGAATAAATTAATTATACTAATAATTCAAAAAAGAGCTTACTTTGGTTAGTCTGGATATCAGTAGTGCATTTGATTCAGTTAATTGGGAGTACTTACTATTAGTGCTGGAGGAATTACACTTTTTCAAACATTTTCTTACAATGAATCAAATTTCACTATGAAAACTCCTTTGCATACATTAAGATAGGCTCATATACTTCTCAATAAATCATGATTACTAAAGGTACTAAACAGGGTTCTTCCTTGCCTCTGTTGCTTTTTGCTGTAGTTATAGAACCTTTTGCAAATTATATAAGATCAAATAAAACAACAAAAGGCATATTAATAAATAAAAGATTTAATCCCGAAAATACAATTATTTGCAAATTACATCCTATTAACTTTGACCAATTGCAATTCTTCGCTTATGGCAGTATTCCAAGCAATAGAAATATTCCAGGAAAAATTGGGATTCAGTTTTAATGAGAATAAGATTAAAATGATACCTGTTAATTATAATATTAATAAAATAGATAAGAAATTACATAAATGCATTGTGAAAGATGATAAAATCACTTACTTAGGGATAATCTTGTCTGATAATATTAAAGATATAATAACCCTTCATTATAATAACCTAAATTCCATAAAAGAAACTCTTAAAAAATGGATTTTTTTTCACTATGAAGAGAAACTCTCTTTAATTAAAATGATTACCATTAAAATTCTACTTATAATGCAATCTTTATCCCTCACCATTGTAAATAGTTATTTTAGTTGATGTTTAATATTGTTCTTTTAGATATCTATATTTGTTTTATAATATTTCTATAATCATATATTAATGTTTTGTTGTTAAACTTTTCAATAAAAACAATTGAGAAAAAAAAGTATTTTCTGACTCCTTCCCACAATATTGTTTCCCTGGGGTGTATTCCGAACACCTCACTTCAAGGATATGTATCTAAATCTATTTCTAAGTTTCTACATTCAGACTACAGTCTCAGGCAAGGGAATTCCTCCAGACTCACGGTCTTCTGGCATGCACAGTTCTCTTACTACCTCTCAAAAGACCCTCAGACTAAGAAAAATCCAATGGTATCTGAAATCTTTATCGTCCCAATATCAGCATCCCCTGACATCTCATATTCTAGTCTTGGGCTTTGTGAAAAGGGAGTTTTATTTATTTATTTTTTAGGTGGAGACACTAAATTTCTCAGAATCCAGGTATAGCATTCTCCCTCAAGCTCTAGCACAGTCAATCACAGCAGATGTCTCAATGTGGATAAAAGTGCAGGGCCTTTGGAATAGAAACATCAAACCAAAGCACATAAACATGAGAGATGTTGGCACGTATAAATACTCTCAACTTTTTTATTCGTCTGTTGTCCCCCAGACGTCTACAAATATTTATAGACAACACCACTGTGATGACATAAATAAGCAAGGAGGTACCAGATCATACCCCTATGTACAGCCTAGTCATGGTTGCCTGGGATGTAACTTGTCCACACAGTCTCACTCTACAAGCATTTTACATGCCACCAGAGTAAAACTGTGTAGCAGCTAAACAGGACCAGGACATATCCCCCATGAATAGAAATAGAGTCGGGATATTCCAGGATTTGATTCAGCTGTAGAGTACACCTCAAATAGATTGTTTTGCTTCCACTCACAGTTGGCAAAATTCTGCTTCAGGACTCTATGCAAAAAGACCTGTAAGACATGTGATTTGTAATTCCATGGATTGGAATGCTCCTGTATGTTTTTCCATCTTTTCCACTACTCAACAAAGATCATTGTGGTGACTCCCTTCTAGCTTAGGCAACATTATTTCTCCCTTATTTTGAAAATGGCCAGGAGCAATTACCACAGATTTCTTCACAGACTGGATCTGTTTACACAGGACTGGGGGGGGGGGGTGATACATCCAAACCCCAAACAACTACAACAGACTGCCTGGATGATAGAATTTTAATACCTTTTTGGCACCATTTTATTCTGAGGATGTACAGCAGGTATTAATGGAGGCAGGAAAACCTGCTACTACAAAATCATACATTAGTAAATGGAAAAGGTTGTCTAGATGGTACCAGGAAAAGAACCACCACCCATCCAGGGATTGTATTTCTCTGGTTCTGCATTATTTGTGTAAGTTACTATCCTATATCCTGACTTAATCCTCAGTCAAGGGTAATTTTTAAGCCATTTCAGCATGTCTGTCATTAGACCTCTCTCTTTTAATACAGTCTCTTGTAAAATTGTTTTTGAATAAGATGCTGCTTACAAAGCCTCTGACAAAAGAGTTGGCTTCTCCTTGGGATCTTAATTTATTTTATGTTAAAAAAAACTCATGTTGCATTTGTACCAGCTCATCAGGCCGACTTCAGGTTTTTAACATGGAAAACAGTGTTACTAATTGCCCTGACCTCAACAAGAAAAGTTGCAAGTTTGTTCTAATGATGGGTTAATCTTATCTCATTTTCAACAAAGATAGGGCTTCCATGAGTTCTAATCCTTCATTTATGCCAAAAAGTGCTATCTGAGTTTACCTTAAACCAAGCCATCCATCTCCCTGTCTTCATTCTAGAACCTACAAATGAGGAAGAAAGGATATTCCATACCTTGCATGTCCACAGGCAACTCAGCAAAATCTTGAGAGAACAAAATCTTTCAGGAACTGTCATCACTTGTTTATTTTTTGTATAGATAACAAAAAGGGTAACTTGTGTTAAAGCAGACTACTTCTAAATGGTTGTCTTATGCTATTATCTTTTGTTATATCCACCACAACAAAACTGTTCTAGGCAGAGTCAATGTAAATTCTACTAGGACCTAAACATCACCTGTGGCTTTTTGGAAAGAGTTGGATTGTAGAAGTATTCTAGAACCAACAAAGTGGTCCTTTGTTCCACACTTTTACAAAGCACTATAAACTAGATACCTTTTCCAGGTCTTGGATAGACTTGCTAGGACCATTCTCTAGAGGTTCCTGGATCCTCAGCTTCCTCCTCCCAGTCAGTCTAAGCTATGTTAAATTTTCCCATGTAGGTAAGGCTACTGCAGCAGTGACCTAATGAAGAACATAGCACATTTATGTAAGTACACTTACCATAACAGTAGATGTTCAAAAGATAACTGCTGCAGTAGCCACTCCCTCCCTCCACCCCCTTATTTTTATATGCCTTTGTTGCCAGGGTGAGGACCTTTACTTTTATTTTCCTAGTATTGTCCTTTTCAGGGATTTAGTTTTCTCTTTCTCTCTCTCTCTCTCTCTCTCTCTCTCTCTCTCTCTCTCTCTCTCTCTCTCTCTTTCTGTTAGCATAAAAGATCTGAAGGGCATGGCTTCCAAACCTGGCTTTTTAGTCAGCTCAACTCATGGTTTGGGTATGTGGAAAGTACCACGAAAGCTTTCAAAGCTGGCCAGCTGTTATATCCTTAGCAGGATATAACCTATGCAGCTAAGGTTATTGTAGCAGTGATCATTCTAACATCTACTGTATGGCAGGTATATCTATACAAGTGTACTTTTGTGACTTTTATGACAAGTTAGAAATGCTTCTTTTACTGACATTAAAAGTGAGGTCAGAGGCCAGGCACCAGATATGTATTTTCTGCAGACCATTTTATGGAGCAATGATGACTTTTTTTTTAAATAATTGTTATTCAGTTTATAGTCATCAGCATATATGGTTGCTCCTAACCCATTTCTCACTTTTATGTTTGAGAAGAATAGTACAAAGTGTAGTTGCCCCAGTACAGAACTCTATCAAGTACTACTGGTAACACTTATGTAATCAGACAGGGAACTTCCAATCCTGACTTTATGCATCCTAATCTGATGTTAATCTTCTTTCCATTCATCACTGATGGGTTCGGTTATGAGCCCTTGGAAACGAGTTGGCCTATTACCAAGCTCACACCAGCCAGAAAAACTCTTGAGCTAAGTCTCTACCCAGAATAATTATCCATTATGTGCAACAGTGTCAAATGTCTTATCAAGGTGAAGACAAACAGCATGCAGTATCAGTCCTTAGTCAACAACTGTTGATATCCCTTAAAAATGTTAGAAGAGTCAAAAAGAAAAATTTTCTGATGATCTTTGTGACTTTCAAGATGGCTGCACACCAAACAGCAACTTAATTTCATTTCTTTCAGTGTGAAAATAGAAATTGAGAAAAAGGAGTACCATTGAAACTGATTTTTTTTTTTTGTTATAAATTTCAGGTACTGACTAGTGAATATACTGCCTGGCTACCAGAAAGAAGAAATTTGGAAAACCTGAAATACAATCAAGCAGAAAAGGTGAAAAGAAAATACCATCTGGGAAAGTTTCTGCAGCTGTTCAGCAATAAGCAGTTCAACTTTCAGCTTTGGTTCAAGAGATGGCTTCCAGTTATTTATAGGAAAAAAACAAATCAAATGTATTCTGAAGTGATTAAAATAAATGAAGCATTGAAGGAATATATCAACTCAAATAAAAGACTGGAAAAAATAGAACAAGCTTTAACTAGCTGTTCAGATGAACTGATAATATTGCAAAAGTCAGGCTGAAATGGGAAAAAAAAGCTGGCTGTGTATGAGTCTTCCAAAGGAAGCTGGTTTGAAAAATAGTGGAGACAGAGTACTCAGAGAAAACCTGAAATTGTCCACAGTACCAGAGAAACTGAAGAAATAGCCTGTATTAATTTTATGAAAGCAAAAATAAGCAATTGGACTGGTGTCCCACAGCAAGATTTGTTAAATGAAAAGGTGCATTGATTGTATACTCCAAACTTGGCCATGAGAAACCAGCCAAAGTTTATATCAGTAAAGATGCAATCAAACTAGCAAAAACAGTTGATCCTGACAAATTTTTGGCAGAGGGGCAAAGTATTAAAACTTGGAAACAGAAGAGTGTAGAAAATGATTACACTAGGCAGAAGGGAAGCAAATTTATCCCAGCGATCAGGGAGCATCAAGAGGCAGGTATGAGATTCAAGTTGCTGTATACATCTGGCTTCATAGAATAGACTAAGGAGGAAATAAAGTTTATACAACAAAAAGTAAGCCAACAAGCAAAAGGAAGCTATGCTTCTCATTCTTCTGACAGTGAAGCTCATAGAGAGACTTTACCAGTGAAACGTTTTTCAGTGTTCTAAAGGAAAATGCTTGAGTGACAGAAAAAAAGCATAGTAGTTGACAAGAAAAATAAGGAGTACCTAGAACTTGAACCAGAGTCTGGTGTTGGGAGATGCAGATGAACAGAAGGAAGACCAGCAACACTGAAATTAGTGAATAAATGTGGGGCTATAAAGCATCAAATACTGTTCTGAAATATGGCTTTTTAAGTAAAAGTGGCTGAAAAAGACTGGACATTTGTTGACTTTGTTAAACTTGTGGTGGACTGCAAAAGCGTATGCACCACTTTATGTCATGAATGTACAGAATAACACTAAAAGTTTGGAAAAAGTAACTAAGTAAAACCATTTTTGTTCTTATTAGTATTTTGTATAAAACAGTTCATGATATAAACTGTATGTTATATATAGTAAAGCAGTGTTATGTAGTGTGTAGTCAAGTGTATTTTAAATGTGGAGGGAGTCATTTCAGTGACTATTGCATGTGTTAAAGATATCAAAGTAATCATATACCTTTTTATTTGTAAAATACAGGCTTTACAGTATAACAAGAGAAGAAAGCCTGGACCAAAACAAGTTTAATGTTCACGTGCTGTAATATCAAGGTTGGGATGGAGTCAGGGTAGCCAAACTTCCCTATTTGAGTAGGACTGTCCCAGGATCAGTAGCCCAATCCCATGTCTGGCACAGCCAGTTAAAATCCTGGTGAAACAGCCTCTGCTTTGCAATTTATGCAAATATGCTGGTATACGAGCCAATCATAAATCGCACAGCAGAGCCACTTCTGTTCAATAGGGAACAGCAGGCTGTTCCGTATTGAACAGAAGATGCTCTGCTTTGTGAATTTTTGATTGGCTCATATATCGGTATACAAGCCAATCAAAAATCACAAAGCAGAGCCACGTCTGCTTAATGCGGACGAATGAAGGGGTCTTCACTTAACATGAAAGACCCTTTTTTTGTCCTTACCTGACCCTTAAGAAATCTGGCAACCCTGAGTGGAGTGAAAAGTGTGCTGATTATATTACATTATATACAGAATTAAGATATTTCTCTTATTTTACAAGGGTGATTGACTAGATTAATACCCTTGGCTTAGTCTATAAACAAGTGTTTTGTAAGTAGGCTTTAAATATAAGACAAAATGATGAAAGCCATGAAAATCACTAAGTTTCTTATATCTGCAAAAATTTTTAGCTTGTCTTTTTTTCCATTAGCAAATGTTCAGTGGGATTCAAGAGGTCTGCAGCTGAAGGCAGCTGTACATTCTGTTCTGAGTGAAATTTACAAAGACTCCTTACTGAGTACTTTTCCATTCAGACAAGCTGTTTCCAGGTGCAAACAATTAAGCTTGAGAGTTCTGAGCATTCTTTGCTGTGAGAAATACAAAATGTAAAAGTACAATGGCAAACAGTTCAGTGAAAAATAAAGTTTGAAATTATGGCAAGTAACAGATAGCAGTCTTCTAGCAACCTTAATATTTTACTGCATTTAACAGGACAGTGTACAATTTAGTTTTGTTTAAAGATAGCCATTGTACTTTTTTAGGGCTAAAAGTTAATGTTTTCTGGAAGCATACTAGCTGTTTTTCACATTTGGGAGAGTAATGGAGATAAGAAAAGAATGGACAGCAATCAGTATAAGTGGGAACACAGCCTGTATGATGTACTTTAACATGGGTAACCTCAATTGTAGGTTAAGTAGTGCCTCTGGGTGCAATTGTTCCTATCTGGAGGGTGAAACTTCATTTTTTAAAATTGTACATAGTTTTCTGTATTTGTTATAAGTTAATAAGGGATCCGATGTTGTATTTTTAGTCCATTTCTCAAATGATGGTTCTCGGATATGACCTCTGATCCAACTTTGTATATTTCTAAAGACTTGGCTCCACAGCTTGAGTTATGCCTTTACCCATAATCCTTCTGCTGAGCTAGAATTACCCAGATCTCATTTGCCACTTCAATGAATAACATGGCCTGCCATAGCTCGTGCTTTAGTGGATAGGATAAGTGTTTTTTTCAGATATTTTTATAGCCTTCTAAGCTAATCTTTTTGTTCCTGCCTCCACTATTTTTACTTATATATTTATATATATATATATATATATATATATATATATATATATATATATATATATATATATATATATATATATATATATAGATATATATATATATATGTCTCATTTTACAGGCCTAGTCATACCTTTCAACCTGGAAACATCAAAAATCTGGACAAAAGCCCATGAAAAGTAGGTACAACTAGCCACAAATCGGGATGCTGATTAACATAAAAATGGCATACATAATCATGTAACCCCACCTACTCCAATGGGATTGTAAAGGTGTTTAGTGATCAGTGATTGGACTAACTAGGTAAGGGGGGGTAATGAGTCACCTAAGGGTGGAGTGGAATGGGTAGACCCAGATCTTGATATAGGCAACAGTGAAAAAGAAAACAATCAGAAACTTAGGCAACAGAGGTACATTGGTTCACTTTCAAAGTATTCCATGGGAGAATTCAAAAACTGTTAACATGAGGAATAATTCACTAATATCTACTGCTTTTGTGCCTACCTAGAACTCAGGATAGAGTACATAGAGGTAGATTTTAAGGCATGGGCTGAATTCGGGGGTGAGGTACTAGTGCAGGGAGGGTAAACTAAGCAGCTATTGTCCCCGGTGGAATGCTCACTGGTTCAGCGTTCGGTTAGGAAAACTAGAAAAAAACAGTAAAGCAATGTTTTTTTTTTCTTATAATGTCTTCAGTCTTCCATTTAGAAATTTGGCACGTACATTAGTTGGTGGATTCTTTAGCTTGCAGACAGCGTCGAGAGTGCCTAGTTCCCAAAAATCAGGTAAGAATGTTGGCCAAGGTCTTAGTGTAGGGAGAGGAAACCCATAGGCTCAGAGGAGATGTTAACGCACTGAAAAGAAGACAGAGAGTGTAGTCTGAAATTACACATGTAGTGGGCTAATAGCGTAACCAACAGTACTAACTCAAAAAGTAGCTTTCAATTCAGTATAATATGTAGTGGGCTAACAAGTAAACAAACAGTGGAACACAAAACAGTAGCTTTCTGTTAGGTAAAACAATATTGAGTAAAATTAAATTATGTTTAGTAGTAACGCATGTAATGGCAAACTCCTAAGGGCCCAAAATAAATGCAGAACTTTAGTAATAACAATTTAAACTACTAGACAGAATGTAATTTGCATGTTGATTATTTTTAACAATTGCACATTGAATCGCTAAACAATTTGGGACTACCACACTAGTTATCTCTAACACTGGACCTTAAAATACAGACATACTATTGTACAATCCAGTGTAAACAATTTCTAACATTCCCTGCGACCTGTGTGCCTAATAATAGTGATTATACAGGTTGCTATTATGCTTGAACAAGATAGTTCATGGAAGATTGCAGAGCTTAAAACATTATCTATGCATAGTTTGATGCTCCAATTACTTGTACAAGTATTAATGTAATTCTGTATATAAATGAGAAAAGAATTTAAAAAATGTATATATTCTGTGACAAGTAATGTCGTCACTAGCTAGACTGCTTATATTTATGTACTAGAGTCTCGATGCTGGTAATACATATGGGTTAAGTACGCAGGTAGACACATTTCAATTAACAGATGAGAGTTAAGTGCACTGGAAACACATTTCAGGTTAGTACTGTCTGGTAATAGCAGTTTAGAATATAAATACAAAATCTATTTAACAGTTTACAAATGAAAAGAATAACACCCTAGCAACAGTAAGTAGAACAAACTGTTGGGTTGAATTGCGCTTACTTTGGTGTATGCCACACAGAGGGAGTCAAATAGGTGCAGTGGTTTTCAAATATGATGCCCCCGGTTTATAAAAGATCTGCTAAGCCTTTACAAGCTGTGGGCTGGTGGGTGAGGGGCTATTCAATCAGAAGGTATGAGAGTACAATATCTTAGAAAAAAAAAAAAAAATAGACCCAGGTCTTGACATGGGCAACAACTTGAACTTGGCAGGACTGAGTGTGCAGACGATGACCGGACATACACTGGTCATATCCTTCAGAAGCCTGCTACTAATACAACACCATTTATTCTATTAACTTTCTAAGTTTATAACAGCAATATTTAAAGCATGTCAGTATTTTTAGAGCCCATTATTTTTCACTTTGTCCTTAGAGGTTGAGAAGTATGTGGGGCTTCTGTCTCCAAATGTTACTTTCTGAAAACTTATACCACTGCTAATATGGAAAATGCAAAATATCACCAACTAGAAAAGCAAAATAGCAGCAAGGGGAAGAAACCACAGGTGCTGAAACCAATAAACATTGTTTTATTGGATTCAACAACTGTGGTTCTTCTCCTTACCACTGCTAATATGAAAGAACCATATGTCATCTCAAAATAAGGTAGGCTGTTAATTAAAAGTAGCAGAGATCCTTTGGTATTCAACAATTCATTTAAAATTACAGTCTTGAACAGAGTGAAGCTGTGAACATTACACCCACCTTGTGTACCACTCTGACTTTTTCAGACCCAGTGTGTGTACACTGTGATATTGTTTCCCAATGAACTCACAGGGAAATTGGAGGGAATTAACTTCTTTGAGTAACAAACAATATACAGGCAGTGATTTAAAAACACAATACAAGTATGATGATATGGGTCTGAATAAAAGCAGCTACCTAGTTAAAGCCTGTAACAAAACTCACAAACTCTTCAACTTTTGCATTCAGTGCCATGTTCTCCATACAGTACTTTAAGAAGAAGAAACCAGTTACCTGATATGGTAAGTTGTAAAGCGCCAGCAGGAGAAATACATAATCAGACATGCCTTTTCTGCAGAATACCTTTAAAGATCTGTTTCAGATTTTCCTGGTTATGCTTTATGCCAGTCCTCGTAGGGAGAAACACCATCATCCACTAAAAATATTGTTCAATTACCTGCCTCACGTGATGAGATGAAACAGAATACCCCACACGCCATTATTAAAATAATTTGACTGCTTATGATGGGATTCATGATCAGTTTTGTTTTAACTAATCTCTTTCTTTTGTGATATCAGTCCCATTTTAATATGCATAGCCTTTTCCGCACTGCTGTTGTAGACAAGTATTTTTTGATGAGTATTTGGCAGAAGCAGAACTAAGTTAAATTTTAAATGGCTCTGTAGTGTGATTGCATTAACTGATGTGCCACACAGGTGTGGTAAAGGCAGACAGTCTGAGCCTGTGTTTGGCTGGTAGTCCGCGGGTCCACCTCAACTTTAACTTCTAAAAAAAAAAAAAATTGCAAAAAATCAGGAATTAAAGGGGCCACTCGGGAATTCCTGGTGCCCCATTAGTTTGCCTTCAAAATCGGTAAATACTAAGGAATTCAGTACAGTTGAAAGGTATGGGCCTCGTGCCTTGGTTATGTGATTCAACTTCCTACTAGTGTTACCTGTTGAGGATGCATCTTGTTTACCATTGCTGGTACTTTTTCCTATCCTTTTATCATCTCTTCTTCTTTCCTTTCTGTTTCTTCTATTTCTCATTATGTCTGATGAGCCTACTGACATATCTTTCCTAATTTTTATGCCCACCAGGAGTACATTTATTGTCTGGGATCAGGCCATCTGAATGTTGAATGTAATATTTGTGCAGAGTTTAATCATTGGGTTCTGGATGAATGCCACAACAAACTAGTACTTAAGGGCTTACTGCCTTCTACATCTTCTTCTGGAGCTTCCTCTTCTCCCAGAAATCCTTCTGAGAAGACTAAAAGGGATTCGTCAGCAAAGGGTAAAGAGGCTAGGACACTATCCCCTGATCATTTTCCTTCCTCTGTTTTGGGTTCAGCTCCACTTGAAAAGGTCTCCAAATCTTTGAAACCATCTGGCTCCTAGTATCCAACAAAGGCAAAATCAGAATCTCTTGATTCATCGCTTCTTCACTTTAATTCTGGAGCTGTTACCCTCTCATATCCATTCACATTTCCTGCAGGAGACCCCTCAAAGGACTTCCAGGCCATCCTCTATCTTATCATCTCTCAGGTCATCTTAGGAACCTAACTGAAGCAGATGTGGACAGGATGATGAGGAAGTTTCTCCGGGCCCAGATTCAGTTGGGAGTTTTACTATCTCCCATCAGATCCATGAGCCTGTCACCAGTCCCAAACCAACTGCTGACTCTTACTCCAGTCCAACCTTTGGTTTTGGTTCTGAGTTTGTCTGTATGAGATCTGAAGGCCTGGCCTTCCTTGACTCTGTCAGAGCCAGTGGGATCTCAGAGCTGTACTGTCAGCTCTGGATCTGGGGGGTTGGATGCCTTCTGCCTTCGAGGTAGTCGAGAGAGCTTTTTCCACCTCCATGGACAAGGCATACTTGCTCCCCTTGGGTCCACCCCTTCCACAACTGTCTGCCTTGGTTCCTGAGTATCTACATCCTCTCTCATCTGGACAATATGTCAGTTGCCTGGTACATCAACAATTGGGGGGAACCAGATTCTACCTCTATGTTGAGAGGATGTGATGGTTTGGCAGTGGGTGATCTCTTCTGGATGCTTTATTTTGGCAGTGCATATCCCAGGGAAATCCAACATGCTAACAGACAAATTGAACAGGTCCATCTGTGGTAGCGAAAATGATTTTCCATCAATGGGGACAGCCATGGTGTGAACTCTTTGCTTCTCCTCTCTACTCCAAGTGCAGCAGGTGCTTTGCCATGATCCTACTGGAGAGAGTCACTAAGAAAGTCTCCGATTCATGATTGGCCATCTGGGCTCCTATACACATTTCCTCCTACCCCTCTCATCCCCAAATTCCAGCAGAAAGTGTCTTACCAGAAGTGCAAAGTAATCCTCATTGCTCCATTCTGACCTCAACAAGTGGTTTCTCTACCTGTGGCCTCATCTTAGTTTACCCCCCTTTGGTGTTGGATCCAACCCAGGAGCTCTGCTTTCATTCATCAGGGATGACTCACTCAGGCATTTGGACTCTGTAACTGACCACTTGGTTTCTCCACTTCCAATAACGGCTACACAGACCAGGCTTTCCTCCCCAGTTTGACAAATCCTCATATCTTCTCAGAAGGATTCTACTAGGAAGGTAAAAACAGTTGGAAGGGATTCTCTATTTGGGCTGTCCAGAGGCAATTAGATCCTTATTTGGCACCTATTCCAGCTATCCTAGACTTTCTTGCTTTCATTATTAACAGTGGAGCTAGTTGTTCTTCCATAAAATCCAGTTTGCAGCTATCTCAAACTTTCATGAAGGACAAAACCATTCCTCCCTGGCATCATCCAGATTATACAAAGCCTTTCTCAAAGGTGCCTTCTTTCTTTGACCCCTATTAGGGATCCCACTCCTCCATGGGATTTAACTATACTTCTTCAAGCCTTGACTTGCCACCCCCCTTTTTAGCCAGCTGTCAAGGTGGATTTGAAGTTTTTGTCTTGGAAAGCTATTTTTTGGTCACGATCACATCAGCCAGATGGATATTAGAACTCCAGGCTCTATTTTCTAAGCCAGCATACCTGATCTTTCACAAAGACATGGTATCTTTTCATACTAACCCATCCTTTGTACCTAACATAGCTTCAGAAACACCTATAAATCAGTCCATCAATCTTCCTGTTTTTTTTTTCCAATTTTTTCCAACAAAGGAGTATGCATGCTGCATCTTTCGGATGTTCATATTGATAGACAACAAAGATTCTATGTCCACAGAACAAAAGATTTCAGGAAAACAGACTAGCTGTTTGTTTCTTTTTCCAAACTCAAGCTGGGTAAATCAGTTTCAATGGTGACTTTAAACAAATGGCATTGATTGCATTTCTTTTGTCTTATAAGAAAAATGGATTGACTCTTCCTAAACCTTCTAAGTCTCATTGCACTAGATCTGTGGCCACATCCTCCACGTTCTGGCCCAGAGCTTTTATAAATGACATTTGTGGAGTTGCCACTTGGTCAAGCATACTTCATTGCTGATTACAAATAGAGCAGCATTTGGCTTCACTGTACTCTGGAATATCCTTCTATGAGGACCACTCTGGGGTTCTGTAGCTGGGGACTGTGCCCTAACAGTTCAGGAATGAATGAAAAAGACAACATCAGATGCAGAAGTTATGTACTCACCATAACGATGCATCTGTGTTGTCTGCTTTCATCCTCCCTCAAACTCCTACTCTCCAACCCCTTTCCTTTTTGAAATTTTTTATTCCCTGGTCTTCTAGATTAACTTGAGGTATGTTATAGAAAGGTTCCAGTCCTTTCTTCTTTCATGCAGTCTGACTGGAATTTTATTGGTAGTTACAATATATTATTACTCATCTTTGTGCTATAGACACTGACGTAGGCTGAATGGAGGGCAAACTTGATCTGAGGTTATCCTAGCTGAACAGTAAGATTATAGGTAAGAGAAGGAGCTCAAGCTACAGAGCCAATTCATTGGCAGTAGCTGAAGTTGAATCCAACATTGGATCCAGGTTCCTTCAGTTGAGGAAGGATGAAAACAGACAACACATATGCATTGTTATGGTTAGCACATAACTTTTGTATGTAGTGTCATAGGTTCATACTAGGATATCTGCCCTAGGGCATTTATAAGCTTAGCCAGAGTGTGTTTGGCTTTCGCCACCCATTTTAAATGAATTTTGCTATGCCCTTTTTCGAGGTTAGTATACTGTGCCTCTGTCTAACAGTGACACAGAAATGATACCCGGGGTAAACCTACTATCTCCCATCCACTCATCAAGATTCCTCTTGAAGAGAGTCAATGAGGGACTCTGCCTAACCTGGACTGGGATTTTATTTCAGAGTGAAGGGAGCCTCTGGGTTATGAATCTGTCCCTCCAGCATGTCCTATTTATTTCAGTGCTGAGGTTCAAGTCTCTCGAGCGCGTAGCACGATGGGATTTGGATTTTCTTAGGTGCAGCATGTCCATTAATTCCGGGTTGGACATGGCTTTATACGTCAGGCACAGATCGCCTCTGAGCAGGCGGTATGCCACTGAGTAGAGCTGGAGTTTCTTTAACCGGGCAGCATATGGCATCTGTTTGAGCCCTTTGATCCTCTTGGTGAGGTACTTTTGGGGTCTTTCCAGTTGCTGCAGGTGTCTGGTAAGGTACATCCCAAAAGGGGCATTGTACTCAATTATGGGCCTGATGAGGGATGAGTAAAGAGGCACAATGACCTCGCCTGATCTAGATGTGAATCCCTTCATGATTAGGTGGGCTATATAAAATGTTTTTCTAACCACTTTGGCCACGTGGCTGTCAAATGAGAGATTGCTATCAACTTGGGTCCCCAGGTCCCTAATTACTTCTTCCGTACTTAATGGATTACCACCTATGTGGTAATTTGTGGGCACTTTGTTTTTGCCAAAGGGGATGACTATACACTTTTTGGCGTTTACCTTGAGGCCATGGCTCTGGCACAAGTTGTCTGTTTCTATGAGGCCCTTTTGTAGGATGCTTGTGTCGGCTGGAGAGTCGATTATGGCGCCCAGTTTGCAGTCATCTGTGAACTTGGTCAGCCACAGTCCTTCCATGTTAGCCTGTACCTCAGAGAAATTTATACCGAACAAAAGAGGTCCCAGGACTGAGCCTTGTAGGATGCCACTTGTAACTGGTTTGGAGTCTGACATGGCTCCAGCAATTCTGACCATGTGGGTTCTGTCCTTGAGCCAGTTTGCAACCCATCTAGTGACATAGGGGTTTATATTTAAGCTGGTGAGCTTATCTATAATGCCCGAGTGGGGTATTGTATCGAAGGCTTTTGCAAGGTCCAGGTAGGCTGTGTGGACCACCTTCGCCTCGTCAATGGCCTTGGTGACTGTTTCAAAGAAATCAACCAGGTTTAAGAGGCAGGATCTGCCCTTAACAAAGCTGAACTGAGTAAGATCCAGTGTCTGTAAGTCCCCAGTATCTTTATTTATGAGGTCCATGATGATCCTTTCCATAGCTTTGCAGACCAAGCTAGTCAGGCTTATGGGGCGATAGTTTCCAGGATCCGTTGAGGCACCACCTTTGTGGAGAGGGACCACTGTTGCTGTACGCCACTCTTTGGGTACATATCCTGTAGTAAGGCTGAGATTGAACAGTAGTTTTATGTTTGGGTTTAGTTCTTCTTGGAGTTCATGTAGGACGCAGCCCGGGACACTGTCTGGTCCCATTGATGCTGTGTTTTTGCTTTGGAGAGGGCGGCTCTTACCTGAGCATCTGAGATGTCAGGGGGGCAGCACTCTGCTGGGATAGATATTTGCCCTTTTGGTGGGGAAGGGGGGGAGAAGTTTGCGCTGAACCTGTCAGCTAGGATGTTGGCAATGTCTGTGGGTTCGTGTATTTTTGTCATTTTGGACTAATTCTGAGCATATCTGGGAATTCCCACCCAGGTTCCTAACATAACTAAAGAAAGCCTTGTGATTATCCTTAGTGTCCTGTGCAATTTTTCTCTCGAAGCTGGCCTTAGACGATTTTATGAGTGCCCGTAGTTTTTTTGCTAATACTGATCAGAGATGCCTTCCCTTTTTGGGATTTTGCTCTATCATGTAGTAGCTTCCTCCTTTTATTGTATAGTTTGTTTATGGCTGGGGTCCACCAGAAAGGACGCCTAACTTTGGAGGATTGGGTCTTGGTTTTATTTGGGATTGCATGATCCATGCATTCCTGAAGGTGTTCATAGAATGCGTTTATAAAGGATTCTGCGGTCTGGGCCGTATTTTCCACAGGCCCGGGGGCTTTGAAGGATTCCACCTCAGTTTTGAGGAGTGTGAAATTTGCTTTAGAGAGGTTTTTCACTGTGGTTTTCTGGGCAGGGGCTGGGGTCGGGATGTGAATATCTAGTGAGATTAGTTTATGGTCTGATCTTACCAGTGAGGGATACACTTCTGGTCTGGAGCATAGAGTCCCCATGTTGGTGATGATCAGGTCCAGTATGTTTTCCCCTCTTGTGGGAGTGGCAACAAGTTGTTCCATAGCATTTGAGTTTATAAATTCTAGGAACCTTCGGGCTAGGGTGTTGGAGCTAGAGTAATGCTCCCAGTCTATGTTAGGGTAGTTGAAGTTGCCCAGTATAATGGTGTTTGGAGAGACCTTCATATTTTCCAGTGTTCCCAGGAAGGCCGAGTGGGGTTCCTGGGTTTGGGAGGGTGGTCTGTAGCAGGCTATAAACTGGAAGGCAGTTGTACCCACTGTTAGTTGCACATGGATAGTCTCTGATGCTTTGTGCTGTGCCACCACCTGGAGGTGTGGGTATCTTTGATGAATATTGATACTCCCCCTCCTTTTGTGGTTCGGTCCAAGTTTTGGGTCGAAAAACATGGTATGAGGTATAACCTGGTAGTGCTGTGGTGCTCTCGGGAGCCTTGAACCAGGTTTCTGTTACTGCACAGATATCGATGTTCTCCATGCTAAGGAGAGTTTCAAGTGCATGCATCTTGAGGTTTAGACTTCTGGCATTGAGTAGCATTACTCTTAGTTTCTTATCCCTTGCAATACCTATGGAGGTGGGTTTGTCTTTTGAGCCTTGCCTAAAAAAGGCACTATGGGGGTGGCAAGAGCCTTTGCCAATATCTGAAAGCCCAGGGGTGACAGGTGCAAGCCGTCCCTAGCGAAGTATTGTGGCTTGTCGAGCATGTCATCCCAGGCAGACAGGCATTGGATCCCCTTTGAATGACACCAATACTTAAGCCAATTGTTGAAATTGATCATCTTGTCTTCATATTGTGGCATCATTCTTGGTGAGGGTAAGATGCTACTCAAGGTCAGGGTCATACTGGCCTGGGCTACATACTCAGAAAGCTCCTCTATGTCTTGAAAATTATTTAGTTTTTTGGTTGATGGTTTTCATTACAACAAACAGTCTTGATAAATGTGACATTGGTTCATGTGGAGATGTGAAGAAGCAACTTTATAAGATCAGCCTGCCAAACATTGATGTGCACATGTAAAACAAAGGTTGGAAATGCACATTAAAAAAACTGTCAAGTATAATAGGTGGAAACAATAACTTTTTTATCATAATGGCTACAGTATCCATATTATCTTGGAAATTAAATGGCCGTACAGGTATAAACAAAAATAAAGAGTGTTAGATTTTATTAATAAATGCATAGTGCAAATAGCATTGCTGCAGGAGACACATTTGGAAAAACTGAGCATGTGAATTTGACAAAGAAAGGATTTCAGTATGGATTTTCAGCAGAATATTAGGAACAAAAGAAAAGAGAAGCAATTATACTTATTGCTGGATGTGCTCCAATAGTGATAGAAGAGGGAAAAAGACAATAATGGTAGATATAAGGTAGTAAGGGGCTACTGGTAAGGGAGGAGGATTAGGCTGGTGTGTATTTATATTCCACCAAAAACACCTGTTATGGAGCTTGAGAAAATTTTGGGAGAAATAATCAGTTTCATCAGGGAATATTACTTTATAGTAGGAACTAGAACTTGATTTGTGATAGTGAGGATATACTAGGAACATAAAAGGGAAAATATAATGAACGAGGGTAGATTTCTGAAGAAATTTATGAAAATATTTGGTATGGAAAATGTGAATTCAGTAGAAAGAACTCAGACGGAATTCACATATTATTCCCCAAAATACAATAATTGGGGTAGACTAGATAGAAATTATATGTAACAGTAATACTGGTATTTAACTGAGAGCTTCAGTACACATGAGATAACTATTTCAGATCATGCACCAGTAAAACTAAGATAACAATGCAGGTTAATGAAGTACAAATTATACACTGGTGCTTTCCCACCTACCTCTTACGAAGTGAGCAATTTAAGGAATGAGTATTGGAAATTATTCAAGAGTATTAGGGTAGATGGAAATATCTTTGGAAGTTAGAGGTAGTGAGTAGGATGAAGTGATAATAGAATTTAAAAACAGCATAGAAATAAAAGAAAAAAGAGATATGGCTAAGAAGCAATAGGAATTACTTAGGGGCCTGACAATAGTTAAAGCATTGCAGAATAAGGGTAATCTCACAGAACAAAAAGTGGCACGAATGCAGAGTGCTAAAGAGAAAATAAGGGAGTGTCTGAATAATATGCCATGTTGCTAAGCATCTATCTTTTGATAATAACTCCAGAGCCCCAAATCTTTTAGCACAATGACTTAGGCAACAAAAAGTAGAAAGGGTTGTTTCCAAACATAGTGAGCCTATAACACTAAAAGTAACCAGAGATCCCATTGAGGTTTTAGAGGCATTTTGGAAAGTTTATGAAAATTTGTATAAAACAGAGAAATGTGGGAATCACAAAAGAGCACAAATGGAAATATTTATGGAAGAATGAATTATGCCAAGGATGGAGGAAGATGAGGTAAAACAACTAACTGTTAAGATAGGAGGGGATGAGAAGAAAAATGGTAATGTATAATCAGTCTTCAAGAAAGTCTGCAGGAACAGATCAGAGTCCTGTGGAAGTTCAGAAGTAAGAAGGAAGAAAGTGATAAATATCCAGAAGATTGTTGTTTAACAGTATTTTAAATGGGGGGTGGGGGGCACCAACATCTCAGCAGAAGGACAGTAAAGACCCATCAGACCCAGTTTCATACTATGACTCATTTCAATTTCAAACCATGACTATAAAGTGTTAATGTCTATATTAGCTAAAAGAATGGCAAAGGTGTTGCCAAAATTGATAAGGCATGGATCAGTGCAGTTTTGTGGAGGGGATGCAAACATTTGACAACATTAATATTACAAGGATGATTTAGAGGGAATCAGAATGTAAGAAAATACTGCTGTTGTTGATGGGTACTGATGCACAGAAAGCATCAGCAGATTACGCCAGGATTTTATGAGTAGGAAATAGAAGCGTTTGCATTCCCTGATACAATAATAACATTAATAAGGAAGAAATATGAAGGATCAGAGGCAAGAATTAAAGTGGGAGGGTTCCTTTCTGATAAGTTCTGTTTGAACAGAGAAACCAAGCAGGGGTGTCTTCTTTCCCTTAGTTATTTGCTTTATATTTAGAGCCACTGGTAAAGAAAATAAGGGACTCAGAAATGTAAGAATATGATTAGTATGATAATAAAGAAAAGCTGGCTTTTATTAAACATGATATTATTTTTTACGTGATAAATCCAGAAAAGGACTTTTCAGTATTGTAGAACATTTTGAGACAGTTTCAAGTTTTTTTGAGATATAACAAAGGCTATAGCCGTAAATTATGTATGTACACATAAACTGGTTCAGCAGTACCCATATTTATGGGGACACAATAAGCTGAATTATTTAAATGTATAGATTAAAAAGGCTTCTGTTAAAAGGATATGTGGGAAGAGACCAAATAAAAGATAATATAAAAATTGAGAAACTGAAAGCTCTTGTTAAGATACAATCCGTGAAAACATTTATAGTCCCTTTAATTTTATATACAGGTCAGGCATATTTTTATCAACCAGAGAAGTTGTTGTAGACCATTATTAATAAAGTGTTGAAGTAATTTATCAGTGAGGGGAAGAGGGCAAGTGTTAAATGGGATAAGTTGATCCATTCAATACAACAAGGTGGTTTAGGATTACCTGATTTGAAGGGACATTTTAGAGCTACACAGTTAAGCTCATGTACATACCATAAGCATAAGGTTATAATTCAAAATGTAAAGGGATGATGATGAAGCAGAGGTGTTCAAGAAATAAAATAGAGTGAGATTTTGGATGCAGATCCTTAAGAATAACAACCGTACATAATAATATATTCATAAAGTAACAGAAAGTATTCTTTTCTGAGAAACAGGCCAACATGATAATGGAGAAAGGCGATTTTACCAGTTTTTGGTACAGAATATAGACAAGAGGGGGCTGGAATTTACTGAAGTAAACTAGCAAAGGAACCAAGGTAGTGGGAGCATATAACTTGAGAGGGAAAGTTAACAGAGTGAGATATGACCAAGAAGACGTTTGGACTGCAGGCTGTAGACTGCCTTATCTACTAGGGACTGATATCGGAGTATAGACAAAGAGAAAGTGATACAGGAATCTTAAATGAAAGACCTGCTCTGTTGAGGTTTTTATTTGAATCTAGAACAGAAGCTGCTGTTAAAAAAGGGATAATCGGTAGGGCATATAAAATACTGCATGATAACTATAAGAATCAATCGGATGAGGTTAAAAAAATGATCGGGAGGAGAGAATGGAAAAGCAATTTACAAGAGAACAATGGGAGGACATATGTATAGCTCACAAGTACACAACAAAGTCCAGAAGGTTTAGAATTTTTGCTTGGAAGTACTTACATAGGTATTTTTATACTACATGCTCAACAAATTTTTCTTCAGGTAGACAGCTTTAAGTGTGATGAGGAAGAAAGAGGTAGCTAGGAACATGTTTCAGGAGTTGAAAGATTTTAAAAATTGCCTACAGAGTACCCTGCCTGAAATATTGGGTGAGCAAATGGCTGTAAATAAGGATGTGATTTTTTTTTAGTTGGAACAAAGGATATGAATTGCCCTGACATAGTTAGGCCTTATTAAATTTTATTCTGTTGGCTGCCAATAAAGCGATTACTAGAAAATGGAAATCAAAGTCTAAATCAACTGTATTACATGATGAATTATATGAATATTATACAAGATAAAAGAGCTAGAAGAAGCGGATCTTTAGAGAAAGGAAGAAGCAAATTACATAGAAATAAAACAGGAAATTGTGGTAACAATACTTGCAGAATAATTTTCAGGAGGAGTGATGTTTAAGGGAAGGCAGGAATTCAGCAATTTGTGTAATGCTGGATTGATGCTAATTACAAAGAAAGAAAATTGTGATGTATAATATATGTAAAATCCAACAGACGTAGACATCTTGTATTGTTTTGTTTAAGCTCCATTATGGTTGTCTCTTAATGATTTTTTGTGGAATACTGGTCATGGATAATTGTAAAATCGTTTGACTGTGAACAGACTCCCAGCCTCTTTGAGAGCTGGCACCATTGCTATCTGTCAGGCATGTTTCCATTTGCTAGCATTTTAATGTAACTTTGACATTCAGTAATTCTGTACTGGAAACCACTGGGTGTACTGCCTTGACCCATGTATCTTGATTGTGATAAGAGTGGGTTAATTCTGTGTTACTGACAATACTAAGGCCACAGGCATTAGGACTGTTTGGCTGTCCACATTATCTCAGGCTGCTTAGTACCTTTCCCAAATCATACTGATACTGCTCTCCCTTTTCAAATTTTCATTGCCACTTAAAGTGCTTGGGTAGTCCAGCAAATGGCTGTAGGCTGCTTTTCCTTTTAATTGTTAAAAACAGGACTTGAGTGATTCTTTTTGCAAGATGTCAGTTATCTGGTTTGCTACTGATATAATTTAGGCTTTTCTGTAGTTTAAAAAATGTGTGTCCCCCACAGGTACATACTAGTTTTTCTGTTTATATTTAGAGTCTAAGCCTCCCTTAACACATGACATTTCATTATAATGGCCTTTCATAGCTTTTTTTATTAGCCTGATGTATTGCAGCAATTAATTATTACTTTTGTTGCTTTATTAAAAAAGAGGTGTTCTTAAAATTATTTTCATTGTTTCATTAGGAAAGTTGTTTTAGTGTGTGCTTGCATGTTAGGAATCATCGACATGTTTCTGGACTTAATGTCACTTGTTTGTATTCCCTGCTTGGGAAAAATTCTGTTGTTGATTTTTCAAATGTTTTATTTCTGTGGATACAGATCTGTGTGTTACTCAGGCAACAGATATTGAAATGTAATTGCTTACATCTGTGCTTCATTGAACTTAGTTTTCCAGACTGAACTGTGGAAAGGACATTTCTCACATGTGAATTATGATTGGACTGAGGAGTGGATAAGCAGTAAACCTTTATGTTCAAAATAAGAGCTCTGACATATTCCGTTTTTTTACTTGTTCAAACAAATTTTAAAAAAATATTTAAGCAAACAGGTTCAGTGAGTTTAAGAGATGTTTTTTGTAAGGGTAGTGGTTGCTTTGTTTGATTACATGAATTATGAAGTGTGCCAGACACATCTTGGTGCAGCTGTTAGGTTCTGTGCAGCTGGATTTATTGTTGGGTAAAGGCTGCATATGAAACCCTGCCTGATTATTCCAGATTAGGTGTTATCAGTCATATTTATTTATTGGGTCAAGTGTTACTTAGGAACATTACTGTGATTTATAGTTTCAGGACAAACAGGCAGACAAAGTATGGCCCCAATTTTAAAATATTTTGTTTCTCAAATAAATGAAGTACCTTTAAAGTGTATGTCGTTTTTTGTTCTCTTGATATAGTCTTCAGTTCAAAATGCTTTATTTCAGCCTTTTAATAAAGGAGAAAAACAGCACGACACTTCTTTTTAATAATCTATGCCGGCAGGCCACTATATGCATCTACTGTAAACACAAATGGAAATAAAGGGACATTACAGGAACATAGATTATGACCGGTGAAAAGAATTAGGAGAAACTATGCACCAGGCAGAGATGTGGTGTACGGACACTGAACAGGTTTCTTTGTATTGAGAGACTAGAGAAGCTTACAGCATGAGATATTTCATAAATGACTGAGGTAAATGCTGAAATTCTACATAAATAACATACAGTATTTTCTAATGTTGCTGAGGAAAGGCTGCAGAAATGTCATATATAATCTGTAAGGGTTTGCAACACCAGATAGACATAAGGGGAAAAGAACCAGAGAACTTAGACACAGATACTGTTCTGTAGTGTATTGCAGTGCAAAATTCAGTGTGTGGGGTTGAATCATTGAATCCAGGCACGGACAAGGGGGCACTGTTTAGGTAAGAATGCATAGCCATTTTCCCTGTTACATAATTGAATCCACTGTTTTATTAATAATATGTAGATAAACTTCCTGTTAGACTCAGACTCCTTTATTACAACTTCGCCCCTTTCCACTCAATAAATTGTAATGTATTGTATGTTGCTGACTCCTGTCATCTGTATTTCTCTGTAATATTCACTACTGTCCCTCTATCATTTCCTTTTATCTTTCTTAGAGGCAGCTCTCCGTTTGTAGGCAGTGATCACCTGTAAAGTATTATAGCAATAACCCACGCTTGGGTGTGGGTAATGCTGGATTTACCCACGTTTTTTATTTAAAGCTGTCTCGCTATGTTAAACTCATTTAACATAACGAGACAGTGTGAAGCAACAGAGATTTTGCGTTCTCCGTTGCTGTAAAAAAAGTTATAGTAATGGAAAAAGTCCGGGCGACCGGACCTTTTTCCATTACTATAACTCTGATTTACAATGTGCATGCTGACCAATCAGCGTGCACATTTTTGAATATTAATGGGGGGGGCATTGTATAATATAGGTTTTAAGCTTTCCTGACCCCAAGCAATTTGAAAACAAATTGCTGCTGGTGTCCTTCTCAGCAGCCTGGTACAGACCATTCCTTACTTATAGAGTATATCATAGCAAGTTTCACACACTTAAGATTCTAACAAGTAGCCATTTGAAATGCCAGGACCAGCTACAGCAAGTCATGTAATGCTGAGACTGAATGGTCAAATATCTGGACTTACATACTCAGGCAGAGACTGACTTTTATTGGAATATTATTTTTTTCTCTGAGTTATGGCGATCTCAGTGGTAGCATATATAAGACTGGGGTTCACATCAGGGTGGGGGTGCAGAGGGGTTTACCTCCCTGCAAAAAATAAGTTCTATAGTAGAAGAGCAATGTTAGATATTCATTGTACTCCTGCATTTTTTTATCTTTTTATTTTTTTGTTTGTTGGCACTCTGCATTAAGTGCAAACATTTCAATAGAAAGCATTCTACTAACAGCTGTAATTAATTTATGGTTGCGCACAGACTTCAGATTGAGTTTATATTTTTATAAGGGAAGCAGCATGCTGTCTTAGCGAATCTCAGCTGTGATGTAAAGCAGTTGCCCTCCCTCCCCATTGCCCAATGTTTTACTGCGGTATAGTTGTGACTTATTATTGCTCCATCCCAATTGCCTAGGTTCTTGCAGTTCATTAAGATTGTTCTTTAATTGGTGAGTGTCTGGGATACAGTACATTACTTACCTCAAAACCATTCCGTCAGCGGCTGTCTGGACTCCACATACATAAACTGATTTCCTCCCACTGGCATGGGAGGTGTGCCCACTTTGCTTCCCTCACAATCAATTTTCACAGTCTCCCTGTCCCTCCACACATTTAACCAATCAGAACCACCTCCAGAAATCTCATCATGGACATTTCCACCTAATGGAGTTTACTTTTATAAATAAAAAAACTGCCAGACATCACAATTTACAGCTCTACGTAAGACTAGAAGTAATGATTGGAGTCTTGGGCTGCAGCATGGATTCTAGACAGTGCCTATTAGGGGAGGAGTTATGTAGACAAACCACTTGAGTCATCAGCTGTGTTGTGCAGTATCATGTAGTTTGCAGAACACAGATTACAGACTGCATGCCATGCCAGGGCTAGCAACTTGATGGTGTGAAAATTGTCCCTAGGTGAGCTAGTCACATAAACTAATGTCACCAAAAATTGCATGGGCATTTGCCAGTGATGACCTATGTCAGGGATTCATGCTAACAGTGAGAGGGGGTCTGTGTGCCTCTATTGGCCAGTGTCAACCCACCATAAAATCCAAGAGCCCTGGGGACAGTAAGCTAGGGCTGGCTGATATCCAGTTGCCCAACCTGGGTTATCTGGGATTGCTTTGTTGAGTGAAGGTGGATGTAATACCACCTACTGGCTGAACATGAACTAAGAATTGCTGTGTTGAGTATAGGTTCACTGATTGGATGCAGTTTGGAAATGGAAGACATGATTCTAAGGAGAAGACTGGACATCTTGTGTTCCTGAAGACAAGGTGGAAGGGCAGTGCAGCAAGGCCACTTAGCTTGGGATCCAGATTCTGCTACTCAGAGGGACAACTGACTGTAAATGGTGTGGGAAATGTGAGGGAGAATCTTCTGAAGACAGTGAGGGATATCATCAGAATTAATAACAGACTCATGGCAAACAGATTGCAGTGAAAAAATAGGGCAATATTCATAATCTCTGTCTGTGCTCCACAGCAGGGTTGTGATGACAAGGAGGAAAAGAGTAAATTCAGGCCACAGATGCTGCACCTACTAGACAAAACAGGACAACATGAGTTGGTGTTATTAATGGGGACTGGAATGCTCATATCATGACAGATAGAACAGGATATGAGGACTGTCTGGGTCCATACGGGTTGGGCACCACAAATAAAGTATGAGAGACCATTCTAGACTTCTGTCTGACAAATGGCTTTAAGGCAGCCAAGACATGGGTCAAACCAGGCAATCACTACTTCACATATAAAAGTGGCCAACATGCAACTCAGGTAGAATTTATCCTAGTAAGGAAAGGACACAGGTAGAATCAAAGCTCGCAAAGACATCCCTAGTGAAACAGTCAGCCTACATCATAGACCACTTGTGGCTACAGTCAGCTATAAGCAGTGGTCAGAAGAGAATAGACTGAAGACATGGAAGTTGACTGTAGTGAAAATATGGGATTTCAAGGAAATACTAAGGGTTCTAGCACCTCAGGAAGAAGAGGAGATAGGCGAAATCAAAAAAGAACGGGAGCATCTCAAAACAGCATGTATGGAGACTGAAAACAGAAATGTGGTTAAGCCACGTATGGAAATAAGGTACATAAGGGAAGCTGGTGGTGGAAAGTAGAAGTCCAGAAAGTTATCAATAGAAAGAAGACATGCATGAAAAAGTGGGAGACTGAAAAAAATGGACAAAGCTAAGAAGGAATAGCAGTTGGCTAACAAAGTGGGTGAGACAGTAGTCACAATGGCAAAGAAGAAGGCAACAGAGTCACTCTAGCAGTTTCTGGAAAGTGACTCAGCAGATGACACAGAGAAACTCTTTCAGGTAACAAGACAAAAATAGAAATACAAAGAAGATTGCCATTAGACACCATTCATAAGGGTACCACCAACAACCTGCTAACCAGTCCACAGGACATCAGAGGCAGATGTAAGGAGTACTTGCAGCAGCTTCTGAATAAGGAAAGCCCTTTAGGAAGTCGTAGTGCCCCATAGACAGCCTACAATGAAGGAGGAAGAAGAGCCCACTTTGGAAGAACTAAGAACAGCACTAAGGAAAATGAAGTCAGGGAAAGCAGCAGGCTCACATAAGGTTACAAAAGATGTGATCAAGATTTGTGGTGAGTTAGGGGAGAAATGGCTTCTGAGGACATTCATAGCAGTATGGAGATAAAGGAGTATCCCAGAAAACTGAGGAATAAACATTCTAGTGCCAGTGTAAAAGAGCAAAGTGGATATTTACAACTGTGGGCAGTACAGAAGTATCAAACTCCTGTCATATTGTATTATAAGTGCTGGAGAGGGTGACACATAAGCAAATATGGAGAAAAGTAGAAAGTAAGAAGGGAGATGAGTAGTTCATATTCAGATCAGAATGCAACACAATTGACCCGATGTTTGCAGTGAGACAGACAGTGGAGAAGAAGCTGGAGATGAGGAAAGAGTCCAAGGGGCATTCCTCCGCTTGGAGAAAGCTTAAGCTAAGGCCCAAAGGAAGATGATTTGGGCAGTCCTAAAATAGTTCTAAGTCCTAGAAATACTAGTAGAATTAGTGCAGGCTAGGTTCAAGGACCCAATGACATAAGTATAAACAGTGTTTGGACTCACAGAGGGGTTAACAGTGGGAATGGGTGAGCATCAGGATTCAGCTCTGAGCCCACTGCTGTTTATATTGGTGATAGACTACATTAGCAAACAGGTTGGAGGGGACAGATTGTCAAAGCTGCTGAATTCAGACAATGTGGTATTACAAGCAAACTGTGAAGAGGAACTTCAACAACTAATGAGGGAATGCAATGCAAAACTGAAGTTATATGGGATGAAACTAAGTACAGAGAAGACAGATGTTTTGGTAGTAAATGGGGAAATCAGAAGCCATAAACTGAGATATCAATATAAAATAGTGAAACATGTTATCTTATTTAAGTATCTGGGAAGGGTGGATGAGGAGAAAGAACATTTCAGTTAGAAGGTCAAAGCTATAATCAGAGGGGTTGTAGTCAACTGTTACAGGGTGTTGGGGTAGTTTGTGACAGAAGAATGCCAAAGAAGATGAAAAGTAAGGTGTACAAAACAATGGTGCAACCACTACTTCTGTATGGTACAGAAACATGAGCAGTGAAGGCAGAGCAGTAGAGCAAGTTAGAGTTGACAAAGATGAAGCGCCTGAGAAAGTGATTGGATGCACACTGTGAGAAAGACAAAGAAATGATGACATAAAGGCAGAAGCCAAAATAGCTCCAATTAAAGAAAAGGTTAAAGAGAACAGACTACTGTGCTTTAGGTACATGTGCAGGAAAGCAGAAGATTCGGTGATGATTTGGGAGACACAGTAAGAAGGCAAGAGAAAATTAGGATGTCCAAACAAAGAGATGGCAGGATTGTGTGAGAGAAGACCTGCAACAGTCAGCCATAACTGTTGAAGATGGCAGGAGGTAGCACTGAATGAAGAGAGACAGTGACAGTTGACTGAACACTCCAACCCCATGTAGAAAATGGGAAAAGGGAGTTGATGATGATAATGCTGATAAGATTACAGCTAAAGCATTTTAAGCCCTATTTTGCAATATTAAAAACAACCACAACTCACTCTTCCACGCAACAAAAATGTACTTTCCATGATTAGAATGCTTCACCTCTAAACCCATGTTTTTATCTATACTGGACAGCCATTCATTCTAACTTACAACCCATTACTAGCTCTTGTATCGGCTATCATCATAGCATTCCACATCTGTACATTTCACATAAAACAGAGAATACCAGACTATACACTCCCATTAAAAAACAAACAAACAGATAATTCAGTTTCCATTACAGTCTGTCTTATTTCACAGGTTCCTCCACTTTTCTAATAATAATTCTTTTCACAAACTACAGTTTATACAACACCTAACATAGCTTATTACATGCTACTAACCTCTTCTGCATCATTGATTATCAACTATACCAAAATATCTTCGTTATAAAATAATTCTTCTGACCCGTTACTTCTATATTACTTCCAAACCTAGCACAATCATTGTGCCAGTATTTAACAAGCTAACATCTTATCTTTATTAACACTAAACACATTCACAATGTCTACTGCTATCTCCCCTCATTTTAAAGTCTTTTCCATATTTAACAAACTCCTATCTTTTTTCATTCTGAACATTTAACACATAAGTACATAACCATGCTAAGTCCCACTACAAATCTAGTGTTACTAGCCGTACTATTTCTACCTCTGAAAAAAACTGTCTGTTTTACCACATCCCTCTTAATATGAAAATAGACTCCACAAAACCCTTTTTCCTAAACACTGTTCTACTTTGGCTTACTGTTATTGCATATATTACTATCCTACATGTTGGTTATGTGCCCTTCCATCCCAAGCATAATCCTCCATGTTGATTATGCACACTTCCATCCAAAGCATGGTGCTTTTACTAGCCCCCTAAGTATCAAAAGATTTGCCCATTCTCACTGTTCCTGATGGTGCTATGTTTATACTTGCCATACTTATCCCACATTGTATGTCATCCCTGGCTTAGCACCTGTGTCTCTAATGGGCATAGGCAACTTGTAAATGGCCCATCTCTGAGGCCCTGCATGTAAATATTTTATCTCCTAAGCCCCTACTTACACTTATCAAGGGTATCAGAACTTGTCAGAGATTGTGGATGCATGGCTAGGCTTAAAAAGCCCCTTGTGGTCTCTAGCCTAGTAAACACCTATGAACCCATGTACCACACTGTTCAAATGGGAAACATAAACAATTCCATATTTGCAAATTACAGCTAACATACATTCAAGTGATAGACATCCTCCTGGTTAATGAAAGTTCCTTTTTTACTAAAGAAAATGTGCAAATCAGCAGCCCTGCAGCTGTACATATCAACAGTTCTGCTAGTAGTTGCATATTTCACACTCATCAACACAATAACCAACCAAACACATACTTGCACACAGAGAAGTAGTCTTCTTCTTCTTCCGGCTTTTCTGGGTTAGGGGTCGCCACAGCAGATCACCCGTCCACTCATGATTGGCAGTGGAGTTTTACAGTATCGAGTTGCCAGCCCAGCACCCAGCCTTCCACAGAAGGCACACACACACACACACACACACACACACACACACACACACACACACACACACACACACACACACTCATGCCTAGGGCCAATTTAGATTGTCCAATCCACCTACAGCATGTCTTTGGGATGTGGGAGGAAACCGGAGCACCCGGAGGAAACCCACGCGACCACAGGGAGGACATGCAGACTTCGCACAGAAGGCACCCCAGCCGAGAATCAAACCAGAGAAGCTCTTGCTGTGAGGCAGCAACACTAACCGCTGCACCACCGCGGCCGCCCCACATAGAGAAGTAGTAATGTCAGCAAATTTCCCATTATAAAAATTTCCTTCCAGCTATACGGCCACAAGCACATATACTGCCTACAGCTAACATATCTTTCATCACGTTTTTCTAGTTAAAAGAAACACTTAAAATATACCTAATGCATCCTTTTCATCACTATGAATTTTCATCATTTAGATCACTGCTGCAGTAGCCTCAGCTATATGGGTTATAATCTGCTAACATTGTAACAGCTGTCCATCTTCCATGCACCCGAACAGTTCGTCAGCTTGAGCTGAACTGTGTTTAAAGTCTGTAAGATCCGTCTGTCTCATAGGGTTGTCTGAGAATGTAAAGAGGATCTAAGTAGGATATGTCTTTGTCTGAGACTTTGACTAATAGTTGAGTCCTTTAGTATGCTAATTTGGATTCTATGATTTTATGTTTACATTTTTTTCTGAATAATAAGTAGTTATTGTATAGGAAGTGGATGTTTGTGGCCTTCCACAGTTTCCATTTGTTATTTCTGTCTTTCACTATGCTTTTAAGCTTAGTGTTTAACCATTAGCAGTGCTTGCCCATGGGTTTTGTTTACCCCTTACGTTTTTTTTTTTGGCCTAAGAAAAGAGACTATCAAGTATTATTTTAACAGTGGAATTAAGTGTTGCAAAGGAACATCTGGGCTGATTGTGCTGCACGAGGAGACCAAACACTATGGTATTGTTCTGCATGAACTTCATCTTTTCTTTCATCTTTTTATGGAGTATACATAGATGTGAAGGGGTTAGGGGTTCTGTATGGGGCAATTGCCTCAGCTGAAGTGTGGTCAAATATAGGTGTTTCCAATATCTAGTGGTTGCACTACTTGGGAAATCAACAAACTGCTCTAGCTATACTATTATAGGAAGGCCTCAATCTGGATATGTTTGTTGGACAGCATATCAATGCTGATGTCACCTAATATTATTACACTGTTAGTTTTGGCTTTTTGAATGATTTTTGTTTATTTTAGTCAGGAAAGTTGCTGTGGAAAAGGACAGGAGCTGTAGACTGCTGTTAAAATAATTTTTATAATGTTTCTTATGTTCAGGGTGATGATATTCCAGTTTCAGTCTTTACCATATTTGTCCCTGCTATTAGCAACAGCTTTAGGTTTTAGATTCAGTAGTTTCTGACCAGTAACATGGCATTGCCACCTGCCCTGTGATTTGTCTCCTTATCAAGAAAGATGTCATATTGCTTATTTAAGTAAAAAGAGGGGACAGATGGAGGCTTTTATCCATATTTTGGAGATAGTAAATATGTCTGTCTTGTTTTCAAAAACTCATTCTTCTTTATCTAGATTCAAATAAGAAACAAGAGAGAAAGCCTTTTCTAGAATCTGTCATGCACTTTTGAACCACCCCAACAATGATATAAAGAAGAACTACACATTAGAAAGCAAAAAAAAAAAACATTGAAAGAATTCCTTCATGAAGAAGCAGACTGTTATATGGGCTAGTGCTATTACTACCTGAACTATGAATTCCTATTGAATGATATCTTGTTAAAAATGTATACATTTTCCTCCTTGTACATATTATATAAGTACTGGCTTTCTATTGAAATGGTGGCACAAAAAATGCAGAGTGGCGACACACCAAAAATGTCAGAGAAGAGAAAATTTGGAGTAACATTCTTTAGTTAAAGTTCCCCAAGTCCCCCAAACTAAGTCTGAGATCACCATACCTCAGAGAAAAAGGAATATTCTGGGAAATGGCCATCTTAGACTTGGTATATGCAAGTCTGCTTTTTTGGCCATTCATTATCCATGTTTTGGTGTTTGCTCTAGCGGGATCCCAATATTTCAAATGGTTACCATAAATACTACTTATTCTTATGCAAACTGAATGTAGTAATATGAAACTTTCCACACTGTTGTTCGGTTTAACTGCAAATGATGCAGACTTATTGTGCTTATGTTGTTTGGCATATTGTGCTCCCAAGACATGACTAAAAAGGGTCAGTTGACCAGTTTAATTACCCATTAAAGAAATAATTTATTTGTTCATACTTTGAGTGTTAAAATTTCATATTTTTAGTTCTGAGGTGGTTGGGGTAAGAATATCAGTGGATAGATGTGATGCAACCCTGGTCTTGTACTGATGTGTAAAGGCTAAGGGCCATTGCTTGTACTGAAGCCTAGTATTGCGGATATTGCTGGGCATGGATTAAGGTTTATATCCCAGGAGATGCACTGTTTTAAAACACAGTAATAGTATGTATAATAATTTTTTTGTCCATTTATGACCATGGGCATTTTGAATCATTAGTGGTTGCATTCAGATTATGAGGTTGTGTTTAGTCAGAGTGGGTGTATAGTACAGTGAGGATAAGGTAATAAGGGGGAGATTTTATAAAGGAGTATAAACTGTGTAGACGAAGGTTTGAATGAAGGATGGGTGGTAGTAAGGTTATAGCAGAACTGATCAGCTTGTAGGGTAGTTGTTAGTGAAAGACGGTGGTTTCAGTAACAACTATTGTGAGAGTAGAAGAACAACTATTGTCATTGCAATGTCAGCTTGTAGGGTAGTTGTTAGTGAAAGACGGTAGTTTCAGTAACAACTATTGTGAGAGTAGAACAACAACTATTGTCATTGCAATGTCAGCTAGTAGGGTAGTTGTTAGTGAAAGACGGTGGTTTCAGTAACAACTATTGTGAGAGTAAAAGAACAACTACTGTCATTGCAATGTCGTGTCATTTTGAGGGGCAAGTTATGAGTGGGAAGGTGAAACTAATAAGCAAGTAGTAGGTATGTGGAGTAATTGCACTGATGTCTGTAGATTTGAGGTGTAGTTTCTGTGGGTATAAAGGACATGATTTGGGGGGGTGGAATGGGAATAGAATGGTGGTGCAGATTGGGTCCCCCCCCACAACAGAAGCTTTCTTCCAGAAACAATCAATGAAACCGTGATGGTAGGATGAAAGTCATTGTCTTTTGTTTGGGATTACTTTTTTTCCTTTGGGGAATGGGGGAGTGGGGAATCTTTGACTTCCAAGAGTCTAGCAACAGCAAGGAGTGTGCAACAAACACTGCTGTTGTTAAACAAATAAGTCTTGATACACTTAATTGCTTTGCCTTATTGCTGCTGCACTATGTCTGCCGTATAAGAGGAGGGCTATGTCTAGTGAAGCAAAAGAAATGCATAAGCATTAAAAGGCCACTTAGAGAGTCTTCACTTAGTCCTTAATTGTAATGCTTGCCCTCCAGTAGTGGCTGAGTTAATATAAGACTGAATTAACAGAATTTCTACTAGACTAACCATACACCCTTTTACATTCTCAATCTCCAGACCTGTTCATTCTGCTGAAATACTGGGATAAAGATGACTCCTCAAACCTTAGCTCACATTTCCCTTCCTACTAATACATTTTAGAAATAGACCAGGCAAATAACAAGGTAGGGGTATCTTTCTTTTACATAAAGTTAATCTTCATATGAACATTAAAGTACAGGCTAATTCATAAAATGACCACATCCCCAAGTGTCTCATAGCCACAATACTAATGCTTGCAATAACCTTTCTCCCATCTCCAGCATTGTCAAACGCATTTCATTAGTTATTGCAATAAATGCTTGCAAACCATACAAAGAATTATGGGAGATTTCAACAACAGCCTTCTAGAGCAATTAAAACAAAACATTTAGGATTTCCTCACAGACCTCAGTCTTATGCAGATACTACACAGACCAAATTTAGACCTTAGTCCCATGCAAATATTCATAATTACATAGACAAAACTTTGAAACTAGTCATCATAGACTCTGCTGATATTATTGTATCCACTAACATCCTTTCCCCCAGCCACCATGACCACTTACCCATTGTATTTCATATTTCCATACCACGCAATAAGCTCATTTCTACTCTAATCTCATGCCATCTAAAGAATTAAAGCAAACATCACACCTCTTAAAACAGAACTTCAAGCCACTGACTGGTCTCCCATCACAGACAGCCTATACCCTTCAGAGACAGCATCAATAATAACAAAACTATTACTCTTGTTTACAAGAGAAACCCATCCCTATCATCTCCAGATATTTAAAATCACCTACAAAACTATGATGTACTAATGAGCTTAAAGCTTTACTTCACCTAAGAGATTCTGTCTGGCATCAATGGAAGGTAGCACCTACTCCAAATAATAAAAAACAGATTCGTAACACTTTAGAATGCTTCCAGAAATTAATATGAAGGCATAAAGCACCATTCTTCTGATCCCAGCAGTCCATCAGCACAAACAGCTCTGGAGGTTGTCAAATTAATTTACAGGTTACTTAACAAACAACAACAAATCACAACTGGCACAATGAATTTGTACATCCTCTTCATCATCAAACCAAGAACATCCTCCCACCTCACTTTTTTACTTTTCTGTGTTAAGCCAGAGGGGGAAGCTAAATTATTAGAAGGCATTACTACTGATTTCCTAAAAGTGCCAACAATCTCCACCCTTGATTAACTGACATATTTTGAGAGCATCTCATTTCCTCACTTTGTTACATTTTTTACCCTCTGTATAACAATTTTACAAACAATATTTAGGAAAATGCTTATTTTTTTCATACCTAAATCTCAAATCACTAGCCCATTACTGTTCCTCCGTTTTGAGCCAAAACCTGTATTCACCCAAATATCTACCTTCATTAAAAATGTATGCTTTTTTAACAGTCAGCAACATGGATTTTGATCTGGCCAAAGCACAGTGACTGCCCTGTACACACTCAGAGATGACTCCACAAACATAGATAAGTGTAGTTGCAGTGAGGAAATATTCAAAGACCCAACAAAATCATTGCTATTTTTTGCTCCCTCAGAGCAAAGGGATTTAGCCAAAAGCTCCTATAATGGTTTAGTAACATTACTTCAAACAGAGTCTTCTCTGTCAAAACAGTCCTAGTTCCTCTGCATAGGAGTTCACCAGGGTTCTGTTTTCTCACCTCTTCCATTTTCTGCTTTCATCAACAGAATCCCATCTGACTTGCATGATTTACCATTCATCTTATATGCAGATGGTATGGGAATCTTTTTATCTAATTCACTATCAACAACCATAAAAACAGAACTTCAGAATCATCTCTGCTTCCTTTCCAACTGGCTCTATAATAAAGGTATTCCCTAAATCAAATTATTTGGTACACAACAAATTCTTGAAAAGGTTCCATAATGCTGGCACATAAATCATAACAAATAACTCCAATGAATTAATTAATCAGTTCCAATACCTGGGCATGTCACTTGATCATCAACTGAAATTCCAATCATATATCAGTATCACTATAACAAAAAATAATTGTCTCTTATTCTTGGCCAAAAATACTTTATATTTCATCAAGCCAGATGACAGAAAATCTATCAGAAAAGGCTTGCACAGTTATAATAGGGGCTGCCTATTATTTCAGCAGCCTGTAAGATTTTATCCAATAAGATCTATCAGTGGAATACTCTGTTTCTCAATAGAAAATATTACTGCCATAGCCATACAAAAAGCAAAATGGCTACTCTTAGCACAGACAGCAGAACATCTAGGTTCCCTTTTACTTACATTCCTCAATATGTATTCCTTCCCTTTTCTGGACAGACATCTAATTAGATCCTCAAAATAACATATTAGATCTCTGTACCAACTGTCCCTTACCCAACAAACCTCTCACAATAAACTGTAAGCCACCAACCATAGTATCTGGCTTAATGTCCCTACACTGTGGAAGACACTGTCATCAGACTTATAAGAATGCAAATCTTACCCCATATTCTAGAAAATAAAATTGAAAGACAAGACAATCTTACAAAAGAAGCTAAATACAGCTACTTTACTCAAGACACTATATAAAAACCCCATTGTTACCCTTTAACCTTATCTGTGTTATTACCCTTACAGGTAGAACTATACCGTTCTACTTGGCATATTCTCCAGATTCTCTGTTAAATAGCCAGTCATCTCAATTTTTTTCTTCTTCTTTCTTGCTCTGTCCCAAAATACTCACAATCTTTTGACATCTGTGTGTTTATTTCATTCTCTTATATATTTATATATCTCCCTTAAATTGTCTCTATTACTTTTTTTAGATTTTCCATAATTCAGATGTTACAATCTTGTAACTGCCTACCCATAGAATCTAACAGTGTATTTCTTTACTTACTTTGTATTTATTGTTTGTTGGACCACTTCTAATATGTATTTTCTGGTTTGGTTTGAAAATGGTCCAACTGAATAAATGATCTACCACAATTAACCGTTTCTATAAATTAAATTAAAATAAATAAAATAAGATGCATCTCATCAAAACAAACAGTTTCTGTCTTCTTTATTCTTCCTGAATGAATTCTCTTCTTCTCCTCCCATTCTTTTATTGCTAGCACTCTCCCACAGGCAGCAATTCCTTTCTTCAGGAAGGCCATACTGGTCAGTTCAGGAGTAAATTTGTTGATACCCATCCAGTCATTTACTTTATGTTTAATGGAAGATTATAAGGCACACTGCTTTTAAGCAGAGGACGTTTATTCTAGAGGTTTGGGAGATGCTTAGTTATAAACCCATTCTCCATCATATTTTATCTATTGGTGAAGATTTAGGTCCATGGTTGTAGTATTGGTGGAGATACTGGACTTTAGGAAAAACAGGAAATCCAGGACAATTGGGTTCAGAGATCTCCCCTCAAACATCTACAAGACACTGAATAAAGGGATTGAACTTCCAGCCTTTCTTAGTAGCTCAAGGACATTAGCCCTGTGATCTTTTTGGTTAGCATCCTTTGGGGTCTTTCTAATTGTTTGATATGTTTAGTGGGACACATCCTAAAGACGAAGCTGCATTTGATAACTGGCATGATCAATGCTGAGTTTAAGGGAGTGATTACCTCTTTAGATCTTGATTATACTCATTTGTCAATTAACTGGGCTAAATAAAAAGATTTCCTGGAAGCTGTTGTTAGATGATGGTCAAAAGAGAAGGAGCTGCAAACTAACGTAGGTAGGTCACTAAGTACATTTAAACTTTGTAGAGATGTTTTGTCTAGGCAGTATGATGAGGGGAGGGTGTTTTTTTAAAGCACAAAATTGCTGTGTTGTAGCTATTAAACTCCCAAGCAAATGAAAACACTTTTCGGTACCAAACTTTAAAAAAATATATTGTTAAGCACTTTTGTCCAGTAACAATGCATAAGGATTTCATCAAAACAAACTTGTTCTCTGGAAGTGAAATATTTTAAATATCCTTGCAGTAAAATATAAATTCAGGAAACTGTTAAAATAAATGATAAAATAAAGAAAACTTTCTGATAAAACATACTATTCCTTAAACTGTATGAAATGATCTATAACTCATTTCTTTTAAGTCTAAGGGCACTAATAATTAAAATAACACAGGTTCATAGCTAAGTTCTAGATTAGCTGCCCTTGCAGGCTATTTTAAGTTTAGCCAATTTCCCTTCAAGGGTATGAATCAAAACCTGTACCTTGTGTCTATGAGGTAAACACCTTAATCATTATGCCAAAACTCAGCATGATTTATACCAGGGTTTTATCCACCTGAAGACATAACTTCAATTTTAACTCTCTTTAATCAATGACATCTTCCCATGATCCTCCCGTACAAGTTTTATGTATATGTGTGTATGAGCACCAATAGGATTTAATAAAATATGGCATTAGCAATGCTTTAGTTAAACATGAGCAGAAATGCTGTTATAAGTGCAAATTTAAATGTTTGATTTTAGAGGTGATTATGACAAACCCTAGGGGAGGACCACAGGAAGACTAATTCAGGAAAGAGAGTTAAAATGGCAAATATGTCTCCGGGTGGATAAACCTCTAGGTTTAATTGATAATCCAATGTTGTCTATTCTCATTCGATTCAACATTTGGGTTGTAAGATTTGACCTCCATGCCTTCTTCCAGAGCTTTGGATCCAAGAGTCTTGAGTCCTCCCTTACCCACAATTCCCTCCTTCTGACTAAAATACCCCAAATCTCGTTTGCTTTCTGTACCATCTGGATGTGTTTTCCAAGAGTTGTCATAATCCAGTCGTGATAAGTGAAAGTTTTTGTTATTTTCTTGCTCGACTCCCCACTTTAGCTATACTGTAGTGTTATATTACAGGATGGTCTAGGTTAGATAATTAGTTGTTTTAAGCTTTTCTGTTCTCTATAGTGTGATCTTCCTAGACAGTATTATTATTACATTATATCCTGGGCTAATATAGTATTTGCATATGTGAATGTGGTTTTTGTAGTAGTAAAACCATAAGACATTTTTTTTTCTTAGAAATGGTTTATCTTGTGGTAGCATATATAAATACATATGTATATATTGTTTATTCAGTTTACTATTAAATGTCCGAAGTGCCTGTGCTCCACTGGCATGCGGTCGAAAGTCACTTTTCAAATGGGCTGAATGCCAAACCAAAATACATAGACTACCCTTCAGAGAATGGGTAGTGCAGTTTGAGTATCTGAGTTCAGCACTGTGCATGGAAATTGCTGTTCAGTGAGGAACAGGGAATTAGCCCATTTCTTCACTGTAGTATGATCTCGGAGTTGGTATATTTAATTTGCAGGGGTTGTGGGGGGCAAGGGGGTGTAGTCCCCCTGCAAAATATAGTACAAGTAATGTACTGTTGACTGTAGAGTGTAATGGTACGTTAATGTGCATAACAGGGGTGACTGACATCACCTCCTGCTGTGTCGAATACTTCGAACTAAGCATGTCACTGTATTCATTTCACCATGGCTGCTGTTTTGAAGTTCTGAATTCTGCATTTTGGATCAACCATTGTGAACGGTCGATGAATGCAGTTTCGGAATTTTAATAGTAAACCATTTATCTTAATAGTGTTTCCATATTTTTCTGATGTCAGACAAATCATCAGGATTCAAAAAGTGTTCAGCCTGTGGACACAAGGTACCTCCTCAAGCTCACTATTCCTTGTGCGTATATTATTTGGTTGTTGCTCATCTTCAGGCAAATTATAATATTTGTGCTACCTTGGCTCTGCAGCTGTACAGGGTAGTAGGGAAAAAACAATTATTAAAGAATTGCTTCCCCCACAGACAGAATCTTCAACATCCATGATGTCTTCTGAATCGAGACCACCACCTGCTTACAGACCAAAAAAACAGGTGTAGGCACTCAAAAACAAACTAATAAATCCAAAGAAAGTGCCTAGGTCCGCTTGTAGGTGTACCAAATGACTTTATTTCACAGAATAAAAATAGTCACGCTACTAAGTGAATCCAATAGCAGCAATGTCCCAAACAGAATAAACGCTCTTACATGCACTTTGCGAAAACTGCTTGCTTCTACCAGTGAAAAGAGAAAGTAGAAAGAAAAGGACAAGTATAAAGAGAAGTCTTTACAGAAAAGGGCTAAAGAAAAGAAATCAGAAGAGAAGAGGCTTGATTAGTCAAGAAAAGGGTACCTGGATCCATCTAATTTATTGAGTCCAATACCAAAAACTTAAGAGTCAGTTGGATCCACCTGTCAGTTTAGTCCAAACCCCCTTCCTTTCACTTTTTGCTCTGGAGCTGGTGAGTTTTTAGCTTAATTCACTGATCCTCCAAGATAAACAACCTCCTAGACCCTCATCAATAGCTTCATTTTCAAGGTTGGTACAGTCTACCAGAACTCTCATGGAAATGGATGTCGACTGAATGATGAGGAAATTTTAGATGACACCGCTCCAATTGGGAGTCCTCCCAGTAATATCCTTAAGAGGATGTCTGGGTACAATCCTAATAACCCCCTCACACTCTTCTCTGATACTAGTCCAGTACTTGGGTCTGGTTCCCATGGATCCTAACCCTTCCAGTGCACCTCAGTCAGATCTGACAGTCCAAAGGACTTCGGCTTTTACTATGCCACTTATTTTCTTGACTCCAGTGCTGTTGGATCGGGATGAATCCCACAGATGAAGCATCAGTGTCAGAGCACCAGTGGTAGATTTGACCCCAAGTTGTTCAGACCAGTTTCTTCCCCTCACTGCCACAGTGCTTGACAGCTCAAGTCTGAGGTTCTCTTCGGTGACAATCTCAGTTTGAGCGGGGAGGCTTCCTGAGTCAGTTGACAGAGGAAGTGCTTCCTAGGCTCCCATTGCAGAGTTGGTTTTCAAGGCTGTAGAAAGGGCCTTGGCTGGTCCAAGAAGGCAGGTTCATGCACAAATTTTGGATCTGTCCAAATTGCCAGTGGAACCTTTTCTTTATGCCTCTCTCATTCAAGTTGACAGGGACAGTCAGAACCCATAGGCTTTGAGACAACTTAACACTCAGGTTCCCAGTCTAATTCCAATCTGTATCTACTAGACATGTTCCAAGGTAACAGACATGCAAACATAAGCACATAGATTCCTCTTCTGAGTCAGTCACTGAGGACATAGATTTGGATGAGAGAGAAGAATCCTCCAGATTTCCCCTGGAAACCATCACATTTGGGGACATCCTGGAATTGATGAAGCAGAAGGAAGGGTGGGCCACAGAAACTCCTTATCTGGATGAGTCTGTGTTTCTCAAACCTTTTGGGTCTGCTCTTGTGTGTCATGGGTGGTTCCCCCTCTAGATGTACTCATAGATCTTATGGCTCAGAGGGCATGAAAGGACCGTGATATTACAGAGACAATAACTAAAAACCTGAAAGAATTTTAGCAGCCCCAAGACATAGGAGGTACTGGTCTAAAGGACTCCCAGAAGATGCCAGAGCGGTAGCAGCAGGCAGAAAGAAATCCATCCCCCTAACAAAGAGTCAAGGGCTTTGGCCAAATTAGAGAAATGGACTTGCGCTTAAGTGACCTTTGCTCTCAAGAAGCTGAATTATCTTGCACACTTGACATGTTTCTTGAGGGATTTGATCAAGGAGATGTCCGTCCAAGTTTCTTTCAGGTAACTTGCACATGTATGTCCAAAAAACAGTGGATACACAAATGTCTACCCTACTATCTTCATCTAATGTAGCCACATATCTGCTATCTAATGCAGCAGATGGCACAGCAAGAGTAGCTGGTGCAGGCATTACTATATGTTGCCATGCCCAGACATGGCTATGTGACTTCATGGAAAGCTTTAAGGCATCCTTTCTTAATGCCCCTTTTGATGGTTCCACAGTTTTTGGACCCAAGGTTCACGAGATGTTCACCAGGAGTGAACAAGCAGTAAAACTGTCTGCTGTAGGAATACATTTTTTCATTCTACAAAGATCCTATTCCAGGAATCAAAGGGGAAGTAAGAAAATGTGGTTCAGAAAATAGCTGTTTTTTCACCATGGTACTCCTGGGTATAGACACCCCCCCACCGAGGCAGAGGGGGAGCCAACTCAAATTGATGTCACCCCAGAGGTGGACTGCAGAGTCAGGATTTCCATGGTCCCTTCTCTGAGAAACTCCACCAGTGCCCCTGAAGAGTTAACGAGCTGCTGCACTCTGGAGGCAGTCAGGGGCCACTTAACCTTGCACCCACCAGCCTGGCAACTCATTCCTTCAGATTCATGAGTGTTAAGGATAATCACCAAAGGCTATAACATACCCTTTGTTTATCCTCCAAGGAAAAGATTAAAGATTATTGATACTCTAGCCAATCAGCTGGAATCTGCAGCAACAAAAGTTTCAAAGCTGCTAGAAAAACAGTCATCCAAAAGGTCCCCCAGACCATTTAGAATCTGGAGTCTAGTCCATGTTCTTTTTAGTTCCAAAGGAGACAGAGGACATCAGGCCAATATTGGACCTCAGACACCTCAGTCAATTTGTCAAACAGATGAAATTCCAGATGGTCATGACACAGTCTATATTACCTTCCTCGAGAAAGGAAGGAAGATTGGTTGTGCTGTATAGATCTCCAAGATGTCTGTTACTATATAAAGATCCAAAGGCAATCCAGGAGATTTCTCCATTTCTGGCTGGGAGCCAGTTCTTACCAATTCAGAGCATTGCCATTCGGTTTCACCACAGCTTCCCAGGTGTTCACCAAGATTGTGGCAGTGGTAACAGCTAAATGACAACTGCAAGGGATTCAAGTCTTTTCATGTGTAGACAATTGTCTCCTAATTGCTATCTCCAGGGATCTCTTGAAACAGCACCAAGCATTCATGTTCAGTCTTGTAGATCAGTCAGGAATAATTATCAATCATGTGAAGAACAGACTGCCCCCTAGTCAACACAAAGAATTCATGGATGTCAGATGAATACAGTACAACAGATTGCCAGATTTCCAACAGCAACAGTACTGACATTAAGGCTGGTTGCTTCACAGGTGGTTCAGCATTCCTGTCCACAAGCCAGAATGATTCTTCTTTTGTTAGATCTGGTGGCCTCTACCATCACTTTAGTACTAATAGCGAAATACCACATTAGAGTTTTAAGTAGACTCTTTTGGTCCAGTGGTCACAGAGTTTTTATCTACTCCATGCCAGAAACCATCCCACTCAAGTATGCAGAAGCCATATAATTTGGGGGATAACCTCTGTGTCAGTTACAGAAGGGAGACCCTTCTGTCCATTGCCCCCCCCCACCAGCACCACACACACACACACACACACACACACACACACACACACACACACACACACACGCACACACACACACACACACACACACACACACACACACACACACACACACACACACACACACACACACACACACACACACACACACACACACACACAACAGTAACTGCAGATGCTTCCCTTCTAGGGTGAGGGCATTTCAAGGGGAAGGTGGTTCAAGGAATGTGGCCACCTACAGAGGTGAAACTCACACAAACACATCAATACTTTGGAGATGAGAGCAGTCCTCCTAGCACTGCAAGCTTTCCAGGACTACCTACCCAAGGGTATAATTTCCATCCAAATGCACAATATGTAAGTGGTATGATACATTGACAAACAAGGGGGAGTGCAATTGTACCCACTTTGCCAGGAGTCAATGTGAGTCTGGCAATGGGCGATGTCTTCACATTTCTTTCTGGTAGCAATGCACATTTCCGGGACATCAAATGTACTATCCAATAAGTTGAGTAGGTCTATCATATTATCTCAAAAGTGGTCTCTCAAACAGACAGTGGCAGCAGAGATTTTTAGCTGCTGGGGCCAACCTTGCTGTGACCTCTTTGCCTTCTACCTGAACAACAAGTGCAGCAGTTGCTTTGCTCTCCCTTCAGGGACAGCCTCCAAGAGGTGCTCTAGTCCAGACTTGGTCCCTAGGTTTCCTTTACGCATTCCCACCAATACCTGTCTTGGCAAAATTCATACAGAAAGCCACAAGATGCAAAACCAAGGTGATCCTTATTGCCCTGTTCTGGCCTCAGCAGGTTTGATTCCCATTCCTTTGGCCTCATTTACTACTCCTGCCCTAGAAGCTGGCCCCATTCCATATTGTCTCAGTCACCCATCCACGATGCCTCTACTGGATCTTCAAGCCCTAAACTTAACTGATTGGTTTATCTAATTTTAATGATAGCCAAAGATGCCAGGCTGTCTTATCCAGTAGTTTACATATTTTTTCTTCTCAAAAGTAATTGGCCAAAAAGATTCATAAAAGTAAATGGAGAAGATTTTCTGTTTGGGTATTACCAAAGGACCTGCCCCCCCCCCCCCCCAATTAATACTGGAGTTTCTTTCAGAACTTTTTCACCAAGGTTCTATTTTTCTACCATCAAAGTTCAAATGGCTGTTATTTCAAATTTTCGCATAGACCATAATGACACTTTCAGTGCTTATATTAGAATATTTAAAGCTTTTCTTAAACAAATCTTTTTACTGAGGCCTCCAATTTGGAATCCTGTTCTTTCCATGGGATGTCACAGTTTTACTTCAGTCATTGACTCAGAAACTCTTTGAGCAAACATCGGCTGATCTTCAGTATCTTTCTTGGAACACTGTTTTCCTCATTGCCTTTTTACATCTGCTAAGTGAATTTCTTAACTACAAGCACTCTCATGCAAGCAACCTTTTCTCATTTTCCACAAAGACAGACTGTTGTTGAAAACAAATCCTATCTTTCTACCAACAGTGTCATCTGAAGCAAATTTGAATCATTCCATTGATTTGCCAGTCTTTTTCCAATTACTCTAACAAAGAACAAGTGCTTCATACATTAGATGTTCACAGTCAGGTCAGATTCTGCTTATACCATACCAAAGATAATAGGAAATCAGATCAACTATTTGTCACCTTTTCCAAACCAAAACTGGGAAATCATGTGACAAAAGTTACACTTTCTAAGTGGCTGTCAGACTGTATTTCTTTTGTATATAAAACTCGAGGTTTATCTCTACACCCAAAACTAAAAGCTCATTCCACTAGAGCAATTGCTACATCTACAGCATTCATGAAAATACTTTGTATTGATGACATTTAAGCAGCAGCAACTTGATCAACAGTTTTTACATTTATATCTCATTATGAACTGGATTTGCAATCTAGATCTCACGCATCCTTTGGCTCTACCATTCTCTGAAATGTCCTTCCTTGATACCACCCAGGTTACTTTAAGCAGTTGGGGAACTTGTCTCAAATGTTGAATTAGATGAAAATAGACACCACTGGACACAAACGTTATGTACTTAACATAATGATAGATCCATGCTGTCTAATTTTTATCTCGTTCAACATTCCTCCCTCCTTCCCCCTTCCAAATTGCCATCTGCAAACATCTGGTGCTCGAGCAGGCCTCCATCAAGATTCTGTCTGCTTTAGGTCACATTTCTAAGCTTAGCATACTTAATAAGTTGTTATTTTAGTCCACAGGAGTTTTTACTCATCAGGATATTTTTCTCTATGGTTAGAAAAAGTCAGCAAACTCGATCTGGGGTATTTTAGGCAGAAGGATAGAATTGTGAGTAAGGGAGGATGCAGAGTCTCAGAAGCAACACTCTGGATGAAGCCATCGAGGTCGGATCCAGTTGAATCCGACAACCCAAAAGTAGAACCGGACAAAAATTAGACAATACAGATCTATCATTATTTAAATGCATAACATTTGTTTATTTCAATTATTAGTGTACTTAAACTTAAAAGAAGTTAAAAATCATGTCATATATTATACGCAATAGTGTGTTTTAGCAGAAAGTTTTCATTATTTTATCATTTACTTTAATGGTTTGCTGAATTAATTGACATTTCACTATAAAGATATTTAAATGATTTCACTTCCAGTCAGAAGTTTGTTTTGATGAAGTCTTACTGTGTTGTTAATGGACAAAAGTGTTTAACAATGCACTTTTTAAAGTTCAGTGCTGAGAAATGTTTTTCATCTGCTTGTGAATATTACAGATGCAACAGCAATTTTGTGTGCTAACTTTGGTTTTGTGTTTGCTGATTCCTTCTGTGTTTTGGAATTTGTGTGGGACTTTTTTTTTAAACCAAAAGTGATGGTACTACACCTTTAGTTTGAGACCATATTTAGTACACCAAGAGTTTACTAGAGAAAGTTAATTGTGGACAATTTGTGTATCATAGGGTGACAACAGCAGCCCCCCAGTTTGCTGTTGTCTGCATACATTGGCAGCCAGCAGTCTTGGCTCTCTGCTTGGAGGTCTGAGAACTAAATAACTAAAAGGAGTGGCCCCAGCATCAAGCTTGAGAATACCATTGGTCACATTCATACCTTCAGATGAAGTGCCTGCAAGTCACACTGTGGTTTCTGTCTTTAAGTCAGTTTTCTATCCATTTTACCATGTATGGGTCAGTTTTCAACATATTACGATTTTGTATAGGGGAGTATGGGATTCAAATATTTAGGATCTTTTCTATAGAAGTTTCAGGAGTCAAGTTGGCACTAAATGTGTTTGCAAGGATATTGGCAATGTCATCTGGGTCAGACTAGGAGGCCTCTCTATGAATAAGTTTTGAGCAATGTAGGGTATTGTTTTTTTTTTTTGTTTGTTTGTTTTTTAGTTTTCTAACATAGCTAAAATAAGGATTTATAATTATTTTTGGCTTCAGAGGTCAAGTTAATTGGCTCCTTTAGTGGACCTGGCAGTATTCTTCAGTTTTTTTGTAATGCTTTTGATATTATCCTTGGGAAGATGGTTTTTGGAGATACAAAATAATGTAAGGCATGTCTTTCATTTGTTGTATAGTTTATTTATGGCAATAGACCACCAGAATGGTTTGTGTTTGAATTTTTTTGTGATACTTGGGCCAGTAGGGACTGCTAACTCCATACAGTTTATTTAACAACTCAGAATGCTAGTATAGCCATCTCAGATCCCCCCATTAGACTCTCCTTCTACTTTAAAAGTTTGAAATCTAAAGATAACGCATTTCTCTTAGACAAAATCTGATCAGATACTATAATATGAGATGACCTTCACCCAGGTTTTAACTATGTCAGGGTTACATCCTATAGCCCTCTCAAGTGCTTGTACAACCTTTAGTTCATTAAAAGTATTATATATTGTGCCGTCACATTAGAAAGTGACCTTATCCAAGTCACTGCCCATGATGAACCATAACCCCCCTTCTCTACAAATGACTTCAGGTGAATCCCAATTTTTCCTACTCTTGACAAAATATAACAAAAACTGGCATATATCAGAGTCTGAATATATTTAAAAATATACGATTATATCCTAGTATCAGCACTGTTTCTGGTCTGGAAGAACCACAATGAATGACCTATAGATCCTTAAAGATTAAATAATTCAGAATATGAATAAAGGACTGTTTAGAGGCTCCATCCTTCTTGATCCCACAAAAGCATCTGATGTAGTGGATCACACACTCCTTCAAAGGGCAGGAATCTGTCTCCAGTCAATGCAGTGGTGCTAGTCCTTCCTAACAAATAGAAAATTCAAAATCCAAATAGGCTTTACATCATCCCCTGTTGCAGCACCAATCAAGGAAGTCCCATAAAGTTTGTCTCCCATATTATTATCCCAGTTTATTATTAAGTTGATACCTCCCATCATTCTATGTGTAGACAACACGGTTATTTACAGGGCAGTCACCTCCTATGCAAAGATAAAAAGTGATTTAAAATGTCTGTTACTCCTCTCATACTGGGTAATTCAGCAGTCATTCTTAACAGTAAAAAATCTATACCTTTTATAAATCACCTATAAATTAGAAATAAAGCATCCACGATCTGGACCATTCACCATAACAACCCCGAGCTCATCAAAACAGTTAAAAGATTTAAATCTCTTTGAATGTGTCTAGACCTGGGGTCCAAAAGTAGCTCGAGGACCACAGTTTATCCCACTAAAGCACTAATTTTAACCCTCAGCATACCCATATGAAAGAAAGAATCGGCCCAACTCTAACATTAAAATTATTAATTAAATGTGGTCCAGTGTACAGTAATTGCATCTTGTCACTTTAAATGTAAATTCAGGACAGACCTGACAGGTCAGAACAGACCATCAAGATATGCCTTGTGCCATACATATGCACATTTAGGAAGCTATGGCACAAGGTATATCTTGGAGGTCTTCTCATTTCAGTGTTGACATTATTTGGAGTTTATGGATTTGTTCAGTTTTAGTAAGTATGTGCATGTGTGTATATATGCATGCACGTGTGTGTGTGTGTGTGTGTGTGTGTGTGTGTGTGTGTGTGTGTGTGTGTGTGTGTGTGTGTGTGTGTGTGGTTGATTTAAGTCTCAACTGCCCCTGATTTTGCCTAATATGTCTGGCTTATTCACCATGGAATTTGTGGTTTCCTTGAAAACTGTTTGTGACTAAATAATGATTGATATAATAGTTTTAGTCTTCATATTCCTTAGAAAAAATGTCTTCAAATGCGAAACATGCTACTTGAACAATTTTCTATGCATGAAATAGAAATATTTTGCGAATTTGTCCCTCCTATTGTGTGTGTGTGTGTGTGTGTGTGTGTGTGTGTGTGTGTGTGTGTGTGTGTGTGTGTGACTCATCTCTCAACTGTCCCTGATTTTGCCTCATACTTTTGGCCTGTTCACAGCAGGATTTGTGGTTTCCTTGAAAACTGTTGAGGATTTCAATGACTAAATAATAACGGGCAAGATAGTTTTAGTCTTCGTATTCCTTAGAAAAAATGCATTCAAATGCAAAACATGCTACTCTAACAAGTTTCTATGTATGAAAGAAATATTTTGAGAATTTGTCTCTCCTACTGTTTTTGTAAGTGCTCCTCTCTCAACTGTCCTTGATTCTGCCTCATACTTTTGGCCTGCTCACAGCAGGATTTGTGGTTTCCTGGAAAACTGTTGAAGATTTCGATCACTAAATAAAGGCAGACATTTTAGTTTCAGACATCATGCCCTGCTGCATTGTTTAGAAAATATATTCAAATGCAAAGCCTATTATTATATTAATTTTCTGAGTATGCAAAAGCAGTATTTCAATCTGCCTTGATTTTGAGAATATGACCCTCCTATTGTTTATTATTATTATTGTTATTTTACTTAGAGGTTGACAGCTGTAAGGACTACCTTTCAACAGTCCCTGATAGTGCAAAACATCTCTGATTTTGCCTCATTCTTTTGGAAAGTTACTTGTAAAAGATGTTTTCAGGTAAATTGTTGAGGGCTGAAATTGCTAAATAATGTTAGACATTTGAGTTTAATTTCTTATCTTTCAGAAAATTAATGCTACTGCAAAACCTGTTATTCTGGTAACTTCCTAAGTATGTAAGAACAGTTTGATAAGTGATTGTATTTGCTCATTATCCTGGCATTGAGCAGTAAAATAAGCCAGCAACACAACGTATGTTTTCCTTGAAAGAAAAAAAAAGACAAGACTGAATTTCTTTTCTTAGTTGTGATTTTTCTTCAGGCCATCATTGAATTAAAAAAACTTTAAAAATGCACTCCAAAGTATCAAAAATACCAATGACTTCTTTGGATGCAGCAGCACCAGAGCCCCAGATTAATTCTCTTAGCTTTAGGCAGTTATTATTGTGCAGTCTTGGCCAATTAACGGGTGTTGAAATGCTGTATGAAAAAGCAAAGTTGAAGACTAAAGACCATTTTTTTCCCCGTAATTCTTATTTTCGTTTAGGCCATCATTGGATCAACAGGTGGGAAAAAAGCTTTAAAATGCACCTCAGAGCATCTAAAAACATGGCTTCTGGGGGCCTAGTGGACCCCAGACCCCCAACTTGATCCACTTATTTTCTACACAGTTATTACTGTGAAATCTTGACCAGTTAGGATGTACTGAAAAGATAAAGCAGAATTGAAGAATAAGGCTAAATTTCTTCCTTTAGCCATTTTTATTCAGACTATCACTGGATCAAAAGGTTAGGGGGGAAAAAGTTGTAAAATGCATCTCAGAGCATCTGGAAAACCATAGCCCCCAGACACCCGCATTATTCAGTTATTTTCTCCACATTTATTACAGTGCAGCCTTGACACGACAGGCTTAGTTGAAATGATCATGGTAAACACCGAAGTTTATGACTATGTATATGAACAAAAAGGAAGGGAAATAGTAAGCTAGGTGGCACAGAGAGGCCAGGATGTGGGAACAGCACTGGGAAATGTGAGAATGGAGGTAGCAGTGGGTAGCTCATTGCCTAGAACGCCATTTCTGCTAAGGCCAGCACTAAATCTGTGCATACTTCACTGATTAATATAAAGAAGATAAGTGAATTGTGCATATGCTTACCTACTCTGTATACTGTTTGAGAGAGAGAATTACTTTAGCTTTCAGCACATATTTGTTTTTGTGTGTATTTTATTTGAAACACTAGTTTTACTATGTACAGTCATTTTTCACTTCTGTGAGTTATGCTGAGTTTGAATATATATTTCTTTGTTGTGTTTTTTTTTTTGTTTTGTGTGTGTGTGTGTGTGTTATAATCCCTGAGCATACCCAGTTAATTTGATGGAGAGTGGCATTGTTTGAAGGTAATAAATGTGATGTTTTCCCTGCAATTGTGACATAGTTATTGATGGTGTTTTGCCCACAATGTTATTCAGTGTTTCTGTGTGCACTGAAACAGTAATTGCATTATCATGTTGTGATATTGTTCAACTGGGTCTCCCTACTGTCATCTTCAGTTGTTCAGCAAGCACCTATCTTTCAGTTTTTCCTCTGCGCTGACCACCATTTTTTGATATTGGTTGCGTGGCCCCACCAGACCTTGCCAACCATATGTGGTCCTCAAACCAAAAAGGTTAGACACTCCTGGTGTAGACCCAACTCAGCTTTCAGCACTACATGCAAGTTACTAAAGCTAAAAAAAACAAAATCCTCTTTTCTGCTAAAATAAAACACTTCCTTTCCCATGCGCATGTAAAGGGGTCCCTCTCCTCCAACTTACAGCAGCATAAAAAAAAACTCACTTTCTCTTCAAACTTCATCAAATAAAGACAAAGACTGTACCATTGTTCTGCAATTTCAAAAGCAAAATGGCTAGCTGTCCAACATAGATCAACACTAGTAACTGTTTACCTTGTGAACAAAGCTATCAATCTCATTTCCATTATTTGCTTGCAGAATATTCAAGAGGAATAACCCTTACAAGCTGAGACCTCTGCCACCATCAAACCCCATCCTTCACCCCCCCCCCCTCCCCACACACACACAAATCACTCATTATCAGTGTTAGGTCCTAAAACATGAGAATCCCTTCCTTAAAATACAAAGTCCGTAAACTCCTACGCTAAATTCGGGTATGAATTTAGACAATACCTGTATAATCTTGCCCAGTGCTCATACTTCCAGACTACTAGAATCACCTGGAATCAAACTAGAACAACTAAGTACTGGTAGTATAGGCTTCGCAACTGTAGTTGGAACTATCTTATTCAAATAAGAAACACACATTTCTTTTATCTCCTACTGTTCCTTCCCCTCTAGCCTACTTCCTTCTTCACTATTCCACACATATTTTAACTCATTCATCCTCTCGATTTGGATTTTTCTCTTTTACTATTGAATATTCTATTCCGTTTTCACTATATCAAGGCTAACTTGGATTAGTGTTCTACCCTTGTTAACTAACAAGTAAATAAATGAACAAAACAAATAAATATATTAATAAACTGCTGCTGATTTGAACCAGTTCTAGGATATTCAACAGAGGTGTTAAGTGTCTGAAGAATTTTCATTTTTTTTTTGTTTTCAAGTTCTTTTAACAGTTTGTATGTTCATAGGTTCATTGGTATATACTAGGCTAACAATCAGTGGGGCCTTTATAAACCTAGCCAAGCATCCCAGTTGTATCCCAGAAGTTTCTGTACCTTAGACATTATTTTAAGGGGTGTATGTAAGGTAGAGCAATATTTACAGGCTGAGTCTACCCATTAGAGACAGGTACTAGACCCAGGGTGTATTTCTGATTTTTCATGCATTGGTCCAGGTTTCTTTTGAATAGGGTTACAGAAGAGGTCTGCTTCACATAGATGGGAAGCTTCTTCTGTTAAGGAGGTATTCTCCAAGATACATTATGTGTCCCTCCAATTTCCCCTAGTTGTGTAAAAAGCAAAGTTTAAATTCCTAGATCAAGTAATTCTGATGCTATTCATTTTGTGGATATGTAAAAGATCCATCATAGTGGGGTCCAAGGATGCCTTGTTTGCCAGGCATAGATTGCCTCTCGACATGCTGTAGGAAATGAGTAGAGAAACAGGGCTTTGAGGCAGTTTGCATAGGATTTTCTGTTTACACCCTGTATTCTGTTTATGAGGAACCTCTGTGGATGTTCCAGTTGTTGTATTTGCCTGGTCATGTACATACCAATGGAGGCATTATACTCCATTATGGGTCTGATGAGGGACAAATATAGTGGAACAATGAGTTCCTTGGACCTAGTTGCCATGCCCCTGGTTATAAGTTAAGCAACATAGAATGATTTCCTTACTATCTTAGATACCTGTTGGTCAAAAGCCAGGTTACTAGCTCTATGCTCACTCAAATCCCTGGCTACTGGTTCTATTCTTAGGAATGTGTTGTTGAAGAGGTAATTTCATAGGGTGGCTGACTTGCCAAAGGATACTATTATATATTTATTGGCACTGAGTTTTAAGCCATAGCTTTGGCACCAGTCATTTGTTTGTGTTAGTCCTTCCTGTAGGTTTAGTGTCTTGGGGAGAGTCTATGACTGCTCCTAGTTTACAGATATCTGTAAGCTTGGTCAACCAGACAATGGCCTTGAATTCTGAGAAGTAGATGCCAAAAATGAGTGGACCAAACAGAGAGCCCTGAAGGACTCTATGGTCACCTCTATCCTAACTTCCTTGGGCTTATATGAGAACCAGCTGGCTATTCAGTGCATAACATAGGAGTTTATGCCTATATCTATGAGTTAGGTCAAAGTAGACAGTAGGCAATATGCACCATTTTGCCCTCATCCATTGCCTTGGTGACCTTCTCAAAGAAGTCCACCTGACTGAATAAGCATGATCTGTTCTTGACAAAACCAGACTGGGTTTGATCCATTGTTTGAAGGTTTTCTATCTCCTTATTAATTATTTCCAAAATAATCATTCGCATGGTTTAAATATGATATTAGTCAAACTTATGCAACTGTAGTTTCCGGAGTCCGTTGATGGCCCTCCCTTGTGCAGAGCAATGACTGTTGCAGTTCTCCATTCGTGTGGTACAAAAGCTTGTCTGGAGGCTGTGGTTAAACAGTGGCTCTAGTGGTCCCAATAGATCATGTTTCAGACTATTTAGGTGGCATCCTGGGATGTTATTGGGGCCCATCGATGCATTGTTAATATAGGATCATAAGAGGCTACTAGGCTAATGGCCCTAGGGCCCTTACAATCCTAGCCAAGAGTTTATCCCCAAAAAAAAGAAACCTCAGTCAGCACCTGTCACCCCTGTCAATGAGGGACACAGGTGGAACCCCTGGGACAAATTTGTGGTTTCGCATCCACTCATCAAGGTTTCACTTGAAGAGGGTCAGCGAGGTATTGTGTTTGACGTGTATGGAAAATCTATTCCAGAGAAGGGGCAGCCTCTGGGAGACAAACCTCTTTCTCCAGCAGGTTTTGTTGATGTCACATATTAAATTTAGGCCTTTTGAGTGGGTAATGCGTGAGGAGTTAGACTTACAGATATCTAGCATCTCTAGTAGAGCAGGGTCCGAGATTGCCTTGTAGGCGAGACACAGATCACCTCACAGCAATCTGTATGATACTGAGTAGAGTGATAGTGATTAAGCCTGTCCACATAGGACAGGTGTTGGAGGCCATGGATTCTCTTTGTGAGGTATTTCTGTGGCCTTTCCAGTTGGTGCAGGTGTTTGGAGAAGTATATACCAAACAGGGCGCTATACTCAATTATTGGCCTAATGAGGAAGGAGTACAGAGAGGTAATAACCTCCTTTTTCTGAATGCAATCCCTTTACTTATGAGATGAACCAAGTAAAAGGCTTTCCTTACCACTGCCACTACACGTTGCTCGAATGTGAAATTGTTGTCAACCTGTGTACCCAGGTCTCTTACCACAGGTTGTGTGCTTAGACGGTTGCTGTTGATGTGGTAATCTTTAAGGGTCATGTTTTTGCTGAATGGTATGGTAATACTTTTTTGCATTTAACTTAAGGCCATGACTTTGGCACCAGTCATTTATTGGTGTGAGACTCTCTCTTGCAGTGTGTTAACATCATTTGGGGAGTCAATGACAGCACTCATCTTACAGTCATCTGCAAACTTGGTTACCCACAGGCCTTTTGTCTTTGCCTGTATCTCTGAGAAGTAGATGCCAAGCAGTAGGGGTCCCAGGACAGATCCCTGGGGAGTACCACTAGTGACAGATCTGCTGTCGGAGGTGGAGGCACCTATTTTGACCTTGTGGGCCCTATTGGTGAGCCAGTTGGCCACCCACATGATGAGACAGGGATTTATGCCAAGTTGTGTTAGCTTTTCAATGATGCCCGAGTGGGGGATTGTGTCAAAGGCTTTGGCCAAGTCAAGGCAAGCTGTATGTACTGACTTTTCCTCATCAAGAGCCTTGGTGACAGTCTCAAAGAAGTCAACCAGGTTCAACAGGCAAGATGAATCTGAACTTGGTGGTGTCAAGTGCTTGGAGATGTCCTTGTTTATGAGATCCATAATAATATGCTCCATGGCTTTAAAGATCAGACTTGTCAAGCTAATGGGGTGATTGTTTCCAGGATCAGTAGTGGCACTACCTTTGTGCAAGAGGATGACAATGGCACTTCTCAACTCTGCTGGAATGAAGCCTGTATTTAGGCTATGGTTGAATGGGGTGCTAAATGCCAGAGCTAGTTATTGTCGGAGATGGTGCAGAATACAGCATGGGATACTATCAGGTCCCATGGAAGCTGCGTTCTTTGCCTTGGATAGGGCCTTTAACACTTGATCTATGGAGATATGAGGTGCTGAACAAGTATCAGGGATGCTGAATGGGCATTTGGCGAGGGACAGGGGGTGAAGTTTGCACTGAGCCTATCTGCTAGCAGGTTGGCTAACTCAGCAGGCTCAGTGTAACTGGTACCATTAAGTACTAATTCAGAGCAAACCTGGGCTTTGCATGGAGGTTCCTGACATAACTGAAGAAGGCTTTGTGGTTTCCCTTTGTTTCGAAGGATAGTTTTGATTCATAATTGGCTTTGGAGGTTTTCACTAGTGATCTAATTTGCTTGTTGAGGCTAAGGAGGGAGTTTTTCCTATTTGGAATTTGTTCCTTTTTACCCTTGGACAACAGTTTCTTCCTTTTGTTGTAAAGCCTGTTGATAGAGGATGTCCACCAGACAGGTTTGTGTTTCCTTGAGGAGCAATTTTTAGTTCTGTTGGGTATGGCTGAGTTCATGCAGTTGTACAGGAGCTTGTATAGTGCATTGGCGTACTGTTCAGCATAGTTGTCTGCATCCACTGAGGTGGGCAGTGGTGTGAAGCTACTGATATCTTCCCTTAGGAGGTTGTTATCAGCTTTATAGAAGTTTTTAGCCTGGTTACAGTTGGAGGGGTTGGGTGGGATAGAAACTTCGAATGAGATAGACCGATGATCTGAAGAACTTACTATGGGAGTGGTGCAGCAGTCACCCACTTTGGGGAGAACCAAGTCCAGAATGCTATCTGCCCTGTGAAGGATAAGACAAGCTGGTCTAGTGTGTTAGAACTGATGAAGTCAAGGAATTGTTGGGTGCGCGCATTAGTGTAGGAACAGTTCACACAGTCTATGGTGGTATAGTTGAAGTCGCTAAGGATCAGGGTGTTAGGGGGTACCTTGATGGAGTCAAGTAGGTCCAGGTAGGAGGAGTGGGTGTCCTGAGTCATAGAGGGGGGTCTGTAGCTGGCTATAACTTGGATGGGTGTCTTGCCCACTGTCAGTTGCACCTGGAGTAGTTCTAGTGCGTCATGTTGGCAAACTAGTCAGGAGGTGTGCTTGTCTTTAATGAATACAGAGACTCCACCACCCTTAGTCTTCCTGACCTCATTTTGGGGTCAGAATGTGTAGAATGAGGTATAGCCTGGTAAGGCAGGGGTGCTCTCCGTAGCCTTGAACCAAGTTTCCGTGACTGCACAGATGTCATCATCTTCCAGTGCAAGGAGAGCCTCCAGTGCTAGCATTTTCAAGTTACGGCTCCTATCATTAAGCAGCATGGCCTTCAGTTTGCTTTTTGATGTATCTTTTATGTTGGAAGATTTGTCTTTGGGACATTGCCTAAAAAAGGCACAGTGGGGAGACAAGAGCCTTGGCCAGAATCCAGAATCCCAGGGGTGACAGATGGAGGCCATCTATGGCAAAGTATCGAGGCCTGTCAACCATGTCATCCCAGGCAGACAGATACTAGATCCCCCTTGGAATGACACCAGAAACTAAGCCAATTGCTGAAGTCAATTATTTTTTGTTGGTATTGTGGTATCATTCTTGGTGAAGGTAGGATGCTGCTTAGGGCTAGGTCATACCTGCCTGGGACACATACTCTAAGAGCGTAATCATGTCTCTCTTTATATTGTCCACAGAGGTACATCTCAAGTCATTCACACCAACATGGACAATGACAGAGTCATACTTGTTCCTGTTGTAGAGAGACTTAAGTGCATGCATGAAGTGACAGATTTTGGCACTTGACAGACAACTGACCATGGTCTTCTCCTTGTCAAGCCTGGTGAGGAGGACATCAGTGTGTCTCACAATTGAGTCTCCAGTGACTAATTTGTTTGGTTTATTGTTATGCCTTATGGGCTGTGTTGGTTTATTTTTATGCCTCATGGGCTGTATTTGTGAGACACTGGTGTGTTGTCTGCTGTGTGTGATGTGTTTGATGTTGTGTGTGGAATGTTTATGAGTGTGTTTTGGAGGTCTCTGCTGTTTAGCTAAGTTTTTATTGAAGATCTCTGCATAGGTGTGTGTGTGTGCGTTGTGCTTGGCTATGTGATATGAGTGGTGTGGTGTTTGTGCTGGCAATCTCCTCTTTGTCAGGAGTACTGACTGTGGTGCAAGAGTGCATGGATTCCAGGTTACTGATGTAGATGCATTTCTCGCAAGTATAAGAATTATGTGTTAGGAGAAGAGGGCTGTCAGTGAACATGAGGCAGTTGCTACACCAGTGGTGTATAATGTCCAGCCCCGGGGCCAAATTTGGCCCTCAATGCAACACTATGCGACCCCTAGAGAGTAACCAAAATTTAAAAAAGAAAAAGTGAAAAAGTGCTATGCCTTACTCCAGTCACACAAACTTTTCAGCATGTGCTTACTTACCTAATTGACTGCAGTTGTGCACACCTCTAATTTTAGCTGCAGAAGTAACTATTCTTTGTTGTTTATAACTTGCAGTCTGTAAACAGTAGTAACTTTCTGCAAGAGTTTGTAATAAGTCATGGTTGCAAGCCAGAATAAAGTTAAATGCAAAGTTGATATAGAAAAGAGGCAATTTCATGACTGCTGTCTTAAGTAAAAATGCCAGTCACCTGTACCTGTTGTTAACTCGTAATGACTTACTATGTTTTGAGGTGGCCAGCAGATGCATTAAGAATTTGTATAGTGGCCCTTCCCACAAAAATGTTGTGCACCACTGTGCTACACTATCTCAGTATGCCCATGTTAACCAGGCTGGCAGGAGAAAGTGATGGAAATTGCCCAGACATAGTGTTCTTAATAATTGGGCGGACTTATGGAGAGAGGGTTTTGATAAGGGTTTGTCCACAAGAGTGTAAGCCAGAAAAGCCTTCTTAAATGTAAAATAACTGGCCTGAAGACCAAGTGCTAAAACCAAAACAAAGAGGCTTAGAATAACAGATAAATTTAATCAGGCTACTAACAAGCAGTAATAAATGCAGCAGAATAAAAGCACCTGAACACTTAAGAGCAAGCAGCAAAGCAGAATAAGATAAGAAAGTGGGAAGAACACAATTACAGTAAAAGCAGCTAAATAAAGTGTAATTTTTTTTTGTTAAGTGGAGAGGGAGAAAACAGAAGATAATTCAAGATTAAGAAACTAAGGGGGTTGGCCTTCCCAAATGCTTTCTCTGTACACAGTACAATGAGCAAATGAGATGGAACTGGGAGGAGTGTCCAAAATCACATTTACAGCACGGATGGGCAATTCCAAAGCCACCAAGTTTAAGAATACAACAACACTTGGACGGAAGGGTAGGAAAAACAAAATGCAGACAGAGACTGGCAATATTCAATCAAGCAAATAAATAAATGTAGAACAGTTTTGTTAACAAAATGCAGACAGAGACCAGCAATATTCAATCAAGCAAATAAATAAATGCAGTACAGTTTTGTTAACAAAATGCAGACAGAGACCACCAATATTCAGTCAAGCAAATAAATGCAGTGCAGTTTTGTTAGCAAAATGCAGACAGAGACCAGCAATATTCAATGAAACACATAAATACAGTACAGTTTGTTTTAGGTCTTAGAGAATACATCTAGGACCTGCTCCCTGGTGATAGTTGGGGGGTGGTTGTTTAACGGTATTTCCTGGTGGGCATCCATGAGGAGAGAGAGGAATAAAACTGGAGATGAATTTGATGGCCAGCAAATTTGCTATATCTTCTGGATCCTTGTAAGTTGCTTCATTTGCAATCAGTTCTGCGCACTGCTGCATGTTGCCTTTGAGGTTTCGGACATAGCTAAATAAAGTCTTTTGATTGTCCTTTGTTTGGGAGGTGATTTTTACCTCAGATCTGGCTTTATTAGACTTAATTTGCACTATTTATTGGTTGTTTAGATTAATGAAAGTGTTTTTCTCATGCTATGTATAGTGTGTCTTAATATTTAGCTTTTTTCCTATTTTATACTCTTTTTTTCTCCTGTATTAACTTAGGTTTTTTATAGTTGTTCATTCACCCCTCCTTATCAAAAAAATGTCTTTACAGTGAATCTCTTTAGCATTTACCCTTGGCACCTGTTATATTTTTCTACTGATAATAGTTTTCCTAGTATTTTCTTGTTACCATTGCTAGTATTACTATCATTACTAATATTATTTTTATTTTCATTTTTATCATCTAGTATTAGCATACTTATTCACTATCATTGTTGGTAGCTACATTTCTATACCTTTTATATTTCTTATGGCTTTGTGTACCTGTTGTCTATTTAGTTATGTCTGACAAAGTGACTAGGTTTGAAAATGTGTGGCTTGTAGCCAGAAAATGCCTAATTCAGATGCATACCTTAAGTGTCTGTATTGTTTAGGAGTTGCCCACCTTGAAGAAGACAGCTCAATTTGTGTGTCTTTTGGGCACTGAGCTGTCATTGAGCACCATAATAAGTTGGTTCACAAGAGTCTTCTCCCACCTGATGAATCCTCTTAATCTTCATCTGCTTCTGGAGTGTCCCCATCTGGGAAGAAGACTTCAAATGAAAAGGGAGACAAGAGTGATAAATCTAAAGAGAAAAGCATAGTGAGATGAGGAAGGGAGCCCTTGACTGCTGTCCTTTGTCAGCATCATCTTCAGCTCCATCTGCTAAGTATTTGAGGCACTCTGATCCGATCGTCTCTTTGGATTTGATTTCTCTGTGATCCAGAACTCCTCTTTTGCCAGAACTAAAGTTTTCTCCATAGCCAGTCTCCCCTAGGCTGCAGTCCTCTTTTCTTCAGAAGAGACCCAGACAGAAATCCTCCAGACCTCATCCATGTCTTCTTGTTAAGATCTCCCAGAAGTCTCACAGAAGCTGAAGCAGATAGAATGATGAGAAAGTTCATCAGGAACCAGATCTAGTTGGAGGTTCTTCTGTCTCTGTTTCCTATTGGACCAATGAGCTTTGGATTGTCCCCCTTGCCTTTGTCTTCTCCTACTCCAATCCAATCTTTGGCTTTAGGTTCTTTGGATCAGAGATTTACTAGGCTGCCTTCATTGTATCTGAAATTATGGTCTTTGTCAACTTTGACATCTTCTTTGATCCAACTGGTTCTAGTTTCCTCAGAGCTGGACAGATCTTGGAGGTGCAGTTTCAGAGCCAACTCAGTGGGCAAGGGCTCACCTCCCATGTTTTGGGGCCATCCCTTCCTCTCAGAGCTTCTGCATTGGATAGCACACCTCTCCTCTTGGTCTGGAGCGAGGTCAAGTTAGTCCCATTACTCATCCTGGTGCAATAGCTTTGGTTCCTACCAGGGTGTCCCTGGGTTCCCCCTCAGCTTCTGCTTTCGAGGCAGTGGTGAGCACTTTCTCCATTGCTGTTAATCAGACATCTCTTTTCCTCTCGCCTCTATCCATTCCTCAACTGGGTGTCCCGGGGTCCTGATCCTACTCAGTTTATTTCATCAGGACAGGCAATTCATACAAGCCTCAAGACAGTCCTAATTCAAGATATGTCCTGGTCTTTCTAGTACTCCCAGGACATCCCCCCGAGGAGGTCATTCAGAAGAATAAGTGCAAGAGTAGGCACATTGACTCCCTTAGGAGTTGTTGACCCCAGACTCAGATTTTGATGAAGGAAAGGGGTCCCCCAGATCACCACTTGAGGACGTCTCAATCAGGGAGATAGTCAAACTTCTGAGACAGAAAGGAGGTTGATTTTCTGAAGTCCCTTCTCAAGAGGAATCCAGTTTTCTTGAAGGTTTTGGAGCTAGCTCAGCTACTTCCTGGGTGAATCTCCTGGATGATAAGATGGCAGATCTGATCTCTTGCTGGGCATGGAAGGAGCTGGACCTCATGAAACCCATTTCTCAAACCCCAGACAAATGCTTTATAACCCCCGAAGACTGTGCTTACTGCAGCATAGGCCCAGCAGTGGATGCTACAGTAGTAGCAGCAGCTGCCATGATAGAGCTTGCTGAGTAGAGTTCATCTATCCATCCCTCTCACAGGGAGTTTAAGACCTTGGACAGATTTGGGTAGTGAGTTTATGGTTTGGCGACCTGTGCTGTAAGGTCACTGAACTATTAGGCACGCATGACTGGATTTCAGAGGGACTTGACAAAGGAGCACTCCAAGTCCCTCTCTGGGTCCATGTCTGTGGAAGGCAAAGAGAGTTTGGATTCACAATTGGCTACTCTTCAATCCCTGTCGCACAGCTCCATGTGACTGATCTCTAATGCATCTGAGGGTGTTTTGAGAGCCACATGCATGGGTATTACAGTTAGCAGACATGCCTAAATGCACTTGTATGATTTCATGGAGCCTTTTAAGACAGCTTTTATCAATGGTCCATTTGATAGTTCAACTATTTTCATATATAAAGGACACACCTTCCAGTAGTGAACAGGATGAGAAGACTCTTTCTTCCATGGGCATACATTTGTCTATCCCCAGAGGACCAACTCTGGAAATCAGAAAGGGGGTAAAGCTGTGGTTCCAAAAATCCCAGTGGGATACTCTAATGGCAGATGTTGCCATTGTGGTACAGAAGGCAGGCAAAACCAAGACTTCTGGGGCCTTTCTGCAAGAGGCCTTACCAACATTACTGAACAGTTGCATGACTGTTGCACTCTGGAGGTAGTCAGGGGGGTGTTTGTCTATACCCTGAATCCTGGACATCTCATCACCAAAGATGTCTGGGTGTGGACAATTGTAACCATAGGTTATTATATCCCCTTTATTTGCCCACTCCCCTATCAGTAAAGAAACTGCCTAACATGCCACTCTCTCAAAGAAAAGCAGTGGCATTAGAAATAGAAAAGCTGCTAAGAAAGTGAGTCATCCAAGAGGTCCCTTCCGACCAGCAAGGATGTGGAACTTACTCAAGGTTATTTTTGCTGCCAAAAAAGAATGGGAGCTCAGTCTTCCACTAGGAAAATACTGCTAGCATCCACTGCGACTCTCTCATATAATTAATGTCTTCCATGGGAACCAAAGTAATGGAAGCTTCCATTCACCCAGCTAGTAAAACTAGCTTGGCCAGCAGTGTGTGGTGTGAAAGACGCTGCAAGACTTGATTCATCAAGATGAATAGTCTGCTCTGTGACAGTCTTGATATCTGTACTCTTGTGACCAGGTAATCTCCTATGACCCCCAGTACTTGAACTGGCGTAAATGTGTATTTGTTATGTTTCATCATAATGCCTTAGAGGAGGCAAAGTTGGATTAGACAGAAACCTGATGAGCAGTAAGAAGCCAGTCATCTAGATAAAGGAACACACAAACCCCCCTACAGTCTGAGATAAGCTGTGACCACTGCTATACATTTGGTGAACACTGTGAGGGGGCAGTGTTGCAAGGCTCTGAACTGAAAATGGCTAGCTCTCAGCTGGAAGCGAATGAATCTCCTTGAATGCCTGTCTGGATTCTTGTTTAGGCACCTGACATTAAGCAGTGACAACCTTTAGATTGCCTTAGGTTGGTTTTGCTATGACATAAGGTTTGTCAGTTTGGCATTAAGTAAAATAGACAGTATAGGGGAGGATGATATTTTAGCCACTGTTGGAAAGCCTAGATTTGACAGGTATAGAACATCTTTGGCAAAGGATGTTTAAATCTCTTATCTGTTTTAATTTGTAACAGTTTATATCAGTTTTAGCTGTTTTAAAATTATTAAGTTATTTAAATCTGTATTTTGTCGATAATGTGACCCTATGACATCTGAGAAAATGTTTTGAAGTTCTTTAAGCCTATATACAGTAATTACAGTAAAAAACTGCATTTAGTTCACCATTTAAGTGGTCTAACTGCTGAAATCAAACTCTGGTTGCTTTTTTGTGACAGAAGTGAGATCCAAACTGATTCAGGATATGAGTATATTTGCCATTGACTTTTGGGTTCTAAGAGCTTTGTTTAAAACCGTTCTACATCTTTTAAATTGCTGCTGCTTTCAACCAGTTTCAGGTCATTTAACACACAGCTACATGTCTGAATAATTTTTCCACTCTTCAGCCTTGTTCTTGTTGTGTTTTTAAACTCAGTTTCTCTCTTGCTGTCCACATCTTATATCATTTTGGCCAAAAATTCCCTTCCTCTTTTTATTCAATGGCTGTTGTCAGTAAACACAGAAGTATCATTTTGTGAAGTTGCTCTCCTTAAGTTATTTAAATACATTTGTCCATCTGTTGTATTCCATAGATTGAAATACTGATAGCCCGCCCACTCAAGCAATCTGTGTTGCTTGAGTTACCTGCCTCTACTACTCTACTACAAATTTGTCTTTAGAAACTCCTAGTCTCATCTCCTCTGACTGTACTACTAATGAGCACTAAAAAATGAACCTTAGAAGTACTTCACCTTAGGCTGCTAAAGCTTGAGTTACAATCTGTTTCATACATTCCTACCTGCTTAATGCACAATGCAGTACCTATCAGTATTAAACTTGTATTAACCTTCTTTTTTTACACATTACTTTTAAAATCTGTATTATCTGAGGCAAGACTACCATTCACTGCACCCTCTGCTGCATTTACTTTAATCATCTAAATACCTAAGTACTGGACAAGATATACGGCCTGCAGCTAGTTTCATCACTGCTGCCAGCCTTTTAACACTAGGTTTCATAAGACAATGTACTAAGTGCCTTAAGCTCACAGTTAATGAACTTCATTCTTAACACTAATAATTCCAACTGTGAGATTTGTAAATACCTAATTAATCTGAGACTTCTATCTCACCTAAACACTCACCTTATGAACGTCATACACTTCCAGACAAGTACATCACAGTCCATCACTACTCACACTAAAATGTCTTTTGTTGAGACTGTAAAAAAAATCACTACCAGAGTCTACTATAAATAATAAAGATTAAGTGTCAGCAAAAATCAACCCATTCATTCTCTTCACAATACCTACAATGGAGAGTCACCCTGAGCAAAAACACACCAATTCTACCACTCTAAACCTCAGCAGCAGCAATGTTTTTGTGACAAGTAACTGTATTGTGAGGCATGCTGAATTATCACTCACAAAGTTGGACAAGAGAGGGTAACAGTGAACTGTCTTTCAGATGTCAGGATCTCTGATGCTACAAGGGCCCTAATGACCCTAACTGTTGACAAATAAGACTACAGCATGGTAGTGGTACATGCAGGAATGGACAACTTCAGAAATAAAACCCTGCGGGACATTCAGTGAGACATGTCAGAACTTGCCATGCATGTACAAATGCAGGTAAGACACTGGTCTTGACTGAAATCCTTCCTTCACCTCAGATGATGCCTAGATACAAATAAATGATTACTGGCTTCAATAATTGGTTAAATAGCTGGTGTCATTCAAGGGGGATCCATTATGTGTCAGCATAAGAAGAGATGCTTGACAGTCCAGCTTGCTTCACTAAGGATGGCCTGCACTATTCGTTCCAAGGCTTGCTCACAGTGGCTAAAGCTTTTGCTGACCCCTTAGTTCGTGGTTTAAGAAGAGTCTAGTAGAAGGATATTCCAATTTAACTAACACATCAATCCCAAAATAGCACAGCATTATGATGGCTCTTCTTAACATTAGAAGTACAAACAATAAGTTGCTTGATCCTAAGGCACTCTTGCATTTGGAAAGCGTCCTTAAATATAAAGGGAGCACTCCATCTATACTTGGATGTTGTGCTTTTCATATCTTCAGACCCAATAGCAACTCTATTAGAGTCTCCATATTTATCAGAGAACATACTGTCTTCAGACAGATCCCTAGGGAACTACAAACTGAACTCAGAAGAGCTCCAGATCACTTAAAATAGGATAAATTATCAATTAATAGCTTGATCTGAAGTTGTCAATTTTCATTTTATCCTTGACATGAGTTCAGTACTGACATTGGAACTGACTCGGTCATTACTACTGTTCGCACTAACCAAAACCTCTTGAGCTTCAACTCTATCCATAATGCCTGTCTCCCAATTACACCAGATCTCATTTGACACTTTTCCAGACAGACGCATTCACCAGAGCTCTTGAGCATAGTTAATTTTTCTTAGGCAATTTTCTCCAATTTCTTCAAGTTTCTCTAGTTTTTCACTGTTTATTAATTTTTGCTTGTGTTTTGGGTGTGTCTGTGCCTTCCAGCCTGAGAAATCTAAGTCCCCTTCTGGCTTTAAAAACTGCCAGAAGTGCAGCCATAAGATACCATTATCTGACTTGCATCTCCTATGTGTATATTGTTTGGGTCCTATACATTTACAGGAGGACTGCAGCATTTGTCATGGGTTTAGCCATAAAGCGCTTATTGAAAAAAGGGAGAAATTGATTTTGAAAAGCTTGATCCCTTCCACCTTTGGAGAGGCCATATCTGCTGTAGACAAAAGTAAGACGGATATTTCTTCCCCTTCTTCTTTGTCTTCTCTGGAGCGGGGTAAAAAGAGGTGTTTGTCAATGCCAACTTCCCTGTTGGCACCAACATTTAAGAAACATAAATCCTTGGTTCCAAAAGGTTCCTCGGAACCAAAGGATTCTGGCTTAAAGACTTTTGTACCGGGAAAATTGCCTGCACAGACCACCATCACTATGAGAAAACCCTCAACATGGAAGGCTTTGGCACAGGAAATTTTACCTTATGCTTCTTCAGTGGCACCGACTACATTGGTGCAGACTTTGGATATGGGACAACAGGAAGTTTTACCCAGGACTAGTTGCTCCCCATCTGTTGACACTTTTGGGGGTGAGTTACCAAAAGTATTTATTCAAAGACCAAAATCTCACTCTCTGTCATCAGTCCATTCCACCAAAGGCCTTACAGAACTAGACATGGAAAGACTGGTGAATAAAATATTATGAGTGAGAGGTTTTACAGGACTCCCTTTGGCTCCAACCCTTATGGATAGAGGAGCCAAACCTTCATTCACCCCTTTAATCACTCCCTCCTCAGACTTCCTCTTAGACTTCAGAGTTTACAGTTCTGAGTCATCTGGTGCCAACTGTATCAGTTCCAGAGATCTGTCTCTCTCTCCACAGAACCAGTAATTACCCTGAGTTCTTCAGTTATTTCAGAACTGGACACCTCCTGGGCCTGTATCTGTCCTATTGGCTCTGGGGGCAGGAGTCAACTCCAATTTTTTCAGCGCTGTCCCTGCACTTTGGAGCATTGGCATGGTTCAGTTTGGCCCTGGTTTCTATCTCGGGGGTGGTTTCTTCAGAGCAGGGGGTGACCTCGGTTCTGAGGCAGTCTGTCTCAGTTCTGGGCTCCCTTCCCTCTTCAGGCTTGCCAGCCTACAAGGCAATTGAGAGGGTCTTGTCTCTTACAGTGACTCAATCGGCCCCATCATTCTCAGAGCAGATACCTTCCTCATGCCCAGTTATTTGGCCTGTCTCTCTACTGGGGCAGCAAGTACTCAAACCTCAGGATTCTCAGATACAGGTTCTGTCATCTTCTGCTACCTCCTCAGATCATCCCCTTGAGTAGTTTCTTCAGAAGAAGAAGTGCAAGAGGAAGCACTTAAATTCTCCACAGGAATTTATCATGGAAGACACTGATTTTTTGATGAAGGGGAAGGGTCACCAAGGTCACCCCCTGAAAATGTCTCCTTTGGAGACATCCTAGAAATTTTGAAACAGAGGAGTGACTGAAGTCCCAAAACCCTTCCTTGGAGGAATCAGTTTACCTGCAGGCTTTCAATGCTCACCAGTCTACCTCCTGATTGACTCCGCCCACTGACAAACTCATCCAGTTGATTTCTCAGTGGGTGTGGAAGGCTGCAGACACTACTGAACCCATCACCAAGAGACCGGACAAAATTTTACCTACACTTGAGGAGAAACAATTCTAAATGTATAGCATTAGATGCCATGATCATAATGGCCGCCATGAAAAAGGAACTCGCTGAGGAGAGTTCATCCACCAATAGAGAGTCTTGGGCAATGGATAGTTTTGGGAAGTGAGTTTATGCTTCATCGACCTTCACATTAAGGTCTTTGAATTTCCTGGCAGATTTCACTAGATTTCAAAAGGATCTGATCAAGGAGTTGTTGGATACCCTGATGGGAGCTGTTACTGAAGGAGTCCAAGAGAAGGATGCTTCTCAGTTGGCCACCCTACAGTCTGTGTCAAACTCGTCCATGAGTCTCATTGTGCATGCAGCCAAAGGGACCTCCAGAGCAGTGGGTTCAGGCATAGCCATAAGGAGATGTACCTATGTGACTTTGTGCAGCCATTTAAGTCTTCATTTGTCAATGCACCTTTTGACAGATCTTCTTTGTTTGGCCCAAAATTAAGAAATACTTTATTCAGGTGTGAGAAGGATGGTAAGACCATTTCTGCTGTGGGTGTTTGTTTTTCCACCTTTCAAAGATCCTTTTCTAGGAATCAGAGGAGCGGTGGAAAGATGTGATTCAAAAAAATCCCACGGGCCTTTCTAGAACTCACATGGAGGCAGTTCCCTCAGGGGCAGAGGGGGGAACTACAATGGAAGACACCACCCATGTGGCAGAGGTGGTTTGCAGA